>NC_047670.1:58013042-58354917 GCF_011762505.2 Arvicanthis niloticus
GTGTGCCAATCAGTAATGGCTATAAGGCCTGACTTTCCTGTGGTTTGGCCCTGTGCCTTCTACTGCAGGAGGACACAACCTCCCTATGACCGCTAGAATTCTTCAAGCTGCTGAAACCACTCCTAGTTTGTCTTTGAAACAGGAATAAATACTTAGTAGCTCTGGGTAGGTCTCCATAGAAGTCCGTTAGGGAACGCTATTTCTCTGGCCTGGAGGTGGGATAAGGGTAAGCCTTCCAAGCTACCCAAAGCATAAGTTAGTCTGGTTGGGCAGGTTAACCACATGGCTAAAAGATCACTTCTCAGGAAGGCAGGGCCACCCCTACCAAAGTAGTCCATCCACCCTAATCCTTACTAAAGAGATGGAGGCATAATTATCCCTTTATTGAGATAATGTACTTCTCCTTCCCAGAATTCCTGGTCCTAAGCATACTCCTCCCAACCCAGCATGAATTTCTATTGAGTTCTTTCCCAGTGCAAGTCAGAGCTTCAAGTCTGCTTTTTAGGCACTCTGGGCTTCTTACTGTCTTTCTGAAAGCCTCTCTCCCTGACCTTTTTGCCATATGATTGCTTAGATAACACAAGCTGAGTTCCACTCCTAACTCATAGGGAATGGCTGGCTCTCCCCCACCCCCACCCCCGTCTCCCTGTCTCCCTTCCTTCCTCCTCCCTCCCTCTTAAAACTCACCCTCTATGGTCCTTTAATTTTATTTTTCAAATTCTCAAGACAAGAACCCAAAAGCCTCTGGCTTAGGCCAGCTCTGTCAGTCATCAAGTTCCTGGGACCCTAGCTCCCCAGAATGAGCCCATGGTTCTCAAGGATTCGACAATATTACCATAAGGCTAGGATGCTGCTTTTGCCAAAAGCATAGGCTCCTTGCTTGGGATCATTTTGGTTACAATACCAAAGTCTGGCATTTCTTTGACTCTGGTTGAAGGCACAAAGACTAAAGCCATTCTCTAACCTATCCCAGAATCAACTTGGAATAAAATTAGGCAGAACAAACCAGTCCCCCACCCCCCATCCTAATATCAGAATCCCAGCACCTTACAGGAGCCAGACTGGACACCCTCCAGCAACCAACAACAAGGGAGATAGGAGCCTTTCCCATCATCTTACAGAACTGGACCATGTCTTACAGGCTAGACCATGTCTTTTTTGTTTGAGACAGGGTTTGGTTTTTTTTTTTTTTTTTTGGTTTTTCGAGACAGGGTTTCTCTGTGTAGTCCTGGCTGTCCTGGAACTCACTCTGTAGACCAGGCTGGCCTCGAACTCAGAAATCCGCCTGCCTCTGCCTCCCAAGTGCTGGGATTAAAGGCGTGCGCCACCACCGCCCGGCATGAGACAGGGTTTCTCTGTATAGCCCAGGCTGTCCTGGAACTCACTCTGTAGACCAGGCTGGCCTTGAACCCAGAAATCCACCTGCCTCTGCCTCCCAAGTGCTGGGATTAAAGGCATGCGCCACCACAGCCCGGCAAGCTAGACCATGTCTTGACAAGGGCAGCCCAACTCTCCCTCCATTTCAAACTAAAGCACATGGTGCCTCAGAGATGGACTGGGGGGGGGGGGGTATCTGTTGATGGTTCCCTTGTTTTGTTCTTTCCCAATGTGGCCATGGTGAGAAGTCTCACCTCTGTCATTTGCCACTACTGGGATGGGGAGCCCAGGCTTTCACCCAAAATACACCAGGGGGAAAGTCACTCTCTGGAGTCAGCCATTCAAAGCAAGTTGACCCCAGAGAGGTGGGGGGGGGGGGAGAGAGAGAGAGAGAGGAATAAGAAGAAGAAGAAGAAGAAGAAGAAGAAGAAGAAGAAGAAGAAGAAGAAGAAGAAGAAGAAGAAGAGGAGGAGGAGGAAGGAGGAAGAAGAAGGAGGAGGAGGAGGAGAAGGAAGAGGAAGAGGGAGGGGAGGGGGAGAGAGAGACGATTGCATGGCCCAAAAAGATGCTGGGGTGTCTTCATTGCAGGATTTTCTTCCTATTGGTCTCTCCTGGCCATAGCAACAGATATGAGTGTTTGAATTCCACCCTGAACATCCTGACAATTCGTGAGCAGTCTCCCGAGTACACAGGCCTTGCCCTCCGATTTCCTTGTGAGCTTGGAGGCTCTTTTGAGCAAGTCTGAAGTTCTACTGGACTGTCTGCCATCTGCCATCTGCCTTTGGGTTCCTTTCAGACAGATGTGAGCTCTGTTGAAGTACCTGAGCATATGCTTGTAGAACAGGGGTGCTTGAATTCTGTAATTTTGTGATGTAAGCCACATGTGCTTTATCTAGGAGTGTCCTCTGTTTCCACCGTGTGCGGGCATGTGCATATGTCATATGTATAAGCAAAGGTGCATATTTGCCCTATTTTCAACAGGGTCTCTTTGGTCCTTGAGTTCTATATATCTAGTGAGGATGGCTTTGAACCTGTGATCCTTCCGCACTTTAAGTATTGGGATTACAGTCAAGTACTACCATGCCTGGTTTATTCGGTGCTATGGATGGAACCCTGGGCTTCTTGCATGTGAGACAAGCAACAAACTGAGCTTCAGTGTCCCCCCTCCACCGCCCCTCCAAAAACCCTTACCCTTAAGCAAAGCAAACTAGACAACTAGACACAACCACACACTGTCCACTCCAAGCCACACCTCCTTATAATAATTTTAAAAATAGACATCAGTCACTGTATTAGTTATTTTTTAAAAGTCACTGTCCCCAGATACCTCATAAAAGGCGGCTTATAGGTGTATTTGGTGTTCATCATGGCAGGGAAGCTGTGCAGGGTCCAGTTCTTGACGGCTCTTGTTGGCACTCAATGAAATCGGGAAGAAGCCAGCTCACATCTGGCTCTCTCTGTCTTCCCTTTTTTGCTTCAGCTGCCCTGAGGTTCTCCCCTCCCCCAGCCTGGGATAACACAGCCCACTTCAGGCTGAGTCCTTGTTCCTCAGTGATGGTCTGTGGAGCTTTAGCAATGCCCTCATCTAGACAAGTTAGACAAAAATAAAAAAATGACATGCATTTCTAAAAATAACATTAATAGGAATTGGAGGGCCAACTCCATGGTTAAGAGTGTTTGCTACAGTTCCAGAGGATGCAAGTTCAGTTTCCAGCACTGACGTAGGGCAGATCACAACTACCACAGACACCCTTACACACACTCACACACACACACACAGACACACACGTAATAAAATTTTAAATAAAAATAAAATTGAGAACATTGGATGGTCTGGACAAAATGCTGTTCATAAAAAAAAAAAAAAAAAAAAAAAAAAATCCTAAAATGCTGAGCAGACAAGCTGTGACTGGAAAGTTCTGCCTACTGCTGCATCTGCTGTCAAACTCATGGGAAAAAAACACTCTAACAAGTATTAGCTTCTTTTTAGGTCTCTCTCTCTCTTCCCACCCCCACTCCCCCCCCCCCCCGGTTGTATTTTTTTATGTTTCCTTTGCAAGTCACTGGGACTGTTGTCCGCTGACATTCCACACAAGAAAAATGGCTCCCACACTAACTCAAGCAGTGTACCAGCCGGCTCAGCAAGACCATAGTTTTAATAGGCTTTCTAGGTTTATTTTTTATATGTCTGAGGGGTTTGCCTACATGTATGTCCTTGCACTATGTACATGCCTTTTGCTTGAAGAGGGCATCAGATCCCCTGGAATTGTAGTTATGGATCTTTGAGAGACTTGTTGGACCCAGGTCTTCTGCAAGAACAGCCAGTGCCTTTAAACTCTGAGCCATCTCTCCAGCCTCTAGTTATTAAGAAGCGAAGTCCTTTTAGGATGGTGAAAGAATTTTCCTCACCCATCACATGACAGAGAAGACTGGAGACACCTGTCTCCTGAGTAAACAGGATGAATTCACTCAGCTTTTTCTCCCCCCACCCCTGCTCTGAAACAGTTTGGCCCCAATTTTATATTTGAACTCACAAATCTTTAGAAGCAGCACAGAAGAATTTTAAAAGTTACCTTACTCATTCACTTGTTTTATTTAGTGTTCAGTCATGGTGGTGGGGTACACGTACCATGGTGTACTTCTTGGGGGGTCAAAGGACAACCAGTGGGGGTCAATTCTCTCTGTCTACCCATGTGGGTCCTGGGGATTGAACTTAGGTCATCAGGCTCAGGGCAAGTACTTTTAAACACTGAGCCATCTGACCAACCCTGTCTTGTAGCCAAGAGACAAGCTGGGCATGGTGGCAGATACCTGTTAACCCCAGCACCAGGGAGGTGGAGGCAGGAAAAAAAACAAATCAGGAATTCAAGGCCAGGCTGCATACTGAGTTCCAAGTAGACCCTGCCACAAAGGATGGAAGAAGGGATGAGATGGGGGAGGGGGAGAGGATGATGGACAGCTTAACACTTCAGAGGAAAGGCCAGCAAGTGGTGGGGCATGCCCTTAATTCCAGCACTCAGGAGGCGGAGGCGGAGGCGGAGGCGGAGGCGGAGGCGGAGGCGGAGGCGGAGGCGGAGGCGGAGGCGGAGGCGGAGGCGGAGGCGGAGGCAGAGGCAGGGGGATCTCAGAGTTCCAGACTAGCCTGGTCTACAGAGAATTCCAGGATAGCCAGGGCTAAGTAGAGAAACCGTGTCTCAAACAAAACAAAAACAAAGAGCAAGTGTTCTTAACTGCCGTTTCCTCTCTCCAGCCCCTTACCCCAAATCTTTAGGAAGTTTCAGAGGAGAAAAAAACAGAAAAACATGTGTACCCATGTTAATTTGAGCATAGGATGATCTTCCAAGCCAAATTGCTGCCTCCATGAGAAGTTCTGCTGGGCATGCCCATCCCCACCGCCCAAAATGGGCAAAGGACAATTTGAACACACACAAAATATGACCCTTTAATAATTATGCAGGCATCAAGGACAGTTATTTGTTGTCTCCAGGTGCCTTGTTGGTCTCCACTTCACTACGTAGCCGAGGAAGAGCTTGAATGAATCCCGGATCCTCCTGCCTCCACCTCCTGAGTGTTAGGGTGCACCACCATACCGGTTTCACCAAACCCAGAGCTTCACGCACGTTTCCCAGGCAACTCGCCAACCAAGCCACATCCTTAGCTCCCGAGGACATTTTTCAATGGAGGAGAAATGAAAACGGACACGTTCAGAAAACATCTCTCACTGGCTTAGATCGGCAAAAACCCAAACACTGGCCTTTAGGAAAAGGCTGGAGGTTAAGTATGCGTCTTGTGTGGTGTATAGTTAATGTTTCTATTGCTGCAATGAAACACCATGACCAAAAAGCAAGTTGGGGGAGGAAACAGTTTATTTGGCTTATATTTCCACATTGCTATTCATTAAAGGAAGTCAGGACAGGAACCTAGAGGCAGGGCTAGGGCCAGGGTCCATGGAGAACTGGTGCTTACGGGCTTGCTGTAAATGGCTGGCTCAGCCTACTTTCTTATAGAATCCAGGACCACCAGCCCAGGGATGGCAACCCCCCCTTGGGCTGGGTCCTCCCTCCCCACTGACCACTAATTAAGAAAATAACTTACAGCCGAATCTATGGAGGCACTTTCTCAATTGAGGCTCCTTCTTCTCTGATGACTCTAGTTTGTGTCAAGTCATAAAACCAGATTGATGACAATAGGCAGAACGGCAGGGAAATGGCTCATCAGGTCAAAGTCATGAAAGCAGCCCGAGTTAAATCCTTGATACCCACAGTGGAAGAATCAACTCTGTCTTCGTCCTCTGATCTACACACACACACACACAGGCACACTCACACACACACACCACACACATGCACACACATTATACTCATACGCAACAATAATTTTTAAAGTATAAGTATACCGAAGGGTGTGTTACCTCAATGGCAGAGTAAATTTGTAGCATGCATAAATGCAAACAAGAATATTATACTGCCTAGGTATGGTTGAGGAGAAGGTTTTTATTGTAGATATGAGAATACAGTTAGTAGGGCAGTGGTGGCGCACACCTTTAATCCCAGCACTTGGGAGGCAGAGGCAGGCGGATTTCTGAGTTCGAGGCCAGCCTGGTCTACAGAGTGAGTTCCAGGACAGGCAAGGCTATACAGAGAAACCCTGTCTCAGAAGAGAGAGAGAGAGAGAGAGAGAGAGAGAGAGAGAGAGAGAGAGAGAGAGAGAATACAGTTAGAGGCATCTGGCGAAGTCCCACTGAATGGGGGGGGCAAGCTTAGATGAGGGAAGGGGGGGCAGTAGACCAAATGAGAAGCTGAGGACCAAGAGAGGAGTAGAGCCAAGAGAATTCACGGCTGAAATGGCAAGTTTATATAGGAACGAGACGTTAGCCCCTCGGTTGGAGAGGTTTAAGGTAGAGGCTGGTCCAGAAGTGTTGGGAGAAGCCACAGATACTGAGTGAGCCTCCTCCTGGGTTTCTTTGGACCTGACAATGCACAAGGCCTTGGGTTCTCCTCAGCCTCCCGGGACTGGAGCAGGGGTTCAGTGTCACTGTGATGTTTTGTCTCAAATGGACAGCTGCAAGTCTGGCCCCTTGTGGGGCTGCCACCAGGGACCTTCCGGAAAAAGCAATGATCGCTAACACCTGGATACACGAGATGTATGGAGGCTTCGTGCAAACACTGTGCTATCTCATAGAAGCCACTTTAGTGTTCTGGGATTCTAGAGCAATGCCTTATGGGTAGCTAAGGATGAGTCTGTAAAGTAAAGCCCCTGTTTTAATGTATCCAGTCCCCATCTCCAGAGCATCATGCTTCCTGTTGGTGAAGGTTGCTGCCTGCCTTACTCCTATTTCCCACTTTAATGCCAGAAGTGGTTTCCACTTTTGGACTTTCAGAAACGCCACGGCAAACGGATCTCACTTAGATCCTTCTTTTAGATCCATCTTTTAGAAAACCTGTAATTACTCCCATATGGCTGGCTCCTGGAAAGGAGAGTTCTGGGTCAAAGGCAGGTAAACGACACAATGACAGCCTCTTCTCCCCTGCCTGCCCACACCGTCACAGGGGCCCTCCGAGGCACCAGGCTGTGCTCCACACTGGTATCATTTTACTTTGTGTTTTTCAGCCTGTGAGGTATTTTTCTCAGGTGAGAAGTCTTTTAACCCCCAGAGGTTAAATACATCAATCTCAGAAGAAATAGGTAAAGGGGTGGTCACCAGAAATTAGGGAGGGGGAGGAGGGGAAGACCCTCTGATCGCTTCAGACACCAGACCCAGTTAAGACTTTGCTGTGATGGCCACATTAGGTGTCCTGACCACAGCCAGAAACTAGGGTCTGGCACAGAGAAGGCGTTTGATGACTTTCAAATGCTAATTGCTCTGCCAGCTTGTATTCAGGTAGCAAACTGACCCCTGAACATACCCCTACAGATACTGTCCCTCAATCCAATTTGGGTTTTTTTTTTTTGGGGGGGGGGGGAAAGCTAAGGTCTGTCTGTGTAGTTCAATTTGTAATCTTTCCATATATATATGGGTTTTTTTTTTTTTTTTTTAAAAAAAAAGATGTATTTATTATTTATGTGAGTACACTGTCACTGTCTTCAGACACACCAAAAGAGGGCATCGGATCCCATTACAGATGGTTGTAAGCCACCATGTGGTTGCTGGGAATTGAACTCAGGACCTCTGGAAGAGCAGCCAGTGCTCTTAACCACGGAGCCATCTCACCAGACCCTCAATTTGTAATCTTAAAAAGAGCTGAAACCTAGGCACAGCTGGGAAATGAAAATGGCTGGTGGGGTTCAAACATCATTTACCAGTTGAAAGGGGTCAACCTCCCTCCCGGGACTGGCCTGAAGCAGGGGTTCAGTGTTACTGTGATGAAGAAAGGCTGGATCCTGAGTTTTGTCTCAAAAGGACAGCTGAGAGTCTAGTCGCTTGTGGGGCTGCCACCAGGGACCTTCTGGAAGGAAGAATGAACACTAACACCTGGATGAGTGTTCTGAGCACCCCCACCTCTGTCCCATCCTCTCTCCCCCCACCCCCTTACTATCCACACTGACTTTAAACTCCTCTTACTCCGTCTGCCTGTAGGTGTGAGCCACCACACCTGCTTTGGAACAATGTCTTCTGCCCTTTCATCATTTTGGCATCTCCAGCTTGCTTAGCGCTCTTTGTTTCCCAAGCTTCCCGTCTACAAGGGGAGGTGTGGCCTCAGAGGCTGTGTTGTTAGATGGAGGGAGCTTGTGAGAGAACCAGGGCCCAGGGGAGAGCTCCAGGCTCAAGGGTGTACAGACCCTGGAATGGAAGTAAAGACCAGTCTCCCAGCTCTCTGCGGATATGGCTCCACCCAGATGGAAATGAAGGTCCCCAGGGAAAGAAGAAGGGGCACTCCTTTACCGGAACGGTTGGGCTCCACTTCTTGAGATTTACCAGACAGAAAGCTCGGAAAGGAAACAACCACCTATGAGTATTTCTCCATTTCTACAGTGTTTCAGGTTTTGGGGGGGTGGGGGAGGGGGAGATTGTCAACACCTGGTATCGCACATGGGCTAGGACTCTAGCAGGAGGCTCAGCCAGTCCAATCCTAGCAGAAGGCACACTAAGATCCTTCATCTGGGTGCAGAAGCCTTGGCCTCCCCTGAGGCATCCCATCTTCCCCAAAGGTGCTCGAAGCCAGTTCAAAGAGTGTTCTCTAAGCCCCTTTCTCCCAGTTGTCGTGGTACCTCCCTCTCAATTCCTAGATTCCCTGAGGCCTCAGTCTACAGACCAGTCAGCCCCCTTCCTACGCCTGGGCCTTCCCCAGAGCCCCTTCTCTAGCTGTTCCCAAACAGCTTTTACATGCAGCCAAGTCTCTCTGTGCTCACACATGGAAATAAAGCAAAATTAAAGTAAAAACCTGCTCCTTGGGGGTGGAACCTAGTTTCTAGACTGCTAATATAAAAGAAGCCCTGGGTTTGATCCCCAGCTCCCCATAAAACGACCATGACGGTTTGTGTAGTCTGTGCATTCTGGAGGCGAGAGAATTGGACGTTTAAATTTGGAAAGTTTAAGCGCGTTAGAAATCAGCTTTGTGCTACAAACCAACCAACCAACCAACCAAACAAACAAACAAAAACACAAGTCAACAACAACGTAAACAAACTAATAAAAACTCAGCTCCTAGCTGGGCGGTGGTGGCGCACGCCTTTAATCCCAGCACTTGGGAGGCAGAGGCAGGCAGATTTCTGAGTTCAAGGCCAGCCTGGTCTACAGAGTGAGTTCCAGGACAGCCAGGGTTACACAGAGAAACCCTGTCTCGAAAAACAAAAAACAAAACAACAACAAACCTCAGCTCCTGGAACTGGCTCAGCAGTTAAGAACACTTGGAGAATCCAGGTTCAATTCCCAGCACCACATAGTGACTCTCAACTCCAGTTCCAGATCAGACACCCTTTTTGACCTCCAAGCACAGCAGGCATGGGTGGGATACACATACCAAGTGGCAAAAATGCGCATTCATAGTAAAATAAATTCAAAACCAAACCAAACAACAAAAACAAAACACCACAGCTCCTCAAACATATACATGTTAAACTACAATAAAGGAGACACACTTTGCCAAAGAGCGGCCAAGGGGCAAACCCCTTACTGAAGAGCTCAAACCCTCTGATAAACAGTACAACAAACCTTTGCCAAAGACCAGACAAGAGGCAAACCCCTCAGTGAAGAGCTCATACACCTTTTAAACAGCACACAAACCCCTAGCTGCTCACTGTTTGACTCAGTGGTTTCGTTTCTAGGAAAAATAGAAATTCATGCCCACAACCTGAAGAAGGGTGCCCAGGGTAGGGGCAGAGCCAGCTGGAGAAATAGCCTCACACACTGACCAGCTTATTCTTTTTCAGGAAAATCTAACCATTCATAAACTGTATGGGTTTATGATGATGTAACAGTATCTAGCTGGGCATGGTGACATGGACCTTTTAATTCCAGTACTCTGGAGACAGAGGCAGGCAGATCTGGAGTTTGAGGCCAGCCTGGTCTATACAGTACCCCAGGGTAGCCAGGGATAAACAGTGAGACCCTGTCTCAAAACAAAGGGCAACAGTATCTAAAAGAAGCAAATGCATTATACAACAAAAATCGGGGCAGTTGAGGTGGCGTAGTACTTAAAGCTGTTACTTGGGGTCATTGAAGGTCTGGATTGGGGGACTCCTCTTCCACCTCCAGCCCTAAGACCAGGCTGTTTTGGGGTGATATGGTAGGTCACAGTAGCCTTTAGAGATTCAACCAACCATGCCCACACTCTGGGACATTCACCACTCCCCTCCCACGAGTGAACAACCTTTCTCTGGGACTAATCCTTGTCAACCTACACAGCTGCTGAGCGGAAATTGATTCAAAGAAACAAAGCAAACTCTACAGAATTTTCAAATAGGTCCTCCCTCACGCTGAGCTGTCCAGGCAGGGACCAGCCCTTGAGGCACTGAAGAAGCGTTTTTCAAAACAAAACAAACAAACCCAGGAGGCAGGGGTTCTCTCTCCGCCTCCCAATCTCTTTGCATTTTGGTCTTTGGTTTGAGGATTTTCTTTTATGCGATTTCTGCTGCAGAAAGGTCAGGGGCTGGGGGGAGTGCAAGTGCAGTTGGTGGCGGACAGCTCAGCTATATTGGAGTCCCTATTCTTTGGGAAGAGCGAGCAGGAAGGTCAGAGTCGGAGCGGGGGGGGGGGGGGGAGGGGGGGGGCTGCGGGGAAGCCGGAGGGTGTCTCTTCGGAACTCAGTGGGGTTGCCGCAGTTGGATTACTGTGGATGTGAGAGAGTAGAGATGGAAACAAGACTTTTAATCCCCAGCGGGCGAGAGGCTCAGTGGAATCTGCCAAAGAGATGAAAAGAACTTCTAGACTCAGATGATATGCGAAGACACTGGGGCACGGGGGCTCGCCCTAACAGTGAAGAGGGGTGGATAGGATAGATCTCCCAGGCGCAGCCTCTTCCAACCGCAGCCGGCTTCCAATCCCACCTCAACTGTTTTCATCTGAAGGGGAGGAGCGGGAGCCTGCTGATCTGCGACTGAGCGCAGGGTCCAGCGTCACCATGCTGGCTTTCCTTGCTCCCCAGCTTTTCCCAGGCTACCCCCTCCACCTGAAGACCCTTCCCGGTGCGGGTCCGAAGCCGGAGCATCCGGTAAGCCCAGAGCCTACTCCCGGCCCGAAGCCCTCCCTGTAGCGCGCGACATTCCATTCCTCTTTGGGACGCGCCCCGCCGCGACCTCCCAGGTCTCCTGCACGCCCAAGGTCGCCAGGCAACGCTTGGGTTCTGGACATCGGATCCCCAGTCGCCCCTTCCCCATGTGGACCTCGCCCTCCGAGGGCCGCCGGGGCTTCGGGAGGGAATTGTGGAATCCTCGCCGGCCCCAGACTAGCTCGCGTAGCGCGGCGCTCAACTTCGAGGCACAGCTCGGGTGCAGGCGGTGGCTGAGGGACCACGGCGCGGAACTGGTGCCCGCACAATTGTCGCCTGTGGAACAGGTGACCTGGAGGGGACCCAGGTCCCCAGTGTCTTGCAGCTCACCTCCCTTTCTGGCCTGGAACAGGGGCGCCTCGGATCCCAACGAGATCCTCCTCTGCCCGCTCCCTGGCCCTGAGATCCGGTTCCCGCGGCGGCGGGCGGCTAATGCTGCCCTGGAGGGCGGTGGCTTGAGCCCAGCGGACAGGAGCGCCGCCCCTCCAGCCCTGGGCGGGGTCAGCCCGTCCTGCCCCTCGGGTCCCTCTCCGCCTGCAGCTAGGCTTGTCTAGGGGGGCGCTACCGGAGTCATCAATAGCCAGTAGCCAACAGGTGTGAGCAGCCTCCCGGGTCGCAATCCTATTCTAAACCTTCCTGGACTCTCTCCAGCCCATTCTGCCCCAGAACTCTTAGCAATCCTCCTGCCTCAGCCTCCCAAGTCACTCCTCCAAGACAGGGATGACTCTCCTACCCATGGGTGCATTTTCTCCCTTTAACAGATGGGAGAAAAAAAAAAAAAGCCAGGCTCAAAGCGGTTTGGTTAATTACATGAACGTTCTGCAGTTGAGAAGGGGCAACATCCGAGTCTTAACTTGAGTCAGCCTGACGCCACTGCCCTGCGTCTATTCCAAGTATTCCTCACTCGCTGCCCTGGCCTGCTGTGACCCAAGGAAGAGCAGGGCATGGTGTTCCTTAGTGGCAGTTTCCTCGGCCAGCTCTCCTCTCGGGCTAGATGCCAACGCGCCCTATCTGCCTGGCCCCCTTCATCTCTCTCATCGTACAAACCTGTGTCCAGGACGCTGAGAAAATGGAAACACCCTATCCCAACCCTGAGAACAGCCTGGATAAACAGGCTTGGAATAAGTGAATCTGTGGAAAGTCCTCTCCCCTCCACTCACTTCCTGACAACTATTCAGCTCTTGGCTATGCCCACCCTTTCCCATTTTCCAGGAGATCCCCAGCCTCCAGCCGTTGATAATCCTGCCACTCTCTCTCCTCTTCCCCGGGACATTCCCATTAGCACTCATCACTCCCAGGCTTGATTTTTGGTTTGGCTTTGTCAGACTGCTTCTTTCTTGTAAACCACAGTGGCCTCAAACTTGTGACAATCCCCTGGCTTCCGTCTCCCAAGTGCTGAGATGACAGACTTTGCTCATCTTAAAACTCAAACAAGGAGCCCGGCCGGCTGTGGTGGTACATTTTCTTTCAACCCCTGCCCTCAGGAGGCAGAGGTAGGCAGGTTTCTGTGAGTTCAAGGCCAGCCTGATCTATATAGAGCTTTCCAGGCTAAGCCAGGGCTATGCAGTAAAGGATGGTGGTGTTAGGTTGAAGACACTTCAGCAGTTAAGAGCAGTTACTGTTCTTCATGAGGAGCCAGGTTTGATTCCTAGAACCCACACTGGAAGGTTTACCACTGCATGTAACTTTAGCTCCAGGGAATCTCATGCCCTCTTTTGGATTCTGAGGGCATCTGCACCCACACATCTACACATATGCACTCATAATTTTAAAAAACGTAATGCTGTTAGTGTGGTGTACACAGGTGTCGAGATACACTGTTCTTCAGACTAACTATATTAGCAGAGTTTCAGTGTCATGGCTGCCAGCTGCCGTTAATAGGATCTTGAAGGGAGAGAGCCTTCAAATCCAGGAGCAAAGAAAGTTTTTTTTTTTTCTTTCCATTTTTGTTTTAAGACAGGGTTTCTCAGTATCCCTGGATGTCCTAGAACTTACTCTGTAGACCAGGCTAGCCCCAAACTCAGAGTTCTGCCTGCCCTATGCCTTCCGAGTGCTGGGATTAAAACCATTTCACCTCCACTGCCCAGCTCAAGGTTTTTTGTTTTTTTTTTTTTCTTTTAAAAATTTATTTTGCCAGGCAGTGGTGGTGCACGCCTTTAATCCCAGCATTTGGGAGGCAGAGGCAGGCAGATTTCTGAGTTTGAGGCCAGCCTGGTCTACAGAGTGAGTTCCAGGACAGCCAGTGTTACACAGAGAAACCCTGTCTCGAAAAACAAAAACAAAACAAAAAAATTTATTTTTATTTTATGTGTGTGAGAGAGTGGGTTTTGTTTTTTTGCCTCTGTTCATGTCTGTGTACTGTGTGCATTCCTAGATCACACAGAGGCCAGAAGAGGGCATGAGATCCCTTGGAACTAGAGTTATAGATGGTTGTGAACCACCTTGTGGGTGCTGGGAACTAAATCCAGGTCTTCTGTAAGAACAGCAAGTGACTTAACCACTGGGCCACCTCTTCAAGTCCCCAAGGGAAGCTTCTCATTGCTATGGGTTGGGTGGGGAGAAGGCCAGACCTAGTCTACATGCTGTTACAGGACTTGGGGTGACTACTGTCCTCCAGAAGCCAAATAACACAGCCGAATTAGTTCTAGAGCAGTGAGTGGTTCCTAACCTGTGGGTCATGATTCCTTTGGGGGTTATGTACCATTATATATCTTGCATATCAGATTTTACACTAAAATTTTTAACAGTAGCAAAATTATGGTTATGAAGTAGCAACAAGATTCTTATGGTTGGGGACAGTACAATGTGAGGAACTGTATTAAAGGTCACAGCCAGTGTTAGGATGCTTGAGAACCACTGGTACTGTGGAGCTTTGGGGATGGCACTTAGGTTTTATAATAGACAGAGACATTCCAATAGTGTAAGGCTGCTGGTCTTTTGCTGGGGCTGACTCTCAGCTACAATCCAACTTAACCCAACTTCCCTGATCCCGTGTCCCTTCAAGTGGCTCTCCCTCTCTACCCCCAGCCTCATTCCCTTCCCTACTTTTGCCCCACCCCTCCCAGATCAGCCACCAGCTCTTTATTCTCCAAAAACAAACAACAAACACAACCCACATTCCAATCTGAGCCAGTCAACCAATCAGCAGCAGGACAGTGCAGATCCACCTCTTGGAGAAGCCCTTTGGCTGGGATGAGGGCGAAGAAGACTTCCTTCAAGGCAGCATGGGTTTTTTTTTGTTTTTGTTTTTTTTTTTGGTTTGTTTGTTTGTTTTTAATTTGATAATCTCAGAGAATCATCTTTTGGGGGTCTAGGAACAAACATTTACACATAGAAAGCTGGTAATAGGTCATAGAAATGACAATGCCAAATACTGTGCCAGCACTTGGCTCTGCGGGCATTTGGCTCTTGCCAGCACAGCAATTAACAACTGAGAACACAAGAATACACCTATAGCCATTTGATACAGTGTGTCCGGAAGGTCCTCCCTACGGTTTAGAGAGATAATTAAGCAGTTAAGAGTGAGTCCTGTCAGCCGGGCGGTGGTGGTGCAAGCCTTTAATCCCAGCATTTGGGAGGCAGAGGCAGGCGGATTTCTGAGTTTGAGGCCAGCCTGGTCTACAGAGTGAGTTCCAAGACAGCCAAGGCTATACAGAGAAACCCTGTCTCGAAAAACAAAAAACAAAACAAAACAAAACAACAACAACAACAAAAAAAGAGTGAGTCCTGTCCGGCTTGAGAGATGGCTCAAAGGTTAAGAGTACTGGTTGGTGTTCTTCTAGAGGTCCTGAGTCCCACAACCCACAGAGCAATTCACAATTTTCTGTAAGTCCAGGATCCAACACCCTCATACAGACATGCATTCAGGCAAGACACCAATGCACATAAATTTAAAAAATAAATGAGGGGGAAAGAGAGAGACAGAGTTTGGGTCTCTGTTCCCAGCACCCACGTTAACAACTTCAGCTCAAAGGTGCCCTCTACTGGCCTACATGGGCACCTGCACCTATAAGCGCAGCCATATGCATATATTGAAAGCGTGCTTGCATATCTATGTTTGGGTATGTGCAGGAATTTAAGAAGGCCAGGGGTGTCGGGTCCTCTAGAGTTGGAGTAACAGGCAGTTGTGAGGCAGCCAAATTAAAAAGGAGATTTATTCAATGTGGCCACTTTGGGAAGAGGAATGAGGAAATGCAATTATCCCTCTCCCTCACAATTCATCTTCAGGGTCCTGAAGTGAAGTTGAGCTTTAAGTAAGAGCCAGAGACCTGCTTACCTCAGCAGTTGTCAGTCAAGGTGTGGTCCCACCTACTGCTGACCATCCCGTCTTTCCTGTAAGGTGGGGGTGACTCTCTGGAAGAAAAGTTACCCTCTGGCTGACCCTGGCTCAAGATTTTCTCCTCACCCAGCTCAGGTTTCCTGGGGGGAATTAGTTTCTTGGGGTTCATTGTTTTAATAGTCTGATTGCGATTGCCAACATGTCTCTTTAGGAAGGCTTTCTCCTTAGCACGCCTCCTTATAATGCCAGGAGTCACCAGGCTGGAACACACTAGCTAAAATAGTTATAATTCAGGATCCCCTTAGGCCTGGGTTGTGGGTGGGGAAGTAAACTGGAAGGCCGGAATAGACTGGCTTATCAATTTATCTACTTTCTCTGCCACAGGAGAATGGCTGGGGAGCAGGGTAGGGGGTGCAGAGGCAGCCACAGGGTCTGTAACCTAACACCTACAGAGCGAATGGTTACAGTTTACCAGCGCTCCTGTGGTGAACAGGAAGGAGCCCTGGGAAGGCCTGGAGGAGATACCATCGTAGCAAGCCTGGAAGCATGTGGGGCTGAGGGCCCCACCTGAATTCCACCTGAATTAAACCTCCCAGCTGCCCAAGTGTTTCCAGAGTGAACAAGAGAACTGGAATAGACTTTCTGAGAGACACCGGAACCCAAGAAGAGACAGGAAAGAACGAGTCTGTAGAGGGGCTGAAACCTTGGTTGTGAAAAGCAAATAGAGTTCCATCTATACTCACCTGGGGCCTGGGGAAGGTTTCCCAAAGCCGAAAAGGAAGTGAATAATTTTTCAGAGGCTGCAGGGGCTTCCTGGTAGAGCTTGCCTAGTGTTAGCAAAGGTAAGGCCCTGGGGTCCAGCCCCAGAGCTGCAGAGAGAACAGGAAGTTAGGTCAGATCCCCAGCCTTGGGGTCTATAGGATTCTGATCTTCAAGAGTCAGAATTCTCACGCAGGAGGAAGTCCTCAGTGTGAGGCAGAGGGTGAGAAAAACAAGCTATTTGGAAACAGGGGTCTCAGTGACAGAGAGCATGCATGGGTCCTGGGTTCGATCCCCAGCTCCCAATAAAACCAGGTATGGTGGCGCATACCTTTAGCCTCAGCATTTGGCAGGGGAATGGGAAGTTAAAAGTCATCCTAGGCTACATAGCGCATTCCAGGTCAGCCTGGGCTACATAAGACCGGCTCATAAAAACAAATCAGAGCTGGAGAGATGGCTCAGGGGTTAAGAGCACTTGCTGGGTTTTTGTTTGTTTGTTTGTTTGTTTTTTGTTTTTTGTTTTGTTTTGTTTTGTTTGTTTTTGTTTTTTGAGAGCAAGAAGCTAGATACCTATAGTTGGTATAACAAAAGTTATATTTAATTATTCTGAGGGTCATCACACAAAGTTTACAACAGTCTTATGTTCCTAACTATGATCCTAAGACTAACTCCCCAAAGCTGCTCACCTGTGACATATCTTACCTGAAGGTCAGGTCCAGGCTCTGTCTCTGATTCGAAGATGACGAGATCGTAGGGCAGATTCTCCATCTACAGATGAAGGTGGAGTCTCCAGATGTGCATTGCTCTTGGTCTCTGCGTACATATTGTGCAGTTGGCATCATGGTGTTCTAAGGCTGTGTCTGGTTATCTTGAGTGTGTGATGTTACTCGGTTCTGGTTATCATGTGCAGCTTTGAGTATAATGGGGTTTCTAACTATTTTTACATGTCTAAAAGGTCTTTTAAAAAACAAACAAATGATGCCGGGCGGTGGTGGCTCACGCCTTTAATCCCAGCACTTGGGAGGCAGAGGCAGGCGGATTTCTGAGTTCGAGGCCAGCCTGGTCTACAGAGTGAGTTCCAGGACAGCCAGGACTACACAGAGAAACCCTGTCTCGAAAAACCAAAAAAAAAAAACCAAAAAACAAATGGGGGCTGGAGAGATGGCTCAGCAGTTAAGAGCACTGACTGCTCTTCCAGAGGTCCTGAGTTCAAATCCTAGCAACCACATGGCAGCTCACAACTGTCTGTAACTCCAAGATTCAACACCCTCACACTCAGACATACATGCAGGCAAAACACCAACGCACGTGAAGTAAAATAAATGAATAAACAAACAAACAAACAAACAAAAACGCAATGCTCATTATGTTTCTTCCCCTGGTCCTTGAGGTATGTATGCACTGCATCAATATGGACAACACATAAGAGTTCTTAGCATCATAGTGAAAGAGAATTTTTGAAATAGGCCCAAACTAATAATAATAACAGGGCCCTTTCCCTAACCTAAATAGTTAAAAGTGCCTGCCAGCAGGTTTGGGCCCAGTTAATTAGTTACAGAGGAGGTGGAGTTACAAGACAAAGGCCTGTTAAGAACATCCCAGAAACTGACTGGCCAAGGGAGGAACTACACCCTGCCCCCATGGTACAGCCTGCTAGTGTTCAAAAAAGTAAAACAACCAATCGTGTGCACCCGCGCGAAAGTTCGCTTTTTCCCCACCCCGCCCATATATAAGCGCTAGACCCCTGAGCCGAGGGGTCAGTCCCTCTATCCCTTATGTGAGATATGGAGATATGGACTGGCCCAGAGCTCTGATTTAATAAACCGCCTCATGTACTTGCATCAAGACGGTTTCTCGTGTGTCCTTTGGGTGTCTGCTATCCTGTGACTCAAGTGGACTCCCCTTCTGGGGAGTCCTGGACCTTTCAATAGTTTCACAGCAAATTGCAAATTCTGCCAAAACAGGAAAAGGAGAAAGCATACCATGAACATTCCAAGCACTGATAGACAAATAAATATATGGGGAGAAATCTCAGGCAACAAAGCATGCAACTGTTGAGGAAAATGGTCAGAACAAGGTGGACCCGGTGTCTACTGGTGTGTATCACAGGACATTACTGTGATTTCTAGGGCCTAGACATATTTCCTGAAATTTGTGTTTTCTCTAGGTCTGGGATGCACTGAGCTGAAAAAACACATTCAGAAATAAAAGGTAGCACACTCGGTTTCAAACAAAAATGTAGAGTCTCGGAGGGCTTAGCAGGGTTGAAGCTGCAGGATTTTGAGATGAACCAAGCAGAACCTGATCAGAGCCAAGCAGGAGCACGTGGGATATGGCTGTGGGCTGGCTATTTCTTCTTTTATTAATGAAAAGAGCATCTGAGTATCTAGTGAGCTTTATAATTAGCGTCCAATGTTCTTTAGTTTTGTGGATGCTAATCTTATGGAAAGTCAAATGATGAATCTAGGGCATCAGAAAGTCTGGTGACTCTCCGGAGGCATGTACGAACACCATCTCTTCTGGCAAAAAAATGGAATTTTTTTTTTTTTTTTTTGGTTGAGTTGAACCAAGCATTGGAATACAATATTTCTGGCTTGCGGTATCACCCTGGAGACAAAACACCTCCTGAGAACGTTTATTCAAGTCTGTATAGACTAAAAGTAAATGGATTTTTAGAGAGTCCATGCTCACACCCAGAGGCTTGCCTTGCTCCAGTAGAGTCTTGTTGACTGATCCTGTAGAAAAGGGCTGAGACTGGTCTGCCACTACTCTTTGAAAAGTAAGTCTTGAGTCTTGCTTGGATACATTCTTCTCTCTGTTCCTCTGGATACATTGTGGCAAATAACCTTGAGCGATCTGGCTGGTTAAAGCTAGCTAGCCTCTTCAAATTTTCAGCTATATTTTTGTTAGTATCTGCCAACCATTGGTTTAATAAATTTAGCTTGCTTTAACAAATTTAGTAAAGACCTGTGGATCAGCTTGTGATAATAGCCTAGCGTCAGACAAGGCGTTAACAGCCAATGGCTGTTGTTCAGCAAGATTTCTGATGACGTCTATGTCTGCATTGATGTTGGAAGAACAGAAGATGCTATGCCAGCTGCAAGTAAGGAGCCAACCAACATCGCTTGAGCAACCATCAATTGTAAACTTTTTTTTTTTGGGGGGGGGGTGCAACAAACCTATTTCCTGAGGAGTAGAAGACTGGTGTTCTCAGAAGCTCAGGTTCAGAGTAGAGCAGATTTCTATAAGTGGAAGCCATGATTTGAGGTCCAAAGAGAGTGAGATTGTCTGGATCTTAGGTATAAATTTAAGTCTTGCGGGTAGGCTGAGATCAGGTGCCATCATGGGCGCTCTGTTAAGCAGTGGTGAGGAGACTGAGGCTGACAAATGCCACCTTGTCGGGGGCTGTGAAGAATTTGTTCTTGTCTCCTCCTCCTCTATCAGTGACAATGTTAAGCTGTCTTCTTTGATTCCACAGAATTTCTATGTAATGGGGAAGACATATACCTCATCAAATTGAAGTCCCTTGTGCAGAGTTCCTGTGTGTGACATCTTGAATATGGGCTTATGGGCCACAGAGTCCCCAATGCCTCATTCCGTGAGCTGTGGTAGTGGAAGAATTCTGGAGAAGTAATAGAGGAGTCCTTGATGTGTGTGTCTCCGGGGTTCTCGTTTGGAAAGAATCCTTACCTGTAGTTTTCCACCAGTGTAGAGTTCTGTTGTCTGCCTTTTTCATGTGGTATCTTGGCACAAAGGAGTCATAGGCTCTGGGCATCCTCTGTTTCCAAATTCTATCAAGTCTTGGTTGATGCACTCACGTATGTTCTCATTTGACATCCTGGTAGTTTTATTCTTCTGGCAGCCAAATGTGGGGTTCATCTGCCACACATGTGGGGTAAAGGATGCTGAATGGATTTGGTGTCTGCTGCTCCCTCAGAGTCAAACATGGAGTCTTCCATGTCTGGCATCTCAAACCTTACTTGCCCCTTGTTCTTCACTGTCAGGTGGATGGATGATTTAGGAGATAGTTCCCCCAGTGATTGTAGATAGCAGATGCTGCTGTGTTATTTCTCCAAATCTGTGCAAAATGGCCTTTCAATGGGTTTCTTCCCCCCCCCCCCCCTAAAATTTATGTTTTCAGCTTCCTCTTGGTCACTGGAGACTATGGCTCTCAAAGTCTGTGCAAAGTGAGCCTTAGCCTTCCTCCATTTGTTACTATAGCTACACCAAACTGTATTCCCAATAGCTGCACAGAGACCATCTTGAGCACAGAACGCATCCCTGCTGTACTTAAGGGTTAGGGTAAAGTGTTCTTGGTCTCAGCATCCTGGTAGGAATACCATCCAAGGCGTAGTAGGGTAAATCTCCAATATCATTCTTTGGTAGATGCATAGGAATGTGTTTCTGAATCCTCCTCCTTGGGGCTGTCCTGTTGGTATCTGAACTTATCTTCAGAATGGTCTTATACCTTTGATTCTCTGAAAGAATGAAGGGTTGGTCCAGGCCATGATCTCACCCTGCCTTTGCCTACAGAAGGCCACCTTTTGAGTGAGTTTGTGTGTGGTTCTGGTTTGCTTTGCTTCTGTACATTGGACTGCAGAGATACATTTTACCTGTTTTGGACTCCCTAGTCCACCTGAAGAAGGCAATAGCTTCTCCAACACTTTGGCAATTGGCCAGAATTGATGACATCATTAGTGTTAAATGTAGAGGGGTGATCTTAATTAGAATTTCCTAATCCAATAAAGAGTGGGTTTTCCCTCTGGCTATATCTAAAATTTGTCCTAGGCCTTCAAATATATGGGGATTTCCCCAAATTCCCTTGGTCTCCTTCAGTTCTTCTGAGGTTAACATTACTGTATCAGCTCCCTTTTCCCATAAGAGGGTTACATAGGATGCATCTTTATCTCCTCTTGTACAAAATCTTGTCTTATTGGCTATAGTTCTGTTCTTGTAAACAGTCTAGATTCTACTTTAGCGGCCATATGAGTAATATTAGTTAAATGGCTAGGGGTAGCTTTAACTTTACTGGCAGCTACTAGTAGAGCGATCTTGGTGTCTTTGAAGAAACTGACTGAGCCCTTCATCAGCTGCCTCCACTACATTTCCAGGGGCCCCAAATCCAGTGCCAAGCATCAGACAATTCACACCACCTGTAACTTAGCTCCAGGCCATCCAGTGGCCTCTTTTGGCTTCCATGGATACTGCACATTCATGACACACAGGCACACACATAAATAAAAATAAGTCTAGAGCTAACAAAACAAGGGCTGGCAATATGGTTTAGTGATAAAGAGGGCTTGCTTCCAGTTCTAACAACTGAGCTCACTCCCCCATGGTAGACTCACACCGCTAAATTCCAACACAGTTGTTCTTATACCAACCTCCTTTAGCACATTCACGTAAATTTAAAAAAAAATTAAATAACCAGACGAGGTGTGGGAGAGCATTTAATAACAGCAGAAACAGAGCCAGGAGGATTGCTGTGACTCTGAGGCCAGCCTGGTCTACATTGTGAGTTCTGGGCCAACCAGAGCTACATAGTCAGACTCTCTCTCAAAAACAATAAGTAAATAAAAATTAAGCCAGGGTAGTGGCACCTGTCTTTTAATTCCACACTCAGGAGGCAGAGGCAGGCAGATCTGTGTGTTCAAGGCCAGCCTGGTCTACAAAGCAGGTTCCAAGGACAGCCAGGGCTATGTAGAGACTTTGCCCTCTCCAAAACAATAAACAAACAAACAAACACTGAAGTAATCAAAATTATATATATTTTTTTGTTTGTTTGTTTGTTTGTTTTTTGTTTTTTTCAAGACAGGGTTTCTCTGTGTAGTCCTGGCTGTCCTGGAACTCACTCTGTAGACCAGGCTGGCCTTGAACTCAGAAATCTGCCTGCCTCTGCCTCCCAAGTGCTGGGATTAAAGGTGTGTGCCACCACTGCCCGGCAAAATTATATTTTGAAAAGGAAGAAGAATTCAAAGTTGGAAGACTTAGGGAAGGAGAAAACCTAGTTCCACTGTGGTGTGGGAAAGAAAGATGCGTTCTTTTCCCAGAGGCTCCGAGGTCAGTGGTCTAACTGTTGGATAGGTGTTATTGGCAGTGCCTTCCCCACTAACATTTCCTTATTCTTTAATTTTGATGTTTCTACTTATCATCTTGAGGGAGGTCATTAAATTTTCAAGGCTGACTCTGAGTGTGATGGCTCATGCTTGTAATCCCAGCACGCAGGGGTCTGAGACAGAAGGATTGCTTTTAGTTAGAGATCAACCTAGACTAAAGTAAGACCCAAGCACCTCACTGGTTTTGGGATTAGCCCTCCCCTGCCCCGCCACTCCCTCCCCCCCCCCCCCCATGCTTCGTACCCAGTCAGCTCTGCAGCAAACAAGTTCCCTGCAGTGAACGTTATCACTGCCAGGAAAACCGGATCTGCTTCCTTTTACCTGGTTCCAAAACAACCTTACTTACTACATCCTATCTTGCGCCTTTGAAAGCCAGAAAGAAGCTGGCAGAAGGCTCAGGTTCGTTCCTCGATTGCTACAGCCCTGTCTCAGGCCCGATACCTCTCCACTGTAACGTATGTAAAAGAAAGGAAAATTCCTTCAGTCTGTGCTCTGCTCTAGGATCTATAGTTCCAGTCCTCCCACTGGGGGGGGGGGGGGGGGGCGCGCGGCGGGTAACTAAAGGAACAAGTGCGACTGTCTCAAAGGGTAAGTTCCAGGCCTGCCAGGGTACACAATCATAATGAGTCCCTTTCTCAAGGGAAAGAAAAACAAAACAAAACAAAAACATGAATGAATGAGTGAGTTTTCAAAAACGTCTTCCGTGTACTTTCCTCTCCTCAGTTCTACCTCTGTCTGGTTCCTAAGAGAAACGATGCTTGTCAATTCCATCTGAGCATCAGTTAAAAAATGACTGGGTGAGGCTGGTGTGGGAAATGGTGGGGAACCGGAAGGCAACCAGGTGGGAGGAGAAAGGCCACTGACCCAAATCATCGTGGTCAAATCAATTAAAGCAAATAATTAAAGTAAGCTACCTTTCCCTAAGGCAGGGTTCAAGAGGTCAGCACTAGAGGAAGCAGGGCTTTTATAGCTGGGATGGGGGCTAGGGGGCAGGGGATTTCCAAATGGAGGATATTTTTATTTTCTTTTTAAAGATTTATTTTAATATATGTAAGTGTTCTGTTTGCTTGTATACCTGCGTGTCAGAAGAGGGCATTCATTAAATCCCATTACAGATGGTTGTGAGCCACCTTGTAGTTGCTGGGAATTGAACTCAGGACCTGTAGGAAAAACAACCAGTGCTCTTAACCGCTGAGCCATCTCTCCAGTCTCCCAAATGGGGGATTTTTGTGGGCAAAATAGGTGTGGGCAACAGAACACAAACGAAGACCTCCTGAAACAGACATGGTTGTGAGGTGGACACAACAGGGTAGTCAACAACAAGACAGTCATAGGTTAACTTATAACCTTCTGAAACAAAGGTAAGGTTGCAAAATGGTTATAAACAACTTTTTCAAATAAAGACATGATTGGTGTTCCTGGACCAGGCAGTGCAGAACCATTTGTAGTTAAGGTTAGAGGTGGGGCATAGTCTGATCCTTGAGAAATGGAAGTTAATCATAAATAGGAATGAACCTAGTTTGTCTTTACTATAAGATGGCTTTCAGGGGCTGGAGAAATGGTTCAGCAGTTGCGTGGACATTCTGCCAGAGGACCTGGGTTCAATTCCCAGCACCCACATAGCAGCTCACACCTATCTGTAACTCCAGTTCCAGAGAGCTTCTGACACCCTCACACAGACATACATGCAGGCAAAACACCAATGAACATAAATAAAAATAACTTACATATATACTATATCTATCTATAGATAGATATAGATGGCTTTCAGGCCCAAGATGGAGGCAGACTGGTTCATCAGTGGGAGCATGTGTGTGCACACATGCACATGCTCTCGCACGCGCGCACACACACACACATACACAAACTAAAAATAGAATTAAAGGGATGAAGAGATGGTTCTGCACTGCTTGTTTTTTTAGAGGACACAAGTTCAATTCCCACCACCCATGTAGTGTCTCAGAGGTTTAAGCCAAACAGGTGCCAGCCTGCAGATAGAGGAGAGGGGTCTGATGCCTCTGAGGCACCCTAAGTGCACCTCAAAATAAAAAGGGACCATAAGAATTTTTTTCTTATACCAGGGATGTCTGCCTGCATGTCAGCTATGACACTATGAGGTACCTGCTATAGACATCGGGGTAGAGGTGACACATCTCCCATTCTGCTGGAAGCAGCACACGGGACTAAAGACTAGGCCAGCAAAGGGAGGAATGAGACCTAGGCAGTATCCCTCACCACCTGCCCCACCTGCCCCACCTGCCCAGGAAGAAGGGCAGAAAGGGAGAGATTTGAAGGTCCAAGGAAAGGCTCACAAATTGAAATCTGAATCTTCAGGGCCACACCCTGCAGCTGCCCCAACACCAGCCTAGGCCTGCCAGGAGGCTGAGTCTATTTTCCTCTGTGGATACACATCTTTGAAAGCTGTGTGGTCGGCCCAGGGAATCAGAATGGTCTGAAAGCAGATGCTCAAACAACAGGAGAATGACCGTATTTGAAGAGAAGACTTCCTCTTGTTCTGGGTTGATTATCCCCTGGGTCGTTTCTTCTGAGCAATGGTGGTGGTACAAGCCTATAGTCCCAGCACTGGGGAGGCTGAGGCAGGAGGGTTGAGAGTTTGAGGCCTTGGGGGGCTGGAGAGATGGCTCAGTGGTTAAGAGCACTGACTGCTCTTCCAGAGGTCCTGAGTTCAATTCCCAGCACCCACATGGTGGCTCACAACCATCTGTAATGAGATGCCCTCTTCTGGTGTATCTGAAGAGAGTTTGAGGCCAGCCTGGGCTACTTTTTTTTTTTTTTTTCTTTTTGAGACAGATGGGATCTTATTATTGTTAGGATTCAGGAAATTGCCACTCAAACCAGAGAAACACTGATCTCAGCTAAGCAAGAATAGTTTATTGAATGCACAGCTTAACACTGGACATCCAGGAGCTCAGCAAGGATTGCGGTCCTAGTCTGCTCTCAGAGTAGACTTTTCTACAGGAAAAACCAAGTCCAGAAGTTTCAAGGGCAAGGAGGGGAGCAGCTGGCTCACTAGGCAAAGTGTTATCAGCTAACCTTTAAGCTGATTGGTCCTGAGTAAGGTAAGGGGGTGGGGAACAGGCAAATTTCAGAACATTGAGATAACACAGCCTGAGTATTATAATCGTATTTTTTTTGGCTTATTAGTAGCATGCTTCAGCATCACCCATAAAACCACAGTGAGCTTATACATAGGTGCAGGCAGGGCTGCCTGGTGGTCAGCTCTGACTCAAGCTGTTTTAGACAGAACAGTTCATGTTGACCTTTAGTTTGATGGCTCCTAGGTAAAGCTTGGTGGAATTTCTTGAGATTAACAAACTTCATACAGAACATTCAGAAGATAAAGACCAAAATAGGGCCGGTTGTGGTGGCGCACACCAGCAGGAAGGAGGCAGAGGCAGGAGGATCACGAGTTCGAGGCCAACCTGGGCTACACAATTGCCGGGCAGTGGTGGCACATGCCTTTAATCCCAGCACTTGGGAGGCAGAGGCAGGCGGATTTCTGAGTTTGAGGCCAGCCTAGTCTACAGAGTGAGTTCCAGGACAGCCAGGGCTACACAGAGAAACCCTGTCTCGAAAAACCAAAAAAAAAAAAAAAAAGAACAAAACAGGGCATGTGGTCAGCATGTCCTTGAGCCAAGTCATTTCTCTGTGTCAATAACTGTCAGGCATGCCACATGCAACAATATGAAATCGCTGGCAGGCAGGGAACAAAACAGCTGCTGGGGCAGGGGCTCAGACCATTACAGGTATAGCCCAGGCTGATTATAAACTTGCTATACAGCCAAGGCCCTTCCTTCTGTGTTAACCTCTCAAGTGCTGGGATTACAGAGGCACAAAGCGCACTGGCAGACAGGACCCCTTCTACAGAAGAGACTTGAACACCCATGAGGTTTGGAAACTATAGGGCTCCTGAAACAAATCCCCACAATCCCTATGAATTATGAGGTATAAATAAATAAATAATGAATGAATGAATGAATGATGATGTAGTATTTTTGAGACAGGATCTCTTTGTGTAGCTAGCCCTGGCTGTTCTGTAGACCAGGCTGGCCTTGAGCTCACAGAGATCCATCTGCCTCTGGCTCCTGAGTGCCAGAATTAAAGGCGTGCTCTACCACCACTGCTGCCGGCTCAGGGTCAGAGGTTTAAAAACCACTGTCTGGCACCAGATCAGCACAACAGCTGTTTCTGCTGTTAGAGCCTGATGGTACTGAACTAACCCTCTGAAACTATAAGCTACCCTCAATTAAATATCTTTCTTTACAAGAGTTGCTTGGACTACACAGAAAAACCCTGTCTTGAAAAACCAAAAAACAAACAAAAAAACAAAACAAAAAAAAACAACAACAAAATAAAACCCAAACCAACAACCAAAACCCCAAGGGTCTGGGTGGCCTGGAGTCCCAGAACATGAGCTGCTGAGACACTGTATTAGTATCCAGACCTTCTTCCTGCCTCCTAGAGGTAGGTGTACCCTGGGCTAGCACTTCCACTGAATGGTCCTGGCTGCCCCTGACCAATCCCTTCCCATGGAGCCCTTCCAGCACCTGCAGCCCCCTGTCCAGAGATACACTTGGGTCCTGTGTAGACCCCTGTAGTGGTTTGAATAGGAATGGCCCCCATAGACTCATGAGTTTGAATAGTGCCTATAGGGAGTGGCACTGTGAGAAGCTGTGTCACTGTGGAGGAGGGCTTTGAAGTCTCATATGTTCAAACTAGGCCTAACATGGCAGTCTCCTTCTGCTGCCTGCGGATCAAAATGTAGACCTCTGGGCTCCTTCTCTAGCATCATGTCTGCCTGCTTGCCGCCATGTTTCCAGCCATGATGGTACTGGACTAACGCTCTGAAACTATAAGCCACCCTCAATTAAATATCTTTCTTTACAAGAGTTGCTGTGGTCACAGTGTCTCTTTACAGTAATAAAACCCTAACTAAGACACCTTCCTTGGAAAACATCTGGCCAGGTCACTTTCTGGGGACTTGCTTGAGGTCACTCAGGCAGGCACGGGCTGGCAGAAGGTGGACCTAGAAGGTAACGTGTAGTGATAAGGGCAACAGGGTGGATGGTGCAAGTCTGTCATTGCCTCTGCCCCTTCACCCCACTTCTCTAGGAGGATCAAGGAACAGTATAGAGGAAGCTGCTCTCTGCCCTGCCTAAAAGCAGTGGAGGGCTCCCAGCATGTATGTTCATGGGTCAAGAACAAAGTCCTCTCCAAAGCCAGGCCTGTGGCTACACCTTTATTCTCGGGAGGCAGAGGGAGACGGATCCCTATGAATTTGAGGCCAGCCTGGTCTGCAGAGCCATTCCAGGCCAGCCTCCATAGTGAGACTCTGTGTCAAACAGAATCCTGTCAAAGACTAGTTTCAGACCAGTGCACGGGAAGATCAAAATTCAAGCTCATCTTTGGCTAAATAGTAAGTTTGAGGGAGATGAAGAGATGGCTCAGTGGTTAGGAGCACTGGCTGTTCTTCCAGAGGTCCTGAGTTCAATTCCCAGCAACTACATGTTGCCTCATAACTGTCTGTAATGGGATCCAATACCCTCTTCTGGTATGTCTGAAGACAGCTAGAGTGTATTCATATACATAAAATAGATAAATAAATCTTTAAAAAAAATTAGTAAGTTTGGAGGCAGCCTGGGTGTGGTGGTTTGAATATGCTTGGCCACAGGGAGTGGCAGTATTAGGAGGCTTGTCCTTGTTGGAGGAAGTATATCACTGTGGGGGTGGGCTTTGGAGGTCTCCTCCTATGCTCAGGCTCCACCCAGTGTGGAAGAGAAAGTCTCTCCTCCACAGTGACACAGCTTCTCACAGTGCCACTCCCTATAGGCACTATTCAAACTCATGAGTCTATGGGGGCCATTCCTATTCAAACCACTACAGGGGTCTACACAGGAACCAAGTGTATCTCTGGACAGGGGGCTGCAGGTGCTGGAAGGGCTCCATGGGAAGGGATTGGTCAGGGGCAGCCAGGACCATTCAGTGGAAGTGCTAGCCCAGGGTACTCCTACCTCTAGGAGGCAGGAAGAAGGTCTGAATACTAATACAGTGTCTCAGCAGCTCATGTTCTGGGACTCCAGGCCACCCAGACCCTTGGGGTTTTGGTTGTTAGTTTTGGTTTGTTTTTTTGTTTGTTTGTTTGTTTGTTTGTTTTTGTTGTTGTTGTTTTGTTTTTGTTTTTGTTTTTCGAGACAGGGTTTCTCTGTGTAGTCCTGGCTGTCCTGGAACTCACTCCTCACTCTGTAGACCAGGCTGGCCTCGAACTCAGAAATCCACCTGCCTCTGCCTCCCAAGTGCTGGGATTAAAGGCATGCGCCACCACTGCCAGGCATTTTGTTTTGTTTTGTTTTGTTTTGTTTTGTTTTGTTTTGTTTAAATCTGCTAACTAGGAAGAACAATCATTTTCTCTCAGGTTCAGGGTAGCACGCTGTTAGCAGGAGTCACAAGGACTGTGGCTCTGGATGCCCGTGACCTCCCTAATGGAGGGGTCAGGCTGTCCATGTCTGCTCAGCTTGAGCCCTAACTGCGTTATCTAGGCATCTGGCTCCAGTTCTGGCAGGTTCCCTTGCTCTCTAAATGGGCAAGGCCGGCTGATGGATCCTGATTATGTCTTCATGACGCATGGCTGGGCTTTCCTGGTCTGACACAGAATCCTTCTAAGGGAACCAAGCAGGGAACGAAGCCAGCCCTGCTCTCCCAATATGCCTCTGTGTGTTCTGCCACCACCCCCGCACCCAGACCTGTAGACAGCCTGCATCTCCACCGCCCTGGAGGTTCATACATATGGCTCTCCCCTCCTTAAGTAGGTTATGTCTCCCTTTGAGGCTCTGGGCTTTTGTCCTCTGCCCCAGAATAGTGAGAAGCAAAGGAGAGGAATCTAAGCCTGCTCTCTGAACAGGGATGGCCTGAGAATCACAGAATATACCTAAATTGGGCACAGTTACTGCCACCACCCTTATCGAATCCTTACTACCATCCCCATCATCAGTCCTGATTCAATATCTTTATCAGCAGCAGCATTGACACCACCACCACCATTATAATCTCTATCATGACCATCTTCATTGCCATCACCTGCATCACCTGCATCATCATCATCATCACCACTACCATCATTCTCATTGTACCTCATTACTCTCCTTATTATCATTCCATGGTTCATTTCCATCATGAGATATTATGTAACACTAAGAATGAAAAAAAAAAAAAAAAACCCCACAGAAAAGCCTCCCAGATGCTGGTGGTGTGGCTCTGTTGGGTGGCCTCCAGTCACAGAGGTCTGCATGGTCTATGTTTTGTTTGCTTTGTTTTTCCAGACAGGATTTCACTGTGTAGCCCTGACTGTCCTGGAACTTACTCTGTAGACCAATGTGGTGGTTTAAATATGCTTGGCCCAGGGAGTGGCACTATTAGGAGGTGTGGCCATGTTGGAAGAAGAGAAGCAGAGGTTAGGCAGAGAGACCTGTGGGAGATAACAAGGTTGTGAGACTGGAGCCCTCACTTCTGGGTTTTGAACCTTCATGAAAGATGTTCCCAAGAGCTCCTGACCCTCTGTAGTTTAAGGGCATAGCAAGAAGAGGCAGTGGTTGTCGCGGACTCAGGGTTTGCAGGTGCCTTGACCTTGGACTTCTGTCCTCTAGTGCTGGGAGGGATCAGTGTCTGTTTCTTCTCCTCTTCTTCCTTTCTCTCTTTTTCTCCCCGTTTCTTTTCTCTGTTTTATAGACAGGATCTTCACCTGGGCTTGGTGACACACGCCTTTGCTCCTACACTCTGTAGCAGAGGCAGGCAGATGTCTGTGAGTTCAAGGCCAGCCTGGTCTACAGATCAAGTTCCAGGACAGCCAAGGCTACACAGAGAAACCCTGTCTTGAAAAAGCAAAAACAAAATAAAATAAATGTACTTGAAGGCAAGGACATGAAGGAACTTTCCTGGCAGGTCTGCATTGTCTCTGTAGGAAAGACAGAGGCCCAGAAGGAACACTCCTGGCTCTTTTCACAGGACCCAGGGTGATAAGACTTAACGCCAGGTGTGTCACAGTGCTGCACTTGTATTTGCTTAAGCCAACTGTAAACATCACCTCGTGTTTTAATAATAACAATGTCAGCGATAGGCGTGCGCCACCGCTGCCCAGCTTCAAGGACACTCGTGTAGCATAGTTTGCGCAATTCTTTTTTTTTTTTTTTTTTTTTTTTTTTTTTTTTTTTTTTTTTTTTTTTTTTTTTTTTGGTTTTTCGAGACAGGGTTTCTCTGTGTGGTCCTGGCTGTCCTGGAACTCACTCTGTAGACCAGGCTGGCCTCGAACTCAGAAATCCACCTGCCTCTGCCTCCCAAGTGCTGGGATTAAAGGCGTGTGCCACCACCGCCCGGCTGCGCAATTCTTTCTAGTAAGGCATCATGTGGGCAGAGCACGAGTATTCTGCACGCTGTCTCATCCACACACCACAGGAACTTCACAGCCTTTTTTTTTTTTTTTTTTTAAACCCAGGGTTCCACATACAAGTGTCTTATTTTGAATATAATAACGTAGTGTCAGCTGGGCCTAGCGGCAAAGTTTGTCATCCAGCAACTGGAGAACTGAGGCAGGAGGATTACACTTTCCACAGTATGAGTTCAAGGCCAACTGGGGTAACATAGAGGAGCGGGGACCATGTATTGCAAAGAGGTCTAGGGGTGTGGCTCAGTGCTAAAGTCCTCACTTAGCATTTGTGAAGTGCCAGGTCGGCCCGGTGCCACCATAGTGAGATATTGGGGAGTGAAGCCTCCCTACCCAAGTATACATAGGTGGCCATCACGTGGACTGTGTATTTGCTTATAAAATAAGTTCATCTAAATAAACCCTGATGTGGTTTGAATACTGTTTATCCACTCTAGAATTTCCTGTTGAAAGCTCACCCTACCAACAGCAGAGCGTGTCCTTCCAGTTCCCTCCCCTTGCCTTGTGGTTCCATTTGGACCCTAGGCAGGTTGGGTGAAGCCACTGACCATGGTGGAGAGGGGAGGGGGGGACCTTCTCTATTTCTTCTAAAATACCCTCACAAGCTCAGCTGTCTGGGCAACTTTTTTTTTTTTTTTTCTTTTTTGAGACAGCTCTCCACAGCTCTGGCTGGCCTGGAACTCAGAGAGATCCACCTGCCTCTGCATTCCAAATGCTGGGATTAAAGGCATATGCACCACCACACTGAGTATCTGGGCAGCTCTTAAGAAAATGAGTCATTGGGGCTAGAGAGTAGTTAAGGGTGGTTGTTGGTCTTGCGGTGGTCTTCAGTTTGGTTCCCAGCCTACAGGATGGACAATGGCCACAGCCATTAATTCCAGTTCCAAGGAATCCAAAGGCATCCTGACTTCCACGGGCATCAGGAACACAGATGGTCCATGTATACACATGTAAGTAAAACACTCATAAAATGAAGAAATCTAAAACACATGCATGCAGGGGCACAGACACACACACACACACACACACACACACACACACCAGAAACTAAGCTTCCATACAACATGAAAGCTGTGGACCCTTCCAGCATGCTCAAGGGATATGTCCTTCACCACAACATAGTCAAGGCTGCTGGCTTTTCTATTTTTATTTATTTTTTATTTGTCTTTCCCAGACAGGATCTTTCTGTAGCTTTGGCTTTTCTGGAACTCACTCTGTAGACCAGGCTGGCCTCAAACTCACCGAGATCCACCTGCCTCTGCCTCCTGAGTGCTAGGATCAAAGGTGTGCGCCACCACTGCCCTGCTTGGGTTTTTTTTTTTTTTTGTTTTTGTTTTGTTTTTTGTTTTTTTCTTTTTTTCTAAACCACCAAATCAAGTGAGGACCATGTTACTACCCAGAGGCCTCTATGAAGATCAGAAAGAGAAAGGAAGCCCTTCATGCGTAGCCTCCATGGACGCTTTGCTGCATATAGCTGTTCCTCCCAAGCTAAGGTGGAAATAAAAGTGCTTTCCAGAGCTGGAGAGATGGCTTAGCAGGTAAGAGCCTTTGCTGTTCCCGAAGACTGTTTGAATCCCGTTTGGATCCCAGCATGCATGTGTCAGGCGTTTCCGCAATCGACTGTAACTCCCACCCTAGGGAATTCAATGCCCTCCTCTAACCTCAGCAAGTACTTGTACACATACAGACACGTAAATAAATAATCTTTGTGTGGTTTTCCTCTCGGCCTCCATAAACACAGCAGTTCATGTACACACGGACTCCGCCCACTCCTGAGTGTGTGCTCTCGGGGATAAACAGATGTCATCCGTCGTTGAGAGGCTTGCTTGGGATCCTTGGGAGTGGCAGTTTGGGAGCTGGGCTCAGCCAGCTCTGAGCCAGTGACCAAAGAAGGCAGCAAACTCGGCTGTGCCCACAATAAAAGCCATCCCTTTGGAGCATCTGAGAAAGAACAGGGCCCTGTGATGGGCTGGCGTGATGGCTGAAAGCTTCAGCAAGAGTGAAGCATGTCAGGAAATTCAGTGCTGGAGAGATGGGGGCAGAAGGATCCGAAGTTCACAGACATGTTGACCTACATTGAGTTTGAGCTATCCTGGGCTTCTTGAGGCTTTGGATCAACAAACAGAGCAATAGCAAAGAAAGAACAAATGACAGGGTTGGGACGCCAGTGCCTTCACAAAGAAAGAGTACGTGAGAACCTTAAACAAGCATTTACACCTGGTGTAGGTGGCGCACACCTTTGATCCTAGCACTCAGGAGGCAGAGGCAGGTGGATCTCTGTGAGTTCGAGGCCAGCCTGGTCTACAGAGTGAGTTCCAGAACAACCAGGGCAACACAGAGAAACCCAGTCTCAAAACCAATCAAACAAACAAAATTTCTAAAAGGCCAGAGTGCAGGGACTGAAATGGCTCAGTGGTTAAAAGTACTTGCTGCTTTTGCAGAGGACTAGGGTTTAGTTCCCAGCACCCATGATCCAGGGGATCCAATTCCCTCTTCTGATCTCTCTGTGCACCAGGCATGTAAGTGGTACACAGACATACAAGCAGGCAAAAACACTCCTACACATAAAATAAGATATAAAACAAAATAAGGACCCGAGTTTATGTCCCCAGTACTCACATACAAAGCTGGCAGCGGCAGCACTCCCCTGTAAGCTCAGGACTGCAGAGGTGAGGACAGCAGGATTACTGGTCAGACAGTCTAGCTGAATACAAAAACTTCAGCTTCAGGGAGAGACCTAGTCTGGTAGTTTCCTGATGAAAGACTACATTTCCCAGCTTCCCTTGCAGACTGTGGATTCTGCTCCTCTTAGTGGCCCTGCATCTCATCTTCTGTGGGCATTTTGGCCATCCACACTGATGGGTGACAGAATATTCCTTTGCCATGAATAAACATTGTCCCACCTAAGGCCAGATCAAGCCTCTTTTTTCTGCCTTCAGTATCTTTAAGTTGCTTTTTAATAACCAAACATTGTCAAACTCAAGCAGTGTGTAGTAGTCAAGAAAGACGCTGGTACCAGCACATATGTGAAAGACCCAGCTATACCACTCCTGGGTACATACCCAAAAGATGCTCCACCATCCCACAAGGACACATGTTCCATTATGGTCATAGCAGCTTTATTCGTAATAGCCAGAAACCTAAAGCAACCAAAAGCTGCCCTCAACTGAAGAATGGATACAGAAAATGTGGTACATTTACACAGTGGAATACTACTCAGCTATTAAAAACAAAGACATCATGAAATTTGCAGGCAAATGGATAGAACTAGAAAATATCATCCTGAGTGAGGTACCCCAGACCCAGAAAGACACACATGGGATGGGCTCATGTATCCGTGGACATTAGCCGTAAAGTACAGGATAACCACACTCAGTACAAATCCACAGACCCAGAGAAGCTAAGTAACAGGAAGGACTCAAGGGAGGATTTGTGAATCTCACTCAGAAAGGGATATAAAATAGGCGTTGGAGGTGGATAGAAGGAGGGAACCGGGTGGGAGATGGGGTGAATAGGGGAACTGAGGTAGGGACCGGGTGTGGGAAGTGGGGGACTGGAGAGGCTTGGAAGTGAAAATGGAAATTAGTGGGGGCATCTCTGGAAAGTGCCAGAGATCTGGGATGGGGGGAGAGGACTCCTGGGAGTCTATTGGGGTAACCCTAGCTGAGGCTCCTAGAAGCTGGAGATATGGAGACTAAAGTGGCACCTCCTATAGCCAAGAGGGACTTCCAGTGGAGGGAGGGGGACACTAACTCACCCACAAAATCTTCCACACACAATCTGTCCTGCTTACAACATGTGCAGGGATAAAGATGGGACAGAGATAGAAGGAATGGCCAACCAATGACTGGCCAACTTGAGACCCATTCCACGGGCAAGAACCAACCCCTGACACTGTTAACGATACTCTGCTATGCTTGCAGACAGGAGTCTAGCATGACTGTCACCTGAGAGGCTCCACCCAGCAGTGGATGTAAACAGATGATAGAGACCCACACCCAAACATTAGGCTGAGCTGGGGAGACTTGTGGAAGAGTAGGGGGTGTGTATGCAGAGACTGAGGGAGCTGGAAGGGTCAAGGACACCACAAGAAGTTGACCTACCAGGTCAACTAACCTGGGTCCATGGGGGCTCACAGACACTAAACCACAAACCAAAGAGCACACATGGGCTGGACCTAGACCCCCTACACATTTGTAGCAGGTGTACAGCTTTGATTTTCATGTGGGTCCCCTAACAACTGGAGTGGGGGTTGTCTCTGACTCTGTTGTCTGCCTTTGGATTCCCTTCCCTTAGCTGGATGCCTTGCCTGGCCTTGGAGGTAGAGGGTGTGCTTAGTCCTTCTGGGGCGTTGGTATGCAGGGGGGGGCTTCCCCTTCTCTGAGGAGAAGGGGAGTGGAAAATGGGGGAAGTGTGGGCCTGGGAGGAGAGGAGGGAGGGGGGTTGGGATCACGATGTAAAGTGAATAAATTAAATATATATATATTTTTTCTTTTTTATTGGATATTTTATTTACACTTCAGATGCCATCCCCTTTCCCCATTTCCCCCCCTTAGAAAACTCCTATCCCATGCCCCCTTTTCCTTTTTGCACTTATACATTTTTTAAAAAATGTTAATCAAAGGCTTTATAAGTTTGGTAATGCTCAATCAGAGGTGTAACCCAATACCCAACCTAGATATATCAACTCTCTTTGACTGGTGGAGATACATGAACATCTGCCTCCCTGTCTCCCCCCTCTTTCTCTCTCTCATCACCTAGCTTCTCCTCTTCTTCTTCTCCTCCTCTCCTTACTCTTTCTCTTCCTCTCAGTACTCCTCCCACCTTAGCTCCTCCTACATATCACCCTTCCTGTTAAAATAAAACTTTTCTCTCAAAATACAATTAGAGCATAATTCTGCCAATTTGTACCAGTGAGGTACAAGATAGTCCTAATACCCAATCCATCAATTTGTTGACTAACCAGAACCTTTGTCATCTATCTTAACTAAAACGATTAGTTCTGAACCTGGCTTTTTCCTTGGCTTTAGGATGAATGTCAGCTGATGACCATCCACTCAAATCTTTTCTCTCAAGGTAAATAGCCAGGATTGGCTATGAGGCTATAAGTTTTCAACCCCGTCAGAAATCCAGAATGACTGAGTTAACTATAATTGTGGGAAGCACAAAGCATAGCTTCTAAAACTTAGCCAATTTATAGAGATCTCTGAACACCTGGATACTCCCTCTACTACAAAACATTGGAGCATCTGTTCTTCTGCCTTCTGGCCCAGGATCATCTGACAGACCTTAGTGCTGCAGAATTACTAAGGGCAGATTACTCTGTCTAGGCAGATATAATCAGTCGACTATTCTGCAAGTGTGTCCTTTTCTGGACAGTAATTTGTCTGTAGATGGAAAGAGGCAATTCTTGTCTAGTGGCTGTCTCACCACAACTGGAGTAACTCCAAAGATGCTCAATTTCTTCTTAGAATTCAATACAGGAAGCTGTCAGGAACAGACAGGTCTCTAATCAAAATGAACATTAATACAGAAATGTTTGTCACGTCAATTCTATGGACTTCTGACGTTTTAAAAACCAACTATCCATGTAAGGTAATCTGGACTGTTGTCTGTTAACTCCACTCAGCTATTTCTAAATAAAACATAGAAAACACCCTAACAATAAACTCCAAGCCATGAATTTGCTATAGTCCCTTAACTCACAGGCTAACCATCTCAAATCAGTTAAAAAAGTTAAAGAAGGACTGGATCTAAGCCTTGGAGGGACACATGACTCCAGCTGTATATGTAGGGGAGGATGGCCTTGTTGGGCATAGGTGGGAGAGGAGATCTTTGGTCCCATGAAGGCTGAACACTGAGTGAGGAGGGGGAATCTGAGGGTGGGGAGGGGGAGTGGGGGGTAGGTGGGTGCACACCCTCATAGAAGCAGGAGGAGGGGGGATGGGATAAGGGGTTCCTGGGTGGTGGGGGGAATGCGGTCAGGGGATAAAATTTGAAATGTAAATATTATATCCAAAAAGAGGGGAAAAAAGAAAAGCAGTTAGAACCAACATCCTTAATAAAATGTCAGCCCTCTTAAAGAAAACTATCTTGATACTAAAATTTGTTTTGAGAATTGTATATTGCAGAATGATCAGCCTTGGTGTATCTACTCATCAAGCAAGCTGGGCAGACCTGCTCAAACCTCTGAGGTCCTGGAATTCCATCTGGATGCAGTGAAGACACAGCATCAGAGGCTTGTCAATTTGCTCTTCCCCCCACTCCTCTTCTAATATCTCAACGCCCATAATCAGCTTGAAGAAGCTAATGATGAGTCAGCGCCCCTATTCCCTGGGCATGGGGACTAAGGTGGTAAATGTTGGGCTGTCTTTCTAGGGAAAAGTAGTGGTTTTGTGGGAATAGAGAGGATTAGCTAGGATTTATTGCATAGCCATAACCTATTAGTAGAAATCTGTATAATTATTATCAAGATGAAGATATAAATTCTTAAATGGCACCAATTTACTTTGATTACAAATTTTAAGGTTTTCATTGGTACGAGCTTCTTATTGATATAAAAGTGAGATGAATATTGTTACTCTCATAGGCATTGTACCAGTATAACACATTTAGGAATACAAGGCTTAAATATATATATTGATAAACCTTGAAAAAGAAATAACAAACAAAATGAGAAACTACTTACTGGGAACAATAAAGCAGTATTACATAGGCTGTCCTCTGATCCAAACCTTCCCCACAACAGCTGTGCCTGCTTGCACATGACCATCACAGCTGGGCTTGTGGAGTTTTGGCATTCCCTGGCATAAGGGCTGTGGGAAGGGTCATCGAACCCTCACCTGGGTGTTTCTCAACCAGCTGTAAGCACTTCTGTCCTAATTGTATGTGGCCTGGGGAAGGGACTGAAGATGTAGGTGGCTGTCTTAGTTACTTTTCTGTTGCTGTAGTAAAGCACCACGGTCAAGGTATCTTTTAGAAGGAATGGTTTATTGGGACTCATGGTTCTCTAGGGATGAGTCCATCATGGTGGGAGCCAGAAGCTGAGAGCGCACATCTCCTAGCTTCCCTTGAATTTGCATTCTCCTGCTTGCATTTGTGTTCACAGCATCATTTTGAGTTGTGGAAGCCACACGACTCACCTGCACCCTCATGGGCTGCTCTGAGCCAGGTGTTCTCAAACGAAGCCTGGGGACATAATACCAAAATACCAAGGAGTGTGAACACAATATGAAAATCTGTCGGCTGAGATGGTCGCTCCTCTGGGCCTCGGAAATCACACTAGTCAGAAAGGGGCAGGAGTCAGGGTGGGAGGCGTGGCTCAGCTGGTGGAAGGCTTGTTTAGTGTGCAAGAGACCTTGGGTCCCATCTCCGGCATGGTGACACATCCTGACAACAGTCCTGGGGAGGCAGAGGCAGGAGGATGCGGGAGGGGTTCAAAGTCGTCCTCAGTTACATGAGGAGCTTGAAGACAGCCTGGGATACACAAGACAGACTCAAAATGAAAATGGATGGAGCCAGTAACTGTAACCCTAGCTGCTCAGGAAGCCAAGACAGGAAGATCACAAATTCAAAGCCAGAATGGGCAACAAAAATGGATGTGGCTTGTTGCATGGAGGTTGCTGTTTTATTTTGTGAAAGGATCTCAGTATGTAGCCTTGGCTAGCTTGGGCTAGTATGTAGGCCTCAAACTCACAGAGCTCCATATGCCTCTGCTTCCCGAGTACTACAACTAAAAGCTTATATTTCACAGTCAGCTACATTGAATGTTTACTGAAATTTAGGTAATGTGTTTTATTTTTTAATTTCTTTAGATTTGTTTTTTATTTTATGTATATTTAGATACATATCTGCTTCTCTTGAGGACCAGGAGAAGGTGTCTGGTCCTCTAGAACTTGAGAAGTGAACCAGATTGTGTGGTGTGGTTAGTTTTTTGACAGCTTGACATAACCTAGAGACATCTGGGGGCGGGGGGAGAGCAAACAAAATGCCTCCATTAGACTGGGCTGTAGGTTAGTCTTGTAAGGGCATTTTTTGGATTACTTGTTGATGTGGGAAGGCCCGGCCCACTGTGGGCAGTGGTCCTGTGTTGTATAAGAAAGCAGGCTGAGGGCTGGAGAGATGGCTCAGCAGTTAAGAGCACTGACTGCTCTTCCAGAGGTCCTGAGTTCAAATTCCAGCACCCACATGGTGGCTCACAAACATCTATAATGGGATCTGATGCCCTCTGATGGGGTGTCTGAAGACAGCTACAGTGTACTTACACACACACACACACACACGAAAATATATTTATATTTTCATATATATGTGAAAAATAAAATAACAATAATAAAAAGAAGAAAGCAGGCTGAGCAAGGCATGGGGAGTGGTCATTAAGTGGTGCCCTTTCAAGGTCTCTGCTTGATGCTCTGCCTCCAGTTTCCTGCCCTGTTTGAGTTCCTGCTCCGACTTCCCTCAGTGATGGATTGTGCTTGGGACCTGTAAGCCAAACCAACTCTTTCTTCCCACGTTGCTTTTGGTTTGCAAGTTGAATCACAGCATTAGAAAGTGAACCAGAACATATGGTGAGTCCAGGCTTGGCACCAAAGACCTGCGTTCTGGGTCTCACTTCATTCATTTATGGGCTGGATCTCAATCGAAGGAGGATGATAAGGGGTGAAAGGTCAAGAGATGACATGAAGTTGGCTGCTGGGGACAGCCTCCCTACACCATCCCCCATCCCTGGGGATGATGGTCCTGGGCTTTGGATTCACTGGGAGAAGCCCATAGCAATCTCTAACCAATCCTTTGTCCCTGAGTTTGCACATAAAACATGTTAGCCAATACGGTGGTCCTTGGGGAAGTCATGTAGCTGGTACCCTTCCCAAACCTGTTTGTTCTTTCTCCCTAAGACACAAATGCCAGGTGGTGGCCGAGCTCCGTCCTCCCCTACAGGGACCAGTTGGTTTCTGCAACAGGTACAGTGGGGCTCAACTTTCTGGAGACCTAATCCTGGTATAAGTTAGGGTGCCAGGGACAGCTGCAGTGCAGTGTCTTTGGGGACATTTTCGTCTGCAGTCTATGGCCAGCAGAGTGAAGGCCACAGGTGGTCTGGTTGGGGAAGGTGTGTAGCTGGCGGTACTATGTTGAGAACTGCACCAGCCCACGTTCGGAAGCCAAAAATGTTGAGGCCCGAGCTGCCCCACTTTGGGCGGCCTAAAATGTTGAGGCCCTCTCCACTCCGCGCTTGGCGGCCACTATATCCTGGCCCAAGCTGCCGCTCTGGTCCAAGGGTCGGGGTTCAGCAAGAGAGAGAGTGAGGATGGACTCGAAGAATGGAGACCAGACAGAGTGTGATTCAATCCCGTTTATTCTTCAGTCTCTCTTCCCAGTCCAAGTCCCAAGTCTTGAGTTCCTAGTTCCTAGTTGTACTCAATCTGTTCTCTTCCGAGTTTCTAATGTCTACTCCTACTCCTAGTGTCTGAATCTCTGTTACTCCAAATTGTTCTCCAAGTTCTACTCTCTAAAGTGTCTGATTCTCTCTGATCTCTTCTGTCTGCCTCTTGCCTTTATATGTCTCACTTCTAAGCCACGACTTCCGGTCATACCTTTAATCATGCCCTTAGGTCTTGTCTCTAAATCTGATCTCTAAGTCACACCTTTAAGTCACACACCTTTAATCTCACACACCTTTAATCTCACACACCCAAGGGAAGTCCTGGGTATCTAAACCAAGATTATCAGAGTGTGCTCAGCTGTTGTAGGCTATTGTAATCCAAGTCTCATGTCAGGGTATATGGCTCAATATGGCTGCAAAGCTGATAGCCGATTTCTGCTAAAAGTCTGCTCCCAACAGTACTACCCTGGTGCTAGATCTCAGAAAGCCACCCAGGACTTTGTTTCTACAGGGTCAGTGCAGTCAGGTAAGCCGACCCATTGTCTTCAGTCCTGCATATGGCTGCCTGATTCTGTCTGCAGAAGCCAAGGCTGGCTTCTCCTGCAAGGGTCTTGTTTCCCCACGGGGTGAAGCCGCCTAGATGATCATGCTCTTTACCAGGAGTGGGGAGGCAGACACAGGCTTTTCTCAGCCTCTGGGGCCCATCTGCCCCTGTATTTGTCTCCCAAAGCCAGGGCCTGTGGAGACTCAACAATTAGCTCCAGGTGAGGCTCAGTGGCTGGACTGCACCCCTGGGATTAGGCACAGCTGTGTCAAACACTGGCCATATTGCCTGAGCTGACTAGGATAGCTGAGGGGTGGGGATAGTCTCTGGGTGAGAATTAGCCTGTCATGGAACATCAGTCACACCCTGAAATACGGCTTTATTCTGGAGGGCCTCCTTCCTCCCTACCTCTCTCTCTCTCTCTCTCTCTCTCTCTCTCTCCCCTCCCTCCCTCCCTTTCTCTCCCTCTCCCTTTCCTTCCCTCTCCTCCTTCTCTCTCTCCTTTTTTCCCTCCCTCTCCCTCTCCTTCCTCTCCCTCTCTCTCCTCCCTCTTCCTCTCTCCCTCTCCTCCTTCTCCCTCTCCCTCCCTCCCTCCCTCCCTTCCTCCTTCCCTCCCTCCCTCCCTTCCTCCCTCCCTCCCTCCCTCCCTCCCTTTCCCTCCCCCTCCTTCCCTTTCTCCAGGGTCTCTCTGTGTAGCCATGACTGTCCTCTTGCTCTGTAGATCAGACTGGCCTTTAACTCAGAGGAGATCTGACTGCCTCCTCCCCTCAAGTGCTGGGACTAAAGGTGTGGGCCCAGCACTACCTCTGTTTCTGAAATGTGTGTGATCTGCAGGAAGTTAAGGGCAGAGAGTACACAGCAGCCCCACGTTTCCCATCTGTCTGAACTGCCCTGCTTCCTACCAGGCTGGCTTCAGGGGCCGCCCCCGTCTTAGTTACTCTTCTGTTGCTGTTTAGACATCATGAACAAGACAACTTAAAGAAGAGTCACTGGGGCTTACAATTCCAGCGGGTCAGAGTCCAGGGTCATCATGGTGAGGGGCACGATGGCAGGCAAGTCTGGCACTGGAACAGCAGCTGAAAGCTTACATCCTTATCTGCACGTAGCAGGAGGGAGAGAGATAGGGAGACAGACAGACAGACAGACACTGGGACTAGTGTAGGCTTTTGAAACCTTAAAGCCCACCTCCCAGTGACACACCTCCTGTAACAAGGCCACACCTCTTAATCCTTCACAAACAGTTTCACCAACTGGGGACCAAACTTATGAGCCTATGGGGCGATCCTCATTCAGACCTCCACAATCCCCCTCCAGGTGTCAGGCAGATGTTGCTTCTATCTGAGGGATGTCACAAATCCCAGTGACTCTCACATGGCTGTCCCTCTGAAGCCACTGGGCTTTGAGACTTCATAACACTGAGTTTCCATGTCAGACCCTAAGCCTCACTGCAGCTTGGCCTCTGTGTACCCAGAGGTGAGTCACAAGGGACAATTTTGTGACTCCTCTCTACCTGCCATGTGGGTTCCTCTCCCCGCAACCCCCGCTGTGCTGCAGACCTAGTCTCTCTCTCAGGCCCTGCCACAGAGCTCAGAGCTCCAGCTGGCCATGGGCCCGAATCACACAGGAAGAGCCTGGATCAGGAGCCTGAGAATGTCCCTTTGACTCCCTTACTGTGCAAGTTTAAACCACCCTTTCCAGGCATAACCTCTGTCCGAGATTCCACAGTGACTTCCTGACTAAGCACTGTGACACATCACTGAGCAGGGCATTCGAGTGGGGAGGTCTGTGGTTGTGGTTAGGTTGTAAAGTCCCCAGTCCTGAATTTTTAAACATATGAGGCACCAGCAGTGTGTGTGTGTGTGTGTGTGCATGTGTGAGCAGGCATGCATGTACACACGTGTGGGAGCACATGCAGGATTCCACACACCAGGCTTTTAAGTTGCACAGTTTGTTTCAATTTCATTTTCAGAAGTTACTATCATCATTTTATCATCTGCCATGGGGGATCGCAGGATGATCATGGAGGTCAGAGGACAACTTCTGGGGAGTGGTGTTCTTCTACCATATAGATCCTGCGGATTGAATTCAGAACATCAGGCTTGGGGCCCAGTGCCCACTGCGTTATCAGCCACAGTTCTGTTCTCTTGACAGTTATGTTTGCAGCCGATTTTATGGTTAGAGTTTTGTGATTTGTTTTTTCCTACAGTCTCCCAGAATGCCTTCCTGAGGGGCTCAGTTGGTGGGGTCACCCGCACCCCAGGGTATGTTCCCCTTTGGGGTCAGGTAGGGTCTGTCACCATCTGGAAAAAGTCACAGGAAGTCTTTGTTTGATTTAACCCAGGTCCTATGGGATGTTGTCTGAAAGTCGAAATTTGGCTTAGCCAGCCCAAGGCGGAGCTCTGCCTGGCTACAGACTCACTTCCTAGAACCGGTGATGCTGGCTGCCCCAGTCAGCTTTCTATGGCTGTCTAAACATATAGCCAGCCCGGGGAGGGAAGGGTTATTTCAGCTCACATCCAGAAGTCCATCGTGAAGGGCCGTGAGGGCAGGAACTGAACAGAGGCCATGAAAGAATGCTGCTTACTGGATTGCTCCTTGTGACTCTTCAGGTATTTTTTCCTTTTAAAGTGTTTGTTATCATCGTTACTGTGTTATGTGTATGGGTGTTCCGTCTGCATATGTATATGTGTGTACCACATGTGTGCAGTGCCTGTGGAGCCCGGGAGACGGTTCTGAATCCCCTAAAACTGAAGGTGTTGGGAACCGAACCGTCATCCTCTGGAAGAGCAGCCAGTGCTCTTGCTATTGAGCCTCACTCCAGGCCTCGGCCTGTTCTCTTACACAACCGAGACTACCTGCCTAGGGTGGGCACTGTCCACAGTGGGCACGACCCTCCCATGTCAATCACTGGTTAGGAAAATGCCTCCACAGACTTGCCTACAGGACAATGGAGACATTCTCTCAACCGAGGTTCCCTCTTCCTAGATGACTCCAGCTTGTGTCAGGTTGACAAAACCAGCCAGCACAGGGCTGAGGGCCTCACTGCCTGACCAGGCTCCACTGGGTTCTAGCTGCTTCTCCCTGGATAGGCTGGTGAGGAACTGCCCCATCAATCTCTGTAAAGCCCGAGGGGGGACTGGGTCACTGCTGGCTCTGCAGGAGGACTTTCCAGCAGGATCTGATAGCAGCTAGGAAGGTCATCTTAGAAAGAACCCTATTTCCTGTTTACTGCAAGTCTCATACATGCATAAAATGTATTTCAACTTTATTCACCTCCCCAACTGGATCCTTCCCCACAGCCTTTCCTGACCTAAGGTTCTCTAGGGAAGCCTTCACATTATATGGAAGGCAGCCATTCATTGGCTCTTTCTAGGGAGGTCACATTATATAGAAGGCAGCCAGTGGCTCTTTCCAGCTCTCCCAGGCTTTGGTATCCATTTGCCTTTCATTGGTCTTTACCCTGGCATTCAGTCAACAACCCTCATTATCCTCTGGTACCTGCTAATTTCTGACTCTTCTATTCCAGAGCCAAGAAATCTGAACTTTTGTACCTCTTACTGTGTAGGCTCCAGACCAACTACCAGCTTGGGTCAGGAGAAACCCAGGAAACAAAGTTTCTTCTGAAAAGCCTGCAGACCTGGCTCACTTGGGGCCTGGCCAAGCCCTTTCTTCTCCAAGGTCTTTGAGGTAGGGTAGAGCACATAAACTGCCTGTCTCAGGCCAAAAGGAAAAGGCTGTTACAGTTTCTTGAAGATCAGAGTCCCAAGAAGCTGGGCCTTTGAGGCCATGGAACAATGTCTCATGGCCAGGAGCCAATACATCTCAGCCCAAGTCTAGGAGATAAGGGAGGGAGACCAGGGAGGTCTCTGAGGCTTCTGGGTCTGTCAAAATAGAGTCTGGGCCATGTGGGTGACCATGAAGCAGCATCCTAGTAGCTGGGTGTCTCTTATGGGTTCCTCAACCGTAAGATCTGTACTGTCTCCTCTCAGATATGCTGCAGGAGGTGTGTGTGTGTGTGTGTGTGTGTGTGTGTGCACCTGTGCATTTGAGTGTCGAGGCCACAGATTGTCATTGGGTCTCCTTCTCAATTACCACCTTATTTTCCAATAAGCCTTTGTTTACTTACTTGTGTGCATGTATTTGCCATCAGCCAGGGGACAACTTTCAAGGTGGTGGTTTTCTCCTTTTACCATGTGAGTCTCAGGGATCAAACTTCTCAGGTTTGGTGGAAGAAACTTTTACTCGCTGAGCAATCTTCCTGGCCCTCTAATTTACTTATTTAAGTTTATGTGTATGGGTGTTTTGCCATATATGTATCTGTGTGTGACGCTCACAGAAGTCAGAAGAAGATGTGAGACCCTCTGGAGCTGGAGTTGGAGACAGTTGTGAAGCTCCCATGTGGGTGCTAGGAATCAAACCCAGGTTCTCTGCAATTGTAGTAGTAGATGCTCTTAACTGCTGAGCCATCTCTCCAATGAGCTGCTAGGATCTGGCTCTGTGCCCTCAGAGCTGGGCTTGCTGATGCTGTACTTGCCCCTCCTCTGTACTTGTCTCCTCTGTGCTGGGACCTGAGCTCAGGTCGTCATGTCTCCCAGTTGCCCCTTCTTTCCCGGTAGAATTTTATGTCTGCAGAGGGGCGATGCAGGCAGCCTTTCCTTCCTCTTTAGCACAAATTCAAGTAGCAATTTGTGGCCATTAAGAGGCAAAGGCAAAGCCAGGATTGGGTGTACACTCTTCTTTCCTCTCCCTGCCAGGACTTGCAAACTCCACGGCTGGAATTAGGGAAGTCATGTGGAGAGCAAGTGGATGAGAATCACCCCACAGTATTGGCTGAGATGGTGAGCGGGGGCCTGGTTCCTGAGCCATTGTGGTAAGGGGATGGTCAACACATCTGTATTTTTGTGTTGTTACAGCAACAGAACCCAAAATTACTTTTTTCCTTTATAAATTTTGAGACAAGATCATATATATATATATATATATATATATATATATATATATATATCTCATATCTCATATCTAGCCCATGCCTTCAAACTGGCCATATAGCTCAGGATAACCCCAAGCTTCCAAGCTCCCTGCTTCTACCTCCCGCGTGCCAGGATCATGGGATTTCAGGTGTGTCTCATCAATGCCCAGTTTATGCTGTGCTGGGAATCAGACCCAGGGCCTCGTACAAGCTAGTCAAGCACTTTACCAAGGGAACCACCTCTACAGTCCACTGGACACGGAGGTCTCCACCTCTGTTGGCTCTCACTGGGGTTCACACCAATAGTTGTTCACTGTCCTTCTGCATTTGAAACTTTTCTCATCCGGCTCTGGGATACCTCCTCGATGGACTGTTCACCTCTTCTGTGGCTGGTCCTTCTCTCTGTAGCTGCTTCTTCCCCATCTGACCTCTGGCTTGTATTGGTGGGTCCTAGCCCTGGGTAGTCCCAGTCTGTTGTCAGTGAAAGCCAGCTCTACCCTGATAGCTCACATGGGGCTCTGTAATGCTGCCCCCACGAGCCCCTGACAGAGGCAGACACATCTGTAGCTGGAACCCTCTATTTCTTGCCTTAGCGTTTCTACCTGCCCCATGCCAACCACTCAGCCTAGCTGACCCTTGACTTCTTCATACTTAATTTACACTTTCCAGCAAACCATTTCGCCATTACCAGGGTTCAGCCACCACTCTCTACCTTCCAGCCGCTACAGACTGATTCTTCTCCCCTGGACATTCACCATGGTCACTGGGAGAACCAGAGTGGTATGTGAGGAGGAGATCAGGGAGGAGGAGGAAATACCGGCTATGGCTGGCTGAGGGTACATCCATAAAGTCTCTGACAGGAGCATCCCAGCTTGGTGTGAATGGCTGAGTAATGACAGTCACCAGTTCTGGGTAGCTACACAAGTAGGGACTTTCCGAGAGCAGCGAAGCCTGCTGGGGTGCAGGAAAGGCCCATCAACTCCCAGGGGGTACAGACGAGGGCCGCTAGAGTTCCAGGGTACAGGAGTTTTTCAGTTGAGGTTTCAGCGTCTGGGGATGTGGTGGTATATGATTTACCTGGAGGAAGTAAGTCATATTGGTTACAGGGGTGGGAAGGGCCCCAGAGCCCAGATTCAGCACCAGGCCCTGGTGTAAGGAGGTCAGTCCCATCTTTTCTGGACAGTGTCCCTATGTCACCTTAGCAGCCTCAGCAGGAGCAGCAGAGATGTCAACTAAGCCCAGGGGATCAGAGAAGAGCCATTTGTGAGTCTGCTGGACAGTCTGTGCTGGGCTTGCAGCAAGAAACTACTGAGTTTCTACAGCAGCTGAAACAGGACTGGACAAGCTGGGCCAGAAGAACACACAGTCTCTACAGTGCAATCACAGGCCTCAGGATCCAGCCTGTCCCCACTGAAGGCTGTCACCTTTGCTCCCCTCAGACATATGTCAAAAGCAGGGTGAGGATAGGGAAAGCCTGTTAGCAAAGGTGAACCAGTGTCCTGAGGAAAGGATGACAGAATGACTACAGCTGTTCCAGTGCCCCAGCACAGCCTCAGTGTCTGCTGTCATCCATCCCTGTGGCTCCTCTTAACAGAGCAGTGAGTGACTCTGGATCTTCAGTGTGCTGCCAAAATGCTACCCACTAACAAGACAGACAACATTGTCCCCAGGACACTTATGTTTTAAGACAGAGACAAGCTGGGAGGCTGTGCTCAATTCTAGGAGGCCTGCGTGAAATTGGCTGGCATCAGAAGGGTCAAGGGGCCTCAGAGCAGGGCCTGGAAGGTTCTGACCACAGTGAGGGTTGATGGAGAGAGATGGCAGGGGCTAGAGAGACTGTAGGCATGGTGGCCTGGTAGCCTGGGATCACAGGCAGGCTTTGAATGACTGCAGGGGACTTTAGCAGAGATGGTGGGGAGGTTGACTCCAGCTTGGCAGCCTGAGCATGTAGAAAAGTGCTCTGCCAGCTTCCAGAGGGCGGGTGGGCCTTGCCTAGTACCCCTTAGGTTTTATCACCCCAGATGAGGGGCCTCAGAGTCCCTGGGACTGGAAGCACAGTCCCCTAGAGTTGCAGGGAGGTGATGTCTCCCTCCTTTTGTGACCCTTTGGGTCTCAGTGAAGTCAAAGTGCACAGGGGGACCCCTTCCTGGCTGGTACTCACCTCTTCGTATTGTTTTGAGACAGAGTCTCACTGTGTGGCCGTGGCTGTCCTGGAACTAATGTAGACCAGGCTGACCTCAAAGGTGTGAGGTATGAGGTGTGTGTGAAACACACATGTTGCAGGCAGAAGGGGCATGTAATGCTTTGGAGCCGGAGTTGTCAGCCAACTGATGTGGGTGCTGGGAATAGAACTCAGGTCCTCTCCAAGAGCAGCGAGTGCTCTTAACAGCAGGGCCCTCCCAGGGCTACTGTATCTTAACCAAGAGTTCTAGAGAAAATGCTGCTTGCCAACCCCGGTCTCCAGGGCTTCTCTGCCAGCCCTCTCTGCACAAAGTCTGCAGAGAAGTCACCTGGCTCTCTGGGCTTCACACCTAACAGTGGTTGCTCTCAGAAACACCTCCCACAGCCCCAGGGTTCCCAGCAGCCTCAGCAGCTCCTGCCATGGCTTTCCTCTGTCTGTTCTAGACCTTGAACATGACAGGCAAGTGCTCGGCTGCCGGGGCATGTTCTTATTTATTTATTTACTGTTTATGTGTGGTTTGCCTGCATGTATGTCTGGATACCATGTGCATGCAGTGCCCACAGAAGCCAGAAGAAGGCGCTGGATTTCTTGGAACTGTAGCCATCCGGTGGGTGATGGGAATTGAACCCAGGTCTCTTAACCTCTGAGCCATTTCTTCAATTGTCCTCATCTAAAAAAAAAAAAAAAAAAAAAAAAAAAAAAAAAAAAAAAAAAAATCCAAAAATGTGTTTCATTCAGCCAACAGTAACGACTAGTTTTAAAGGGCTGGAGAGATGGCTCAGCGGTTAAGAGCACTGGATGTTTTTCCAGAGAAACCTCATGGTGGTTCACAACCATCTATAATGGGACCTGATGCCCTCTTCTGGCATGCAGGTGTACATGCAGCTAGAACACTCATACATAAACTAAATAAAATAATCAACAGAAAAACAAAGTAAACAAAAAACCTCCCCCGAGCCCAACTAGCTTTATAAAAGCCAAGGGTTTCTACTGCTGAGCCACATGGTCTCGGTGCCCCCAAGCCTCACAGACATCATAGACAGGGACTCTGGGCAGGCAGGGCTGGCCATCAGCTGAGTGGACTGCCACACAGCACAGCACTCGGCAGCCTCGTGTCTTCACTGAAATATCTGGATAGACTTAACTAAGACACCCCAGATGCTGCCCAGTAAGGAGGCTCCATGCCTGGGGACAGGTGAGCAAAAGTTGGGGCACAGGTCCAGTTGCCTGGGGATAAGCCAGAGTCCACAGGGCACATGGGGAGGCACACAGGGCTCACTGTGGGATGGGGTTCAGACAGATCTGTCTCCGCCACTGAGTTTCCTTGTGGACTGTTAGTATCTGATGCCCCATGGCAGTGTTCAGAAAGCGAACAACTGAAGTGTTCTTCATGGACAGCTGGTCCTTGGGGCATCCCCGTCAAAAGATGATTGAGCAGCATTTTCAGTGCCCAGTGTGTTCAAGGCCCTGGCTCCCAGCCCAACACTGAAACAACAAAGAGAAAAGGGGTAACACCAACAACACCCCTTGCCAGCATGTCAGGAATGGAGGCCTCTGGGCGCATCCACCCTCAGCACACCTTGACCCTGACATTACAACCCACAGGAAAACCCACGTGCTGTGGCTACAGGTGTGTGCTGCCATGTTGGCTCCAGTGTGCTGTGGAGGGCTGTCTGCCAGTTGTCAGTTGTCACAGAGGCCTCTTCCCCTCCCAGAGGCTTGCCTGCCCACTGTGCTGTGACGACGGACGGCATCCATCCGTCAGTCCCACCTGTAGCTATCATGGGTGTGCCCAGTGTACAGTGATTCGGTACAAAGGCCCTTGAGGAATGACAACGCAGGCAACAGTCTGCTGTGTGTGTGTTATATTTAGAAGTCTACAAATCGGACCTTTTAAGAAAGAGTCACAAAATAGTCATCTGAAATCACATTTTTGGTTCATCAAATTTCAAATATATTTTACCACGTTGAACAATATATTCTGGTGCTGTCTAAAACACAGCCAAATGACTTTACTGGTTTACATCTATCCTATAACTTTTGGAACATCAAGGTCAAGATAAAAAATATTAACAAAACTACCCGATTATAATCGCCCCCTCCCCGGATCTGAGCCTTGTCCTGAAGCCGCAATGGCACTGCCGTCCTCAGCCTGAGCTCCTGGTACTGCTAACTGCTAAGTGCACTTGGGACCCCGGGCTGGCCCCGCTCATCCTCTCCCGCGGCGACACCCTATGTATTCCCAGGCCACAGAGAACTCCCTTGGCACCACCGAAGCTCAGGTTTGTTAAAGGAACTGACTGGGGAACACTTTTAAGAGCAGAGAATGTACAAAATAATTTACAGAGTGACAGATGGCTTTAAGTGTGTGTTGTTTAAAATCTCCTGTTGTGTGGGGACACACAGGAAGCAATCTGTCAGCAGGGGATGGGCACTTCTGGTCTTGTTTTTGTTGTTTTGCTTCTTTGCAGTGAGAAGCATGTGCTGTGGATTTATTTCCCCAGGCCAGCCAGCACCGGCTGGTGCGGGCAGCCCTGAGCCCGCAGTCCTCAGGTGAAGGCTCTCAGTCTGGAGAGAGGTGGGAGGAGGCATCAGCTCAGGCTTTCAGTTCTTGGAACTAAAGATGCCTCAAAGATAAAGCAAGGATATGCTTGAGCTAACCTAAACCAGAAACGAAAGCAAAGCCCCACTACATAGAAATGGGGACGTCTCAAAGGAAAAAGGACAACTCAGAAGTGTGCAGGTGCCCTGCCAACTAGCAGAGCCTGCCTGCAAAGCAGCTGGGGCTTCGGCGCAGCCAGATGTGGTCTCAGGTCCATCCGAAGTGGAGTTTTACCAGGTTGGACATAGCCTGGCACCAGGATTAAGAGCCGTAGCGATCCTAGAGAGAACCAGACCAACATTTACTACCAATGCACTGCATCTGTCTTCTAACATGCACTCACCATGTAACTGATGTTGATGAGGGGCACCTGGCTCTTGTCACTGGCCAGTCTCTGCACGAAGAGCAGCTGAGTGGTGCCAGCACTGCCTCAGCCTCTCCATGGCCAGGAGGGCAAGTGGGAGTTGGAGACCTGCCTAGGATTACACCATGTGAGAGATGCCCAAGGCCTAGAGCTCCCAGGCTGAACTAAGGATTGCAAGGCAGGACCTGGGGCTGGGGCCACATCCTGAGCTCTCCAGGGAGCCAGTGTGAGGGGAGCACTGAGGGATCTGTCTGAAGTCCCTGCTCATCTAGCAGTGGTTCAATCTCTGCCTCTGCTTCTTCACTTATAAATGGGGACACAAATGGGAGGATTCTTAAATACAGGAAAATCACACCCACAAAACAGGGATACTACTTGCCAGGGCACTGGTGCCAGCAGGACCTAAAGAAATGCCTACTAGAGGGAGGAGGGAGGAGGGAGGAGGGAAGAGGGAGGAGGGAGGAGGGAGGAGGGAGGAGGGAAGAGGGAGGAGGGAGGAGGGAGGAGGGAGGAAGAAAGAGGGAGGAGGGAGGAGGGAGGAGGGAGGAGATGCCCAGCCTCTGCAGTGTTTGTTTTTCTCTTCCCTCACACTCTCATCAAGGCCACAGCAGGGTCAGTCTGCAGACTAGAAGCCTCCATGGACCATAAGTGGCAATGTGAACTCAGTCAACTCCTCAGGATCACATTCCATATTAATAGACTGCTTCTAAAATGACTTTACATAACTAAGAAGATTCCAGAAGCAAGCTGTTCATACAATCTGAGACGGTCTCCCTGTCATAAATGGGATCCCCCTTCGCTTTCTTGTATATGAACTGAATTAAGTCTGACACAGAAAGACAAGTATTTCTACAGACATATAAAGGATGTATGTGTGTACAGTGTAAAGCAGAAGAAGAAGGGCACTAAGGGGGTGCGAGTGAAGGGTAGAAGTGTGGGGAGATATGCATCAAGTCAGTTCTATACATTCTGAAGTGTCCTTCGGTAACCAGGGCCACACACAGTGAGTATACACTAAGAAAGCTCAGAGATCAAAGTGCAGTGCAGTGAGCGAGCAGATTAGACATGCATATTTCCACTCCATAGAAAATGGCTTCTGGAGAATTCCAAAGAGTTGCCTAGAATATACCACTGAGAAAAAAGAGAACATACAGTCACACAACAATGTAATTCCCTCCTTGTTTAAAAATATATGCAGCCAGGAACGGTGGCATATGCCTTGAATCCCAGTACCCAGGAGGACACAGAGCTCTCTGAGATCTGGGTTAACTTGGTACAAGGCCAGTTCCAAGACAGCTAGAATACATAGTGAGACCCTGTTTCAAAACAAAATGCTGGATGTGGTGCCGCACGCCTTTAGTCACAACACTCAGGAGGCGGAGGCAGGGGACTTTCTATATAGTAAGCTGCCGGTCAGCCAAGACTACACAGAGAGACCCTGACTCAAAAAAAGACAGACAGACAGACAGAAGCAAAACAAGATACAGTAGGACACTACAGGGGTACCCAGAACTAAGAGATACTGGATGGTTTCCACATCTTCTTCTGTGGAGCTGGGAGATGGCTCAGTGGTTTAGAGCACCTATTGCTCTTGTAGGAGACCTGGGTTTGATTCCCAGCACCCACATGGCAGCTCACAACCACCTGTCACTACAGTTCTGGGGACTTAATCCCTTCTGTGAGGTCAGGCATGCATACATACGTACACACACATGCAGGCAAAAACATTCATATCTATAAAATAATATAAATGAATCTAAATTTTTTAAAAAAGAATTCTCCATTCTAAACTCAGATCTGGGGAAATACATGAGCCCCAGTAGGAACTTAGAAAACACTGTCCTCAGGCGGGGTCTCAGCCTGCAGTGGCTGAGACGACAGACAGTACCACAGAGCACTTCATCGATCTAGGCTTTCATGATGCCTGGACTGCCCTGCAGCACAGGCCCAGCTCACAGTGGCAGCTCCAGGCTCCCAGGAGCCCCCGCATTGCCTCACTCACCTGAATGGATGTCATGACCCCATTGGCAAAGACGGAAAGTTTTCCAGCAACGGAGCGCACACCTTGCTTGAACTGTGCCATATCCGGGGCATTGGGCAGCACGTTCGAGAGGTTGTAGTTTCCTGCACACAGAGAGATGCCAGCTTGCCCCTCTTCTAAGAACATGTGTAGCTCAGTGAACCCACCCTGCTCTCTTCCCTCCTTCCAGGCATCAGTTGTGTCCAGAGAGAGGGACCTTGCAGTAGGGCATGGCACAGAGGAGAGTACTGGTCCTAACACACAGTCCTTCAGCCACCACAGCAAGGGGGACAAGGTACTATGTTCAGTGGCTCTCAAGGTTCAAATTGAACTGTGCTGGGCAGCAAGCAGGCTCCATCCATTCCCTGTGCATTCTCTCGTTCAGAAAACAGATGCGTGGGAAGGGCTCTGTCGAGTGCCAAGGGATGGGTCCTCCCGTGAAAAAACTGTTGCAGTCTGGTCACCGGGTGCCACACCCCTGATGTGAGTGAGGCACAGGCATGCAGAGGCCTGAGGCATGCCCACAGGCTCAGGGCAGCTGGGGTGAGGGAGAGCTAGGGAGGTCACAGAAGCCAGGCTGAAAGCTGGTGACTGGGCACAAGGACAGGACATCAGCCCAAGGACAGGGCTCTAGCACGTGAGGAACTATCAGAGGAGAGTGGGGCAGCCAAGATAAGGGAAGGACAGAGAACAAACAAACAGAAGGGCCTGGACTATGGGAGGGGGTGCAGACAAGGAGCCAGGGGGACACCCAGCACTCAGGGCTGTCCTCCTCCTCTTCCAGGGGAGACATGTATCTTCTTTAATGAGGTATTATGGGCTAAATTTTCAGAAATGAGACCAATCAAGAGAAAAGTCTATGACTTTACAAATGGCGAATGTCACAAGGTTCAAACAACCTGCAGCTACTTGTCTGAGACAGGTACTGCAGCCAGTAACGTGCTGACATCAGAGGCCAGTGAGTGAGCTAGAATCTGGGTCTCAGGGTGCTGCCGCCTGAGGATGTAGGTAAGAAGTTTGCAGGCAAAGGCCTGAGAACACACTGAGCCTGAAGTTGCAGGCCCGCATGCCCACAGAGGCTGCACAACCTGACCCCGAGAGCCAACTTTACATGGAGTCAGCTCAGCAAGAGGGTGGCTCAGGATGTGGGGCCATAGGCTACACTACACTGGAACAATCTGTCCTTGAAAGAGACACTGCGGGGGGGGGGGGGGGGGGGGGGGGGGGGGGGGGCGGGGGGGGGAGGCTGGGGAGATGGCTCCGTGGATAAAGTACTCATCAAGTGTGAAGGCAAGCTCAGATCAAAGGGCATAACAGGCGTGGCAGCCCCCTGTAATTCCAGATTGAAGAAGGGAGACTGCAGATTTCCCAGAGCGACCTTCGAGTTAGACTAGTCCAATCTGTGAGCTCTGGGTTCAATTAAGAGACCTGCCTCAAAGAACAGGTGGAGAGTGAAGGAGGAAGATTCCCACCACTCTCTGTCTTCTACATGCACATATGCATGTATGCATGCACGCACGTGTACACAACACACTCTTACATGCTAAAAGCACCAAGGGATAAGCAAGAAAGTGGGAAACAAGCTATCTCTAACATGGCTGTCACAGTGTCTCCTACTCTGCTGTCCGTCCGGGGCCCTGAGCACTCCATCCTTCCCACAGGGCCCCGCCCACAGCCCACAAGCCCCTCCCACAGGGCCCCGCCCATAGCCCACACAGCCCCTGGCCCCACTGTGCTAGTGCCTTTGCTGCTCGCTATGCTCCTCACTCAGTCTTTCAACCTTCTCTGGCAGGGAGCAGCCCTGAGTACCACGCGCGATGTCTAATCACACCCCATAAAGCTTCTACTTTCCAGGAAGCACGTACATGGACCATGAACCCCAGACTGCATGATCTGACCCCTGCTAGTGACAAGTGACGAGGCCACAGACCTGCTTTCAACACTAGTGTCTGCCCTCTACTGAAGTGCATGCCAAATAAGGAGTCCTTAACAGGCAGATCTCTGAGTTCAAGGCCAGCCTGGTCTACAGAATGAGTTCTAGGATGGCAATGAACAGTCCTCTGTAAGGCCATCCAGCAGCTCAGGGTGGTGGCTGCTGATGTCCCAGGGGGAGCAGGGGTGTGGTTTCAGACAGGCAGCCACAACAGTCCCACCTATCTGGGGTCAGTGGAGGGGCAATCTCTGTTCAAGGCAGACTATGGACCCAGTATCAGAGTTCAGCGGACCTTTGTTCTGTGGTTGGGGCAAGAGGAAGTCTGAGCTGGCCGGAGTTCTGGAACAATGCAGGGCAGAAGGGTGTGTTTGCTTCAAAGAGCTCTCCTTTGCTTTTTCTTCTTGTTTTGTTTTGTTTTTTTAACAATAATGTTTTGGAGTAGATGTTCCAGGAAATTAATTAGAAAAGCATTCAGAGACGTCAAACAGCCTTGGCCTTAGGACTGACCTGCCTGACTGGCTCTGGCACTGCCAGGGCAGACACTGTGCTGGGAGACCTTGAGTAGGCTGAGTGCCTTTATGGCAGGGTCACATCACAGCAGGAAGCAGGCCTGACAAAAGGCTAGGGTGTGAGGGTCACACTGAAACCAGGAGTCAGGGCTGCTCTAGCTCTCTAGCTTCAGTGGGCAGTGACGGACCAAGAACAGCCCCTGTAGCTGAGGTCAGGAAGGATGGGCTTGGGGAGCCAGGGCCCTGGCCCAGCCCTGTCAGGCATCAGAGCAGGCAGCTGGCCCCATCTCTCTCTCTCTGAACACTGTTGCCTACCTGCCAGCCACTCTGCCAGCACACACCAGCCTAGAACGGTTCTTCTGGCTTAAGCCCAGGAAGCTGGCAGTGCTGCTGTATCTAAGGCCCAAACCTCCACACAGAAAGTTCCAGACAGTTGAGACTACCCTATTCCTCCTCTATGGAAGCTACATCCAATCCAAATGTTTGAGACATGGTGTGGTTGGCAGGATGGTTACCCTGCACAAACACTCAGGCCTGTACACCAAAGCCAGTCTGGTTGTGAAGTGTGCAAACCAGCATATAGACAGCACTCAGCCTGCAACACTGGCTCCTGAGACTTCTTCCTCTTGGTTCTTTTCCTGAAATGACCTCAGAGGCTGCTGCCATTTCACGCTCACCCTGTGGCCTGGTGTGGGGTGTTCCTGCAGGCCTTCTGGAATAGGGAACACACGGGTCAATGCAGAAGGCACAGCTCTGTGTGGGCAGTAAGGGCCTACTCTGAGCTCATGGTTGGACTGCAGCCCTGGGATGACTAGACACCTTGTGCAGAGATGTGGGAGGGCAGTGGAGTCAGGCACTTCCTCTCCACCCATTCCTCTGCCCATTTCCAAGCTGCAGTGTCTTTCTTGGAGAGCTACTCGCTGCTTCCCTCCTGTGCGTCCTGAGGGCTGAGGGCCTGTGAGGTGACTCCTGGGACTCACTCCAGGACTGATACCTTACACAGAGTCTCATGTCAACCACCCCACAGGCAGGAGACAGCGGCTAACTAGCCAGTGGCTGGCATCTCACAGGTCACCAGAACCCGCAGCCTCCTCTATAAACAATGTTCTCTATACTAAGTTGCCAGATGACAGGGGTGCTGTGGTATAAACAGCATGACTTGGTCTCAGGGGACATCTCAGGTCTCATTGCTCACACAGGGACAAGGCATAAGGTGCAGGAGCATGGAATCTTGGGAAGGGAAAGGTCCCATGGGGACACACATGCTGGGGCTGTGGGAGCCCTGGAGCCCGGTGAGCCCCTCACCTGTGGTCTGCTTCCTCTGCTCATCGAAAAGATCTGCAGAGCTTATGGAGGAACTGGTGGAGAGCCTCTCCAGCCGCGCACGGGTTTCAAACTAGACAGGAAAAAGAGGCAGAGTCAGACTCCAAGAACTGCTGAAGAGAGACGGGAGTGGGTTTTGTTCCCTTGGCTTCTCTACCGCCCATGTTACCCCAAGCCAGGGCCTGGAGACAGGTGTGTTTTGCAATGATTGTGGGTGGGGCAGCATCCCACATCACTGCCAGTGTGATCAGTATGGGGCAGCCAGAGCTCTCAGCCACTCCTTAGAAATGCCCACACCCACTTAGCACATCAATTTGTATGGCTTCAAGGGTGTGTGTGTGTGTGTGTGTGTGTGTGTGTGTGTGTGTGTGTGTAACTGGGGTTGGAACCCCGGGCTTTGAGTATGTCAAGCAAGTGCTCGTCCAAGAGCTGCTGCCTTCAGCTCATGATTTTAAGGTAAGTGCTGGCGGGATCCTTTGGCAATGAAGCCTCTGTTCTGAGACAAACCAGCACCCTCAGGGTCAGAGTTCAGCTCCCCACCCCCACCCCCACTCCCTACATTTGAGCACGAGGAGGAAAAAGGAAAAGGGCTTAGCTTCAGCTTAGCCCGACTCCTGGGTGAATGTGTTCATCTCTGAGACAGGGGACAGCTGGGTAATGCAGCAGCTGCCCACAAATGTATCCAGGCTTCATTTAACTGTCATTAAACTGATTAAAAGCAATTGCTGCTACATAAAAATCTCCCAAATTTACTCAAAAGCTACTGGCTGACGCTGTTCTCCCGAGAGAGGCAGGACAGCACTGAGACCAGATCCTGGACTCCGCAGTCTCTCAGGTGCCTCAGGCAGGCCTGGGCTCCAGCACTGCTGGCTGGGAGCGTCTGGCTAGGTCCCTTCTCTCTCAGCAGCTTGTCCCCACATGGTCCCCACATGGTCCCCACAGCTAAGCTTCCTTCCTGGTTCTCATGGGTCCTGTAGGAGCCCTCTGTGCCCTTACGTCTGTCTGGGCTTGTATTCCAAAGTACATGTCCGAGGAAATGGCCTTTATGTTGCCGAACTTCTTCTGGGCTTCATCTGTGTTGCCAGCGGGCTCATATTCTGGCTTCCGGGGAGCACTGGGCCTACAGTGAAGAACACCGAGCAGTGGTGAGGCTAACTCGGTTCACACTTTCACTTATATGGAGCCTTGCATCTCAGTTGTGTTAGAAAGCATCTACTACACTGTGTGAGCATGCAAGGACAACACTGTCTATCACTCAGCATATAAACTGCATGGGCTAACAGGACATCCCAGTTATGGGGCGACCTCAGGTTACATGTGTAATAATCTTCTTGTATGGGAAGATCAAAAAAACAAACTGGCAGGGCCCTGCGGCTGAAGACAGAGCAAGGAACTCGGGGTTGACAAAGTGTCTATGCCTTGCTCTTGATGGCCATTACATGGTCACGTGTTAGTCAAAATTATGAGACCTGCATCAGTTCTGATGTGGTGGCATGAGCTATAATCTGAGGCAGAGGCAGGAAGATGTCAATTTTGAGGCTAGCCTGGGCAACTCAGTAAAACATTGCCTCCAAATAAAACAAAAATCAATTGAAAGGAATACAGATGTGGTTCAGTACAGTGTGCTTGGCAAGGATGCTTCAGGTGTTGGGATGGATCCCCAGCCCCACACCCTCTGGTCCATAGATATCAGCCCCTCACTCACATATGTGCACACTCCCCCCTCCCCATATTCCTAGCATCACACATACATATGCAGGTATACACATCCCCATACATGTATCACCAGGACCACATACACACAGAACTCCCCGCCCCCACATGTCTGTATACATATATTCCCAGATACATAGACCAGATGGCAGAACTACTTCCTAGGAAAAGGGGACTTGTCTAGTTGGCAAACAGTCTTCAAATGGGGGAAGGTGACTCATCCCGGAGGCAGGCTGTGGCCTACGGACTGAGAATCCCTGGGACCTGGCCCTCGAGCCGCTTTCTAACTGCCACAGGTGTTTCTGACACGTGCTCCCAAAGCACGGCCACTTCCTAAAAGAGCACAGGACAGGCGTGACACAGGTATCGCCCACTGGTCCTATGACTGAGGCACCGGCTCCCAGCCTGCAGCTCTCACCTGTCTGAAGAGCCTGCGCTTTTCATGGCAGGCTCAGGGTCTCTGCTGCTGTCTTTCTTCCAGTAGGAATCGGCACCATCATCCCAGCTAGAAAAGGAGCTGCTTCTTAACTCCATGGGGTCGTCAAAGTACCTGAAGGAAAGGGAGGGATAGAGACAGAGAGTACTTATGGATGCTGTCCTATTGAGGTCTCTTGCTTCTGGGTACGGGGGACCTAACGTCCCTGCCCAGTCATGTGCTGAAGGGCAGCTGTGACAGACAACACTAGGTTGGCCAATGAACATGAGCTGACGTGAACATTCCTTTTAAGGTCTTCTGGGTTGCAGCCAACCCAGCTGAGGGCTTCAGGGAAGGGGTATAGCCTTTCCAATGCTGCAGCTCAGGCTGCTGAGATTTCCAGCCCCCTGGACAGTTGTGATGCCCTACGGCATGGCTGAGAAGAGGTTGAGCGGTCCCTCAGATAGGTAGAAGCTGAGATATTCAGGTTTTTGTCAACAGTGAAACTAGGGCTTAGTGTTGAGGAGGTCAGCACCATCCCGGGGCAGGGACATTCATCTACCTGAGTGAAAAAACATAGCTGGACTGGAGGGCATTGAGGTACCTTTAAACTGCAAAAGAAGGTGCCACCTGCATAGGTGCTCTGAGCAGTCCCCACATGGGGCTTCCCTCCTCCTCACTCACTCATAAGGGTCTCTCTGCTCTGGTACCCGTGGGGATACCCAGTCTGCCCAGGCATCAGTCTCATCAGGACTCAGCAGCTCTCCCCATCACTGACCTTCACCCAGCATGGGCTTTGATTTCTGGGTCCTACTTCCCCAGGAGCTTTTCCTTCATGCTGGTCCTCACACTGTGCCTTCCTCCCCTCTGAACACACCCCTGCAGTTCCTGTCAAAGCCCCTAACAGCACACTGTCCTGCCTCAGTCACATCCCCCACCAGAGCCATTTGGACTCCGTGGGGCTCAGCAAGGCAGTCCCTTTCATTATTCTGAATGCATTCTATAATGATGCATCATGTACAGTCTGGAAATAATGGAACTCACTACAAACACCACGCAAGGATATGTCCCCCTTGCTTAATAGAAACTCTTCCATAATTCACAATATGCAAGTTCTAATGGCTGATGAATAATTTGGAAGCAGTAAAAGCATTCTGTGGCACTGACATGCTGGCTTTCAGAGTGTTCACTTCACCTCTGGTGCCAAAGCACCTCATTCAACCCTGCTATGTCTCTGTGGTCATCAAGGGAACTAGAGGGTGACTGTCCCTAGAACCTGCAGCTCACCAGCCACACCGCACCAAAATCTCTGCTCTACACGTAAACACCATTTACCCCCAGGTCTCAAACTGAAATTAGTCCCTGGCACAGCGGCCTTTGTGGCTGACCCTTCTGATTGAGCCAAGGAAGAGAGAGGTTTCTGGAGGCTGCAAGGCCTATATAAAGGTTGATCCTGCACAAAGACAGGATCATGTTATAGGAGCCCTGGGCAGGAAGTCAGTCCAATGCCTTCAGCCCAGCTCACCACACACACAGCATCACAATTTCTCTGTTCTACATCTACATTTACCCCCAGGTTTCAGACTGGGCCCTGGCATAGAGGCCTCTAAGCCTTTGGGACTGACTCTTGATTGAGTCAAGGAGTTTCTGAAGGCTGGAAGGCCCCACATGGGTTCTTCCATGACCCGAGGCTCTGGGGATGGGAAATGTCCACTCAGCAGGAGACCTTACCCAGAACCTTTTCTCTCACCTGCCCTGCTATCTGAGCATAGGACTGGCTCTCCATGAAAGTGACTCTGCCTCTTTCTACACCACCCTCCACAGGCATTACTAAGGAGCAGGGAAGTCACTGACAGGCAGGGAGGGGCAAGATTCCTCAGTCCTCAGTCCAGCCCTCATGAAAAGCAAATGTAAAAGGGTCTGATGTGTGATTTCCAGATCCGATCACAAACTTGAATTTCTCCTGTATGAGATATATTTCATTTTTCTCAAATGGCACTGTACAGACAGAGCCGTGCATGCTGCAGAAGCATACGCAGGTTGGAGAGGGGCAGGCAGTCTCTGGCTAGGCCAACAAGGAGCCATGGACCAGCCAGCTCCCTTTCTAAAATACTGAGACTTAATAACTTGGAGCTGTGCTTAAAATCAAGGTAAGAGCTGTCTGCACAGTGCCGTTCCTAGGAGCCTGGATAGGAAAGTCAACACTTTTACAGTTGATTACCGATAACATAACCTACGATGGTTCTACCTACGAAATCATGTCTGCTGGCCTGGTGATACCAGGATGGCTGTGTGACTGTGGCAGCGCCATCACTGATAGGTGTGTCCCATCCTCACCAATTCTGGATGTGAAAGGGTCCTGGGCATGGTTAATGCAGCTGCCCAGCTGGCCAGTCACGGAGCCACATGTCTGGCCGAGTTCATAGGCCATAGGAGAAGCTGGACAGCAGAAGAACCACGTGCTCTGTAGTCCTCAGCTCTCACCATGGATCCTGCAAGGCAGGCCCCGCCCGGATCCTTCACTTGGATGAGGAAGCTACGGCATGGAGTGCTTTAATAACCCGGTCATTGCTATGTGTGGTTCTTACGTGGCACGGCCAGCATTCAACCCGGACTCCAGCTTTCCATACCTACTTGTTATGTCAAAACTATCCCAACTTCCTGTCCAGTCAGCTTCTGGGTGACCCTGACAACACGACTCTATTCAAGATGACACTTGTCCTCAACCACAATCAGCCTTATGCCAGTCACGGGTTTTACCCCAGCAGACAGTAGACACAGAAGGCCAGGACCTGGCTGTCCTAGTACCATGGGTTCCCCTCAGAGAGCAGTCATGGCTCTCATGAAGAGATTCATATACAGATACTATTCATACTGGATTTGCTGGCAGCTTCCAGAAGCCAGTGTTCAACAGAAGCTGTTGAAGGTCTGGACGAGCTGCAGCCCGTGCCCTGGAGACGGCCTCTCCACTTCTCACAGTACATGGTGCATCTCGCCTACCTCTAATTTTAGCCCTCAGTTTTTAACTGTATCAACAAACATTTTCCTAGCTGTAAGCATGGCTCCTTCTACTGTTTCCCTGGCCTTTGTTCCTGCACACAGATGCTTGTCAGCCAGAGCTTTCAGATGGGGCCAGGCACTGGTCTGTACTGGCTCCTGAGGCCAGTCCCTAACATGCCCATACCTGCTGCTTTGTTCAGACCACTTGGAGCTGGAGCTGAAGTACGAGTCCTCTGGGTCCTCCTGGTACTTCCTCCTTGGCTTTGCCAGTGTGGGCGACTCCTGCTCAATGGTCTGCATGTCTGAAGTCACCGAGTGGGAGATGCCACTTGAAAGGACAGAATAAAACAGGAAATATTATATCACTGGCTTCCTAAAGGCTTCCATCTTACCAAACAAAAGGATCTTTTGAGGCAAACTGAACGAACACAAGGTGATCAGGAGGGGTGGGAACCCAGTCTGAGCTTTGGAAACTGGAAGCCATTGTAAGGGCTGGACTGCCAGGAAAACAGCCACATGCAAAGGGTGTGCCCACAGCATCTACTCCAATGCAGTGCACACTTCATGGAAACTCACACCTAGTTCCTTCTCTCCAAGAACCATGTGTGCCATTTGTCATCACACACACACACATTCTGTCTCATGTAGCCTAGGTTAGTCTTGCTATATAGCCTAGGCTGGCCTTAAAAGATCCTGATCCTCCTGAGAGCTAGGATTTGAGGCACACGCCACTAAGCGTCAACCAACTATGCCCTATTGGTTGGTTGTTTTGAGGCAAACAAGGACCCCTGAAGCACAGAATGGCCCTGAGTGGATCCCCAACCTTGGTTTCCAGCCCAGGGCTTCACCCACGCAGGCCCAGCCCTCTCCATACTGTATTAAACACCACAGCAAAGCAAAAGTCGAGGCAGCAGAGAGTACCGAGGAAACCAGCCCCTGGCCTAGCCTTCACCATGAGCAGACAGCCCTGGGCTACCCCCGGCCCAGCAGACCCTACCTCCTGCAGCTTCCAAAGCCCATGCCCAGCCGCTCGGCCTCCACCTTCTTCTGGCCACTCAGGTTCAGCCTTTCATCTTTCTTCCTGTGAATTTCCAGATCCTTGTAGGCCAATCGCAAGGACGAAACACTGCTGGGAAAAGCACACTCTCCTTAGTTCGGTTTTAAAAACCATGACCTTGCATTAAAATCCCAGGCAGTCCAGAGACTGTAGTTCCTGCTTCAGCTTCAGAACACGGCTTTGAGTCTCTCAAAAACAAGCTCAGGTCTTTTCGGCTGTTCTTCTGATTGTCTGGTACCATGGTGCACGCCTCAATTCCCTCCCCACAGGTCCTCCCTCTGCCTGACATGACACTTTCCTGGGACACACCAGTGCAGGTTAGTCCTATGTATCCTTGTTGAAGATGAAAACATGGGAGCTACCACCTGTAACTCCAGCTCCAGGCGATTTGACGTCCTCTTCTGACTGTGGAAGGCACCTGCATAAACATGCAAAACTCCCACATACAGATAGACAGCATATTCAATTAATCCTTTTTAATTACAAAAAGGAAATATACCTAAAATTGATTTTATAAATATATAAATCATTAGTTGTATTTCAAATAATTTCCTATAGGTCTCTTTATGTATCATGCTTCTGAGAACATTTAAATGGATAGTCATTACCTATCCAGCCAAGTTCTTTAACTTTAAAACCATTTATTATGCTGGGCATGACAGCACATACCTTTAATCCCAGCACTCAGGAGGCAGATCTGAGTACAAGGCCAGCTTGGTCTACAGAGTGAGTTCTTGGATGGCCAGGGCTACACAGAGAAACCCAACCATTGTACTGTTTTTGTTTTTGTTTTTTTTTCGAGACAGGGTTTCTCTGTGTAGCTCTGGCTGTCCTGGAACTCACTCTGTAGACCAGGCTGGCCTCGAACTCAGAAATCCGCCTGTCTCTGCCTCCCAAGTGCTGGGACTAAAGGCGTGCGCCACCACCGCCCGGCCATTGTACTGTTGTTAATTATTGTGTGCACACTTGTTCTCTCTCTCTCTCTCTCTCTCTCTGTGTGTGTGTGTGTGTGTGTGTGTAGATCAGAGGGACAACTTGTGGAGTCAATTCTCTCCTTTTACTGGTTCTGGGGATTGAATTCAAGTTACCAGTTTGCACAGCGAGCGCTGTAACCTACTGAGCCACCCCATTAGCCTGCCATGCTGTCAGGGCTGGCAGCTGTACGCTTATTTGGAAGGTGTGTGCACACTGTCCTTGCTCCCAGGCTTCCACAAGTGCAGGCTGTACCTAAGCTATAAAGAAAGCTCTGCCTCCAGCAGCAGGAACAGTGGTGTGCAGGAAGACCGTGATTCTCAGTGCCGTGAGAAGTGACAACGTGCCTACCACCTGCTTCCCAAAGCCCTGGGCAGTGCCAGGAAACCCCCACCCCCAGCAGCTCCTGCCAGAACTCTAGGCAAAAGGGACTCCTGTGCTCCAGGAAAGGCAATCCATACAGAAACAGAATATCACAGGAGACAATCCACACTGATACAACAAGCACAGTGGCAGGGAAAGCCACACTTGGTTTTGCTCTTTCCTTCTTATAACAAGACACGGGATTTCTTGGGTTGGCTCTGACCTGGCAAGTGTCTTTTTTCTTTAACTTTCTTAGTATTGTTTTCCTTAGCAAACCAATGGTAAAACATCAGGTGTCTTTAAGGTCACTACCTGATCAAACTGCAGCACCAGACCCTCTGGAGACAACAGAAAAGCTATGAAGACCACGGTGAGGTCCTCTTAGCACTCCTGATACAGGACTGTCCTGGCTCTCAAGCATGTATTCTCCTCTCTGTTAGGGTTGGACTGTAGGATACTCAGAAGCAGGCAGTGTAGCCAGACAGAATGAAGCACTGCCAGAGCCACTAGCTTCACAGTGTGACCATGCAGGACATGCTGCCAGCTCTCCACTGACTCAACTGTAACTAGTCAGAATCAATAGAAACATCAGTTTCCAGAACAGAACCCTCACTTTTCCAGAGGCGTGAGACAGGTCTGGACAGCAGTGATGGCTGGATCAATCACATGATGTCCTAGAGAAAGGCAACAAAGTTGCCAAATTGGGTTCTCAAGTAAATCACTCTTTTCCTCCCCACCACGCACCTCTGCCCAGAGGCTTCCACCATGGCTGGCAAAGCCTCCACCCACAAGCTACAAGCCAAACCCTCATCAATGTGTTTTCAGCCAATCCTAAGGACAGACACATGGAAGGTGGGTGTGGGGGCATCTCATGTTACTCTCCCTAGGTCCTGCCTCTCCAACCACCTGACTACACAAAGGAGGGCGTGGGCACTTCCCAAGGCTCTTGTCAGCACCAGGCTTCTGACTTTACCTCAAGCCCCAGCAGCACAGGCTCCCCAACAGCCAAGCTAACCTGCCTCTGCCCAGGTCAGAAACCAATGAAAAGAGAGAAATTCAAGTCAACTCTCCGTTCCTGTGATAGAGAAAGTCTGTCTACACAGGTTAGTGCTGCTCCTGGTGTTCTGAGAGCTGAACAGGGAAATAACAACTTCAAAACATCTGGGCTTACCCTCTAAGTTTCACTCAGCAAACCATCATCAGCACTAATGGGAACAAGTTACACTGGTCAAGCACCTACTGTGTGCTGCTCACACTGATTGAATTCCTACTGTGCTCCAGGTACTGTTGTCAGAATTTCAGTAAATGTCATCTAAGCTGTACCTTGAAAGAACCTCACAAAATAGGGTTATTTATTTCTCTCATTATACAGTGGACAACAATTCCCACTAAAGCAGATAAAAAACACATGAAGACAAGAGACCCTCAGAAGACAATCCACAAGGAAACAAGACTACATGGAAGTCAGTCTACAAAGAAACAAGATTCCACAGGAGACAGTCCACACAGAAACAGGACACCACAGAAGCCAATCCATAGAACACCACAGAAAACAGTCCAGACAGAAACAAAACATCACAGGAGACAGACCACACAGAAACAAGCACCACAGAAGATAGTTCACGCAGAAACAGGACATCATCAAAGATGGTCTACACAGGACCAAGACTCCACAGAAGACAGTCCATAGAAAACCAAGACTCCACAGGAGATAATCCACACAACAGGACATCACAGGAGACAGTCCATATAAATGCAGGACTCTACAGAAGATACACAACACAGAAACAATCACCACAAAACAAAGTCCACATAGAAACAGGACATCACAGAAGTCAGCCCACACAGAAACAGAACATTTCAGGAGACAGTCCACACAGAAACAAGCAACAGAGAAGACAGTTCACACAGAAACAAGACTTCACAGAGAACACTCCACACAGAAACAAAACATCACAGGAGACAGCCCACATAGAAACAAGCAGCAGAGAAGATATTCCACACAGAAACAAGACAGTCTACATAAAACCAAGACTCCATCGAAGATACTCCACACAGAAACAATCACCACAGAAGATAGTCCACACAAAAACAAGACCTCACAGAAAACAGTCTACACAGAAAGGCGACTCTTCAAGAGATAGTCTACACAGAAACAAGATTTCACAGGAGACATTCCACACAACAGGACTCCATGGAAGACAGTCCACACAACAAGAAGACTCCATGGAAGACAGTCCACACAAAAGCAAGATTCCATGGAAGTCAGTCCACACAGAAATAAGATTTTACAGGGAACTGGCCACACAGAAACAAGACTCCAGGAAAGGCAATCCATACAGAAACAGAATATCACAGGAGACAATCCACACTGATACAACAAGCACAGAAGACAGTCTATACAGAAACAAGACTCCACAGAAGAGAGTCTACATAAAACCAAGACTCTATAGAAGATACTCCACACAGAAACAATCACCACAGAAGATAGTCCCCACAAAAACAGGACATTACAGCAGATGGTCCACACAGAAAGAAGACTCCACAGACACTAATCCACACAGAAATAAAATTCCACAGAAGATAGTTCACACAGAAACAAGACTCCACAGAAGACAGTCCACACAAAAACAAGACTCCACAGAAAACAGTTCACATAAAAATGAGACTCCATGGAAGACAGTCTACATAGAGACAAGACTCCACAAAAAACAGCCCACACAGAAACAAGACTCCATGAAAGACAGTCCATATAACAAGATTCCACAGAAGATAGTCTACACAGAAACAAAACATCACAGAAAACAGCCCACACAGAAACAAAGCTCCAGAGAAGTCAGCCCACAGAGGAACAAAACATCACAGGAGACAATCTACGCTGACACAAGCAGCACAGAAGAAGACAGTCTATACAGAAACAAGACTCCACAGAAGAGAGTCCACATAAAACCAAGACTCTATAGAAGATACTCCACACAGAAACAATCACCACAGAAGATAGTCCCTACAAAAACAGACCATCACAGAAGACAGTACACACAGAAAGAAGTCTCCACAGGAGCTAGTCCACACAGAAATAAGACTCTACAGAAGACAGTCCACACAGAAACAAGACTCCACAGGAGATGGTCTACACCGAAACAATTACCACAGAAATTAATCCACACAGAAACAGACCACCACAGAAAACAGTTCACACAGACAAAGGACATCACAGAAGACAGTCCCTACAGACAAAGGACATCACAGAAGACAGCCCACACAAAACCAGAACATCACAGAAGGTGGGCCTCAAAGAAAGAAGACTCTAAAGGAGAGAGTACATATAGAAATGAGAAGCCACAGAAAACAGCCCACACAGAAATAAGACTCCAGGGAAGACAGTCCACACAAAAACGGGATTCTACAAAAGACATTCCACACAGAAACAAGACTTCACAGAAGATAGTCTACACAAAACCGAGGCTCTATGGAAGACAGTCTACACAGAAACATGACTCTTCAGAAGACAGTCTACACAGAAAAAAGACCCCAGGGAAGACAGTCCACACAGAAACAAGACTCTATGGAAGACAGTCTACATGGAAACAAGACTCCATGGAAGACAATCTATACAGAAACAAGACTCCAGGGAAGACAGTCTACGCAGAAACAAGACTCCATGGAAGACAGTCCACACAGAAACAGGACTCCAGGGAAGACAGTCCACACAGAAACAAAACTCCATGGAAGACAGTACATACACAAGCAAGACTCCATGGAAGACAGTCCACACAGAAACAAGACTCCAATGAAAACAGTCTATACAGAAATAAGATTCCATGGAACACAGTCTACACACAAGCAAGACTCCATGGAAGACAGTTCCCACAGAAACAAGATTCCACAAAAGACAGTCCACACAGTAACAAGACTCCATGGAAGACAGTCTACACACAAGCAAGACTCCATGGAAGACAGTCTAAGTCCACACAGAAACAAGACTCCAGGGAAGGCAGTCCACACAGAAACAAGACTCCAAGGAAGACAGTCTACACAGAAAGAAGACTCTACAGGAGACAGTCTTCACAGAAAGAAGATTCCACAGAAGACAGTTCATACAGAAACAAGACTCCAAAGAACACAGCTCATACAAAAACAAGAGTCCACGGAAGTCAGTCCACACAGAAACAAGACTCTATGGAAGACAGTCTACACAGAGACAGGGTTCCATGGGAGATGGTTTACAGAAAAACAGTGCACAGAAGATGGTCTGGTGTAGCTCCCCAGACAGAAGGGGAAGAGGTTGCTGAGTATGACAGCTTGAGTTGATCCCTTGGTCCCACATGATAGACAGAAAATCTACTCCTGCATGTCCTTTGACCTCTACACATGCAGTGACTTTAAGTATGTGTGTGTATATGCACATACAAATAAACTTTTAAAAAGCAAACAAACAAACAAAAAACCCCACAGGGCCCTGCTGTCTTCCCCTCTGCTTTGGCAATATCCACCTGCCCCTCCAGCCTCTACCTCTGTGATCTTGTTGGATGTTTCCTGAGGGGAGAATCATACCCTATGCAGTTTTGCGTGTGGTTTCTTTGCATAAACCTTCAATGTACAGCCATGTATTCATTCTTTTCATAGTGCAATCAAATTGCACCGTGAGGACCCACCAGGTCCTCAGCCACAGGAGACGCGTTCAGGCTCCTTTTGCTCTGCCCATCTGGGCCCATGGTGTGAGTGTTCTCGTATACTCTAGGCAAGTGCTCTAGAGCTGAGTCACGGCCTAAGCCTCATAGCTATCCGATTGCTACCAACACTATTACAGTCACTGTGTGCCAGCATTCCTGACAGTCTCTGTGTGAGTCCTCCTGCATGCTAGCTACACACTGTGCCACTAGCCCAGTGGTTCTCAGCCTTTCCAATGCCATGACCTTTCATACAGTTCTTCATGTTGTGGTGAACCCCAACTTTAAAATTATTTTCATTATTACTTCATAACTGTAATTTTGGCTACTGTTATGAATTATAATGTAAATATCTGTATTTTCTGATGGTCTTAGGTGATCCCTGTGAAAGGGTTGTTTGATATCCCCAAAGGGGTTGTGACAGAAGCCATCTAGGAAAGGCTATGGCAAGCAAGTTTTCTGGAGATGGCCCACCATTCTGCATGGCTGCAATGGGTGTGCTCTAGAGACAAAGTCCCCAGAGTCTTCATCCTAGGATTGCTTCTCGCTGCTGAGATGCCTTTGTTGCCACAATTATACAGCCTGGGCATCAGCCCACACTATTGGGCAGATTTCCTACAGATCAGCATGCAGATGTACACTCATGTAGTAACGCTGTGTAGATGACTTGATGAGTTCATAATTCCTGATGATTTTATAGAACTCCTAAATTGATACAAGTAATCTCAAGCCCCCTATAAAATAAAAGCTACAAATACACCTCTGTAAGCCTTTATGTGTCACAGGGTAATTTCACTAGGGAAAGAAAACAGGCTTGGAACAAACTTACAGTCAAGGAAAACATTCCTTCTATGTTAGGAATGAGGCCACTAATCTTAATAACTAAAGGTCATAAACTGGGAATGGGCCATTTATTGTAGGTACAGGGGCATAAAATAAAAGATTGATTAATTTATCTATGTAAGACTTCAAAATAATAAGACAAGGCAGATGATTTGTCTCTTGACAAAACTGTGCTAACCTGTGACAAAAACTATTGCTTTAAACTTACAATGAACTTACAGAGCTAGAAAATAAGGAATGTTCAGTCAAGTGCTAGTCTTAATGGAAAGACGTGTAAAAATTCTGTTGTAGCTCCCTAAACCTTATCTATGACATGAACAACTGCTTTAAACTTACTATGAACTTGTAATGTACTGTGAAATGTAAAAGTGCCCAGAAAACCATGTAATCAATCATCCTGAGAAGGTATAAAAAAGAACAATAAAGTTGGCAGTGTAGCCCTTTCCCGCTTTGTCCACTGTGCCTGTGTCTGTGTGTGTGCCTCACTTATCCACCTACTTACTTTCTTTTCTTTCTCTCTGGCTCACTAAGAGTTAAGGAACTCCAAGCCTCTCACCTGGCCAGCTCTCTCCCAAGAGTCAAAGAGAAAAGAGCCCAAGTAACTAAGTTTCTTTTTCTTAATCCCCTGCAGCTATCTCAGGAGTTAACTGCTTGAAGCTTTTGGCCTCAGAATATCAACAGTGAGTTAATGGGCCCAGACCATCAGCCTCTGGATGCCTTTCTGCACCTCACCTCAGTACCTGACTGTTGGGGGGGCTTCGGCAGAGAACACTGCACTAGCCTGTCTTTTCTGTTGTCTTCCTGGGTAAGAAGTGGCATTTCCCTGACATTGTGTCCCATCCGCTCTTCCTGCTCCCCCCCCCCACCAGTTCTGTCCCTTCCAACCCACATGCCTGTATGACACAAACTCTCGTGAAATTAGACCCTGCATAGCACACTAACCAAAAATTCAAGGTATTTGGAAAACAAACCAAGTCAAGGCATAGACAACTCTCCCTGCTAAGGTGTGTTAGAGATGACAAATGACACTCACATGGACTCCTCCTTAGGGCCCCCGGCCAGGTGTTCCTGCTCCTTCTTCTTATCCACAGCCTGAGCTTGCTTTTCGATTTCAGTGAAGGATGTGTTTGTCAGTTTCTGGGCTCCCAAGCTTCCTTTTTTGGCTCCAAGCTGAAAGATATATAAGATCTGATTCTACCTAGGGCAGTTAGGAGCTGTACCTGCAGCTGTGCACTCTGTGTGACCTGCCGGGCCTGTGCTAAGCATTTAGTCCTCTCTGCTCTGTGAGGCTGGCAATGTCCTTAGCACACTACAGGGGAGAAAGAAGAAGGCAAGAAGGTGGGATTCATTGAAGGTGGGGCTCAAGAAGGAGAAAGAAGGTGGGGTTCATTGACTCAAGGCCTTAGCAGGACCACCTAGTGAGGTGTGGCTGGAGTGGGTGAGGGGCAGTGTGGGAAAGTGGGGGTGATCCTACCCCAGGCCTGCCTGCAGGGCTGACACTGCAGAACCATCACCTTAATGGAAAGTCATTCATAAAGCTGCCCTCACTGATCCCCACATGACACAGATGCCCTTCAGATCACACGCAAGAGAAAAACAAGGTTAAACATGCTGTATTAGCACAAGCTAAGAGTCGTCAGAGAGGAAAGAGTCTCAGTTGAGGAAATGCCTCCACTGTAAGGCATTTTCTAAATTAGTGATCAGATCCAGCTGTAAGGCATTTTCTAAATTAGTGATCAACAGGGGAGGGCCCAGGCTTTTGTGCGTGGTGCCACCCTCTGGGCTGCCAGTCCTGGAATTCTTTAAAAAAGCAGGCTGGACAAACCATGGGGAGCAAGCCTAGCACTCCTCCACGGCCTCTATGAGTTCCTGCCTCTGGGTCCCTGCTCTGTTTGAGTTCCTGCCTGACTTTCTTCAATACAAACAGAAATATCGAAGTGTGAGCTGAATAAACCCTTTTCTTCCCAACTTTGCTTTTTGGTAGTGTTGTTTTATTGCGCCAATAGAAACCCTAACTAAGAGCTAGAGAGAGGGCTCAGTGGTTAAAAGCACTGACTGCTCTTCCAGAGGTCCTGAGTTCAACTCCCAGCAACCACATGGTGGCTCACAACCATTTGTAATGGGATCAGATGCCCTCTTCTGGTGTGTCTGAAGTGTACTCAGACACATAAAATAAATAAATCTTAAAAAATAAAATAAATAAATACATAAAATACATAAAATAAATAAATCTTAAAAAAAATAAAGAAACCCTAAGACACATGCATTCTAGAAAATACTAAGTATGATTTAACTCATCTCATTGAACAAAAAAGCTATTAATTATATTATGGCTCAAAATAAATGAGAATACTGTTCTGATTAGGGTGACATGGGATCTCCATGTGACAGGGTCTCACTGTGTAGCCCTGGCTGCCTCTGACTCCCAAGCACAGGGATCAAAGGAGTGGGCCACCACTCTGGCTTATAAAAGTCAGTACTGTGTACAAAGGATATATTCCAGTTTAAAAAAAAAAAAAAAAAAAAAAAAAAAAAAAAAAAAAACAGGAGAAAATGGATCTCTAGTTTGGGAGCCAAACCCCTGTGTACTTCTACATAATGTGATACTTACTCCTTTTTTTGCTTGATTTGGCTTCTTTTTTATAATGGATGAAACCTCTGCTAAAAAAAAAAAAAATTCAAGTCAGATATGTAGAAATCATACATGGCTTCTCTGTTCCTGTGAGTGGTATAAATGTGCCTTGTTTGTTTGTGGTCTAGAAAACTCCTATCTGCATGTTCTCGGGCTGGGGTGTGGTCAGCTTCATGTCAAGGTGTGGTCGTGCGGCATACCAACTCAGAGCAGACTTCTCAACACCACACTAGGGAATCAGAGCTCCCCAGGCGGTGCTTTTCCACAATCAGTTTAAAAAATGCTCTTCTGTGAGATGGTTCATCAGGTAAAGGTGCTCGCCGCCAAGCCTGATGACTGTCTTTGACCTCAGGGACCCATGTGGTCGACCCCTGCAAGCTGTCCTTGCCATCCACACACATGCCATGATATGCACTCCTCCACAAGGAAATAAAATGCAATGCAATCATTGTTAAAAGGAATAATCTCTCCTATTCAATTATATGCATCAAAAACTCCTAAGCATGGCTGCCACCAGGTGAGAAGGGGCCTGAGCCTGGGGTCCTTCCTCTGTGTATGTGACATGGCTTGATGTCAGCCCTCCAATACTTACTGTCCTGCTCAGCAGAAGGGCCATCCTGTTCCTGTGGTCTCTTTTTTTTTTTCTTTTCTTTTTCATTTTATGTGTGGGGGCATCTGCCTGCACGTATGTGCACCTGTGCACCATCTGCGTGCCTGGTACTCACAGGAGCCGGAGGAAGGCATCGGATTGCCGGAGCCCAGGGTTACCGATGGTGTGAGCTCTCTCACTGGGAACTGAACTTGGGTTCTCTAAAAGAGCAGTCAATACTCTTCCCCACTGCACCACGGCTCCAGCCCCTGTTCCTGTGGTCTCTTTGGATGCCTTTTCTGCTGTGTGTGGCCTTGTTTACTCTGTGTGTGTGGCCACAGGAAGCACCATCAGGTCAGCTAAGCTCTGTCCAGCTTGGGCTCCAGCTACATTCTGTGACAGTTTCTGGCGACCTCTGTCATTTGCTCCCAGGTGAAGGCTTCCAGGGGGTGACAGTAAGAGCCTGGCACCCTGCCAGTTTCAACCCTCAGATCACACCTACCTAATTAAAAACCACAGCTCCCTGGCCCCAGGTTCCACTGTGAACAGGTTCCACTCCTCCATGCAGCCTTATCCAGCTGACAAGGTGACTACACTCTGGACAGTAGAGCCCCCAGGGCTGTGCTGCATGTGCCAGGGCACGGCCTGATGTGACAAGCCCCACTCCTGACAAGAACCTTTCTTCTACTCCAATGTCCCAGTGACCAGGTAATAACTGTGTCCTGTTTGACTTTGACTCTTTATTTAAAAAAAGATTTTGGTGCTGGGGACTGAACCCAGGGCCTCAGGAATACTAATAAGCACGTACACTACTGCTGGACTATGTCCATGGTCCTAAGTTGTGTGTTTTTGTGGCTAGGGTTAGACCAAAGGGCTTTATGCATGTTAGGCAAGTGATCTGTCACCAAATTATTAAAACACATTCTTGCTATCATCTTCATCACTGTCACCATCACTACCACCTCCATCACCACCATCACTATCACCATCATCACCAACCACCTCCACCTCCATCACCTCCATCAACATCTCTTCCTCCTCCTCCACCTCCACCACTATCTCTTCCTCCTCCTCCTCCACCACCACTTCCACCACTTTCTCTTCCTCCTCCTCCTCCTCTTTCTCCTCCTCTTCTTCTTTCACCACCTCCTCCACCACCTCCATCATATCCTCATCCCATCATCGTCATGACCATCAGCACTGCTCTGTGGCACTGGCAATCACCGCCTGGCTGCAGCGTAGGCAGGAGCTCTACCACTGAGGGATAATCAGTTCCTTAAAAACCCAGCCCAGCACCGTGTGTGTGGCACTAACTCGTTGGCTGGGCTTTGCTTACCAACTCAAGCACAGGCCTTATCATCACCAGCCTCTGAGACACAGGAAGCATCCTGTCATTCAGTAGCTGCCTCTTTTCTGCTAAGACCTTCTAATCAACATTTGTAAAATTTCACAAAAATACACAATTGACAGTCATACATTCTGGTTTTAGAATTATGTTTTAGTGACCTGGGAAGAATAAAATCTTGGGCTGAGGGTAGAGCTCAGTGGTAGAGCCCTTGCCTAGTATACATGAAGCTCTGGTTCCACTACACACACACACACACACACACACACACACACACACACACACACACACATCCTCGAGGGCCTCTATGGTGGGGGAAAAAGCATGTAAATCCCCCACTGCAGTCCTGAGGATACACTAACTCTGAAAGTCAGGTGTGAAGGATGCTCAGGTGTGAAGGATGCCCAGGTGTGAAGGATGCCCAGGTGTGAAGGATGCCCAGGTGTGGAGGATGCCCAGGTGTGAAGTCAGGTGTGGAGAATGCCCAGGTGTGGAGGATGCCCAGGTGTGAAGTCAGGTGTGGAGGATGCCCAGGTGTGAAGTCAGGTGTGGAGGATGCCCAGGTGTGAAGTCAGGTGTGGAGAATGCCCAGGTGTGGAGGATGCCCAGGTGTGAAGTCAGGTGTGGAGGATGCCCACAGGAAACTATTTCCATTGCTCTGCTTTAGACTCCTTTTGCATCTGTTTCCCAACTCTGAGGAGTCTGACAGGTGATGAAAATGACCAGAAAGTTTAGTTATTTTTCCATCAATATGGCTACTTTCTAATACATAAAAATGTAATATACATCAATATCTTATTATTATTCCTTAAAAAAATAAGATACTATCTTTGAAGTTCATAACAAGAAGAAAGTGTGGAGTTCCCGATGAAGGGTATGTGAGTCTCTGAGCTTGGCTTGGCGTGGGCATGCTTGTGAAACAGCCTGTTAAGGAACACAGCCACACTGGCTACATGGAAAAGCAGCTTTGCCTGATAAAACTCCATCAGAATGTTGGATCCCTCTAAGCACTGAGACAGATGCAGAATCAAAGATGGACCCAGGGCCCTGAGCATATTACCTGGTGCAGCCTTCCCAGGGGTGTTCAGACCTTCCACACTTGGCCCTTGTCCTGGCCCATCTGAAAGTGTGAAATTGCCGATGTTAATGCAGAAACCGCTCTTGGCAAATCCCCTTTGATTGAGTGCGAGAGACTTCATGTCGCTTCTCACCTCACCAGGTCAATCCCGGTGCTCTGCAGCTCCGTGGTCTAGTTCATCATCACAGCTGTCTGGTGCACATGCCTCATTGGTACTATCACTGAGATAAACCCCACTCCTCATCATAAGACAGGGTTTTACTAGGGAAACCAGGATGCCCGAACTCAGAGGCTGGGATTACAGGCGTGAGCCACCATGTGGACCTTATTATTTGTTTGTTTTTTGAGACAGGGTTTCTCTGTGTAGCTTTGGCTGTCCTAGAACTCACTCTGTAGACCAGGCTGGCCCCTAACTCATTGCTATGCCTGCCTCTGCCTCTGCCTCCTGAATGCTGGATTAAAGGTGTGGGCCACTATGTGGGCCTTCATTTTTTTAAAATATATTTTTCTTTTAGGTTGACATATAATAATCACATGTGCTTATGAGACAAATTCTAATACTTCAACACACATGTACAGTGTGCAGTGGTCATGTGTCATATCAAACACTGCCACCTCTCTCTGGGAAACATATTTGAAAGTGTTCTGCGATTAGACAATCAGTGCTAACAGCTGTAAGTATGCTAAGACGCTGCAAAGCATGACAGTCATTTCCCTATCCAGCAGACCCCTGGCTCTGTCACTTCCCCCCATGAACCTCGTCATAAGCAATTTGACTTAGAAGTGCTGTGTTGGTGTCCTCCTGCAGCCTCAGCCCCAGGAGGTGGAGGCAGGACAACCAGAAGTCCACACTTGTCCTCAACAATAGAGCATGTGTGAGGCAACCTGAGCTACAGAGGTCCATCAGAGGGGGGAGGGGGGAGAGATCTACTAAATGCAAATGCATTTTTAAAACACTGGTTTTATAGCATGAAAATTAGTAGTTTTTTCAACCAATGCCATTCACTGTTCTATTTTGTAATTATTTTGGACAGGGTCTTGTATAGCTTGGGCCATCCTGAACTCCCTATATAGCCAAGGATGGCACTGAACTCTGATCTTCCTGCCTTTACCCTGTCCTCAGTTTACAGTGAGGCACTGTGTTACCAAGGGCACATGGACTGCATACTCCCCTCCACTGGGATACATGTCACATGTAAGCCACAGGGTACAGCAACCTCCAGAACAGGGCGTTCTGTGCTAGGCCGGAGAGAGACAAAGTACAGAAAGCAGCTGTGCTGGGTGTGGCCATTGGCAGCACCTGGAGTTGCACCCCCAGGAGAGAAAGCATGGTGGGAATGGGGGAAGATGCCAGGTGGACTCCTGTCTTCCTCCAAGGTGGCTCAATCACAGGATGTGAAAAAGAAATCCCACAGGTTGTAAGCCACAGATGAAAAATCGGCCATGGGCTGTCCACTTCTCTCCCAGGAAACAGAAATCTGCGCTGTGGCTTCTGGAGATGCTCTCTCCCACCACCCTTCCCATGACAGACAACACCGACTTCAATCCATTTCAGACACTAATTGTGTCCTCAACCCAAGGGCTGGCACTGAGCCTCTGTAAGCCAGCATGTATCCTTTCTGTTTCCCATATTGTTAATTTACTATAACATTTCGGCCTATGAAAGATACCCAGTTTTAAAACAGAAGGGGAAGCTGTACATACCACTTAGGTCATTTCTAATAGTTATGTGATTGATAACATATTTACAATAAATACACAGCCGGGTGTGGCAGTGTACACCTGCAATGTAAGCACTCAGGAGGTAGAGCCGGGAAGAGCAGGAGTTCATATCTTCAACAACCTAGTGAATTTGCTGACAGCCTTTGCTATGTGAGACTGTCTCAGCCTTGAAAACCAATAAATAAATAAGGTTCTATAGTATAGCCACCAAGTACGCATGCCTTATTAACTGTGAAATATTTACCAGTTTTAAGACTGAAATCTTACCAGGCATGGGGGTGCATGCCTTTTGATCTCAGCACTACCAAGGCACAGGCAAATGGATCTCTGCAAATTCAAGGCCAGCCTGGTCTACAGAGTTCCAGGCCAGTTAGGGCTACACAAGGAGACAATGCTTTAAAAAAGAAAATTAGACTAAATTTGAAAAAGAATCCTGAAATCTTGTTTTCCAATTATAAAAGTCCACACTTAGTACTGAATCAAAGCAGACACTAATAATCCAGTTGTCCGTTTCTCAACTTACCACCTTAGTGGGGCCTTAGAAGGTTTTCTGAGCCCATGGGCTAACACAACAGGTTTCTATGGTAATGTTGGCAGTTTCATCTTAGCCACTACACCAAAAGACATTGTTCTAGGGTGACGCTATGGACCCACCTGCATGTTTTTCTGGAGTAGTTTCCAAGCCCCACGGTGTTAGAAAGGCTGGCTCTGGGTGTGCAGATGCCTGGATGGTACCACTGACCTGCAGCAGGTGAGAGAAGCCATTAGCTAGCAGGAAAGCAAGGCCTCCTCACTAAGGCAAACCAGCATGGGGGTGGGAGGAGATTAGCAGTGCAGGGCCCCTTCTGTCCTCAGCCCTGCCTCAGTGTTAACACACACACACACACACACACAACCTTTTTATTTTCCTTTTGAGACAGAGTCTCATGAATCCCAGACTGGCCTAGAACTCAGTACTGTGGTAGAAGACCCTGAACTTCAGAGTTTTCTCCTTTTACCTCCTGGGTGATTACAGATTGGATTACAGATGACCAAGCCCTAGTTTATGCAGTGCTGGGGATAGAACCCAGGTCCCTGTGCTTGCTCTAGCCAGCATTTGTGCAACTGAGCTGTATTCTCAGGCTCCTCCCTTCTAGGGGTAAATCTTGGAATTGTTGTTTTGAGATAGGATCTTGCTATGTAGCCCTGGCCAGCCAGCCTCAAACTCACTTTATAGACTAGGCTGGCCTCAAACCTACAGAGATCTGCTTGCTTTTGCTTCCTTAGTGCTGGGCTTAAAGATGTGCACTACCATGCACAGGTGGAATAATTTCAGATTTATGAAAAACTGACCCAGTTCATATAGAACATTTCTATGTACCCAGGCTCCTCTGGCATTAAAATGCCTTGCACACCTGTCAGTGAAAAATTGTCACAGATGCAGCACCCTTCGGCATGCAAGGCTCTGCAGGGCTCCAACCTTCCTCCCTTCAGGGTTTCGGGACTCTGGGGCAGGGAGCTTGCCTGCCACTGAAGCTTGTGACCATTTTTTACAGCCTTGAAACTTTTAAAGGGTCCTGTCCAGTGCCTTGTAGCAACCTGGTTCTTTCCTTGCCAGTGTCAATGTGACAACACTGGAGACAGTCCCCTGACCCTTGTAAGGGAATGTGGGCCAGTTACCTTTTTTTCTGGTCTTGGGAAGTGTCCCCCTGTAGAACCTGCCAGCTGAGTTCCACTCACTAAGGACTCCCCCACACACTTTAAGATCCATGAGAAAGACCTGCCCTGTCCCCATCCACGCTGTACTCAGAGAGGTCACCTGAACTCTTGGGTGACAACACAGCCCTGTGGTTCTGCCCAGCTCTGATCACTGGGAGGCCCTGCAAGCTGCCTGAGTCCTGTGGACACAGCTTGCCCGTTCTCCCGCTGCACCTCACTTTCTAGTTCTAGCTAGAACTAGTTTCTAGTTTCTAGTTCTAGATGGTCTGCACACGTGGCCCAGAAACCGCAGTGGCTGTTCTCAATAGGTAGTCCTGGCTCTCTTGCTGGAAATGGGAGTTAGAAACCAGAATCTGGGGTCTGGCTCACTAGTTAACAGCACTGGCTGCCCCTACAGAGGACTTAGGTTCGGTTCCCAGCACCCATACCAGGCAGCTCACTACTACTTGGGACTCCAGTTCCAGGGGCTGGGATGTCCTCCGCTTGCTTCTGCAGGCACCAAGCATGCACACACTGTACACATGCACACAGAGACTCATATACACATAAGTAAGTGTTTAGAAACCAAGGTCAGATGCTGAAAGTGCTTGCTGAGCTAGGTTGCCACTGTCTCTGCTTTCTGCAGGGGTGGTGGTACTGGGTGACATACGTGTGTGTGTGTGTGTGTGTGTGTGTGTGTATGCACTGATGTACTTCTATCTAGAGCCTTCCACCTGCACATGTGCAGACACACACTACAGTGACGACTCAAGATAGACATCGGTTCATGTTAGACTCTCAAACCTGAGCCTAGCCTGTAATCTTACTGAAACATCTCAAATGCATACCTGTTAATAACTTAGAATAAGTGCATTGTAAGATTATCTGAAGCAAGGCTGGAGAGACTGCTCAGTGGCTGAGAGCTTGCAATGCTCTTCTAGAGGACCTAAGTACCCAGGCAGGGCGGCTTACAACTGCCTCCAACTCCAGCTCCTGGGGACCTCACGCCCTCTTCTGGACTCCATGGGTATTACACCTACATGCACACCCCTTACACACGTACGCATAATTTAAAATAAACCTTGAGAACAAAGCAGCAAACTTACCCCCAGAGAGGCGTGAGAGGCAAAAAAATCTTCCTCCTTTGGAGGAGGGGACACAGGTGGAGCTGCACAGCTGTCCAGCCACAGCTGGAAGGAAAACAAAGCTGAGCTTAGCAGGGAGTTTGCCTCCTCTCACCAGTCCCCTCTAGAGCCCCTCTCTAGTCCCTCAGCCATAACACCAGGGTGTGTCTGTGCAAGGCCCTGAGCACACTGTTGGAAGAAGGGATCATTCCAGAAAGTTCTACACCCCTAGAAGGTTAAGATGTAAGTGCAGATTCTAAGCCATCATGACCTGGCCCAGCCTGGATTTCACACCTGATTTTTCTTCCACACTGAAGTCACTTGTGACCTCAATCAACACAGCACTCCTGAGGTTTTTAATCCATCTCCAGACACACAGCAAAAACGAGCTATGAGAAGAGCGTGTTACTGGGTGAGGCTGAGTCAGGGGCTGTCCTGTGCTTATACCCGAGCAGCTCTCCTGTCCCGCTCAGGGGGTGCTGTACTCACTGTCATGCTTTTTATTCTGCTGATGGTTTCCATGGCCCGGGGAGAGGGCTGAGCATCTGTCTAGGCCTCCTAGGCTACCAAGGGCTGTGATGCACCTTCCTGCTCAATCCTGATTGTGTGTAGTCACTGGGCAAGCATGTCCAATACATATCAAATAAGGTTGGCAGTTAATGAATTAATTCTTCTGAAGCTTGATGTTGAAGCCCTGTGTCTTTCTCATACTAGGCAACAAGCATTCTATCACCGAGCTTAAGCCCACTGAATGAGGTTATCCTTCGATTTATTGATTGAATTATTTTCATTTTCAAGACCCTGACTGGCCTAGAACTCACCATGTAGATCAGACAGGCCTCACAATTGAAGTGTTCTCCCTGCCCCTTTTTTCTGAGTAACCAGGATCCTAGCTGTGAGCCATCCTGTCTGCTTATTTTTGTCTCCTGAGATGGGGTCTCATAGCCCAAGCTAGGTTTGAGGATTCCTTCTGCTCCTGCCTCCTGAGTGCTGCCTCACTGTGCGCCAGCCAGCTCATCTCATTAAAACAAGGCATCTTTAACTGCAAATGCATTATGCACTGGTTAGTTAATGGAGACATGGCCTGTGTGACCGAGACTGGAAGGAACCTAAAGTCCCCAGCAGTGACCCACAGGGTCCGAGCCTGCTGAGGCCTAGGTTGATCTAGACAAGGAATGTTCCTTTTCTAAAATCTGGATCACTCAGTGACAGCCTGGGGCCAGAGTCTTAGAGGACCAATGACTTTAGCTCCTGGAAACTCAACTCTTGCTCCCTAAAAGGCTGTGGCCATCAGTCCCAAGGTTGCTGTGAGCTCAGTGGGTGACACACTTGAGACACTATGTTCCCTCTGTGAAACATTCCTGCTGACCTGGCTCCACAGTATGGCAGCCTCCTGCTGAGCTGTCACATTTGCCCTGTTTTGTATGTAAGATGCTGTACTTACTAAACCTGTTTGGCCTAAGACACAGCGTGTGCAGCATCACCTAACCCCCAGCTTCCTCTGTCCTCATCCTCTCACCCTCCCACTTTGGACCCTGTCACTGAAGGATAGCCTGCTGGTTCGGTCACAGTGGATTGACAAAGTAGAGTTCTTCTCGTCATGAGGGTTCACCATACCCTGGGCTCCTTGCAGGCTCCCTCAGAGAGATGACAAAACACTTTACCAAATGACCTTCATCTACAGGGACTCACATCGGTGCCGTGCCTGCGGGCGGCCTGGGTGGCCAGAGTCTTGATTTTCTCCCTGTAGAGCTGAGCCGCACGGCTGTTGTACTTGGCGTTGGTATCCTTGGTGGCACACCCATGTTGGTGGAAGAAGGAAGACTACAGAGGAAATCAGGCAAATTAACAAAGATACCACAAGACCTCTGACCTCATGGTCAATGTGCTACTGAATGAGGGGCTTAAAAAGTCAAGGGAAAATGAAGAAGACATCACCAAAGTTCTAAAATCAACTTTCCTTGCAAGAGGGAATCCCTTGGACCAGGAGATGGTTCAGTAGATAAAGGTGTCTGCTTCAAAGCCCGAGAGCCTGAGTTCAATCCCTAAACTCTCAGGGAAGAGAGCGTCAGCTCCTGCAAACTGTCCTTTGGCCAGGGCCTGTGCACAGCATGTGAGCACACGCACACACTAAGAGATAAATATAATATAAAATTTAAAAGGAGGATCCCTTCAAATATAATGACATTTTATATTTAACAGTTATTGATTGATCAATGGATGGATGGATTGGTGAGGGGAGTGCATGTGGAGGTCATGTGACATGTAGGAAGCCGTGGTTAGCGGTGATAAATTCGCCATTCCAAGATGGCACGGGCATCTTGTCCTCCCAGTAGTAAACAATTAACTGCGCAGGTGCAAAAAGGCAAAAGCACGCCAAAAGTCACTGCCCATCCCGGGGCGTATTATGGGTAATGAGCGAACAGCCAATCAGAAGTGAATATGTCACTCTAGGGTGTATTTAAGCTGTGCCTCTTCCTGTCTTCGGCCCTTCCGAGGTCTTTCACATCTGCTGATACAGATTAAAGTCTCGCTGTGATGATACCTGAATTCTGCCTCTCATGTTTCTCTTCCACGGGTGAAAAGGGGACACGGGAGGCGCGCACAACAGGGGGACTCTATTGTCTCCTCCAGAAAATGGGTTCCAGGTATAAGAGGTCAGGTCATCTGGCTCGCCAGCAAGCTGAACCACCTCAGGTCCTAATGCTAATATTGTGATAAAACCAGACATGAGACTAGATCCAAGAATGCGTCCATTGCCCTTCGAGTCCCCAGCAGACCACCTCTGTCGACCTGGTGAGGGGCAGGGTCTCACTATGTATGTCTGTGGGTTCAGGCCAGGCAGGGCTACACAGTCTCAAAGGAAAACCAAGCGGGACAAACATGGTGTCCTAGAGAATGAACATGACACCTCTTCATTACTCCGATGGCCACACCCTCCACAGAGTGCCTCACCTCAGAATTAGGGCTCTTCTTTCTTTTTTCTTTTCTTTCTTCCTTCTTCTTTCTCTTTCTTTCTTTCCTTCTTACTTTTTTTTTTTAAGAGACAGAGTTTCTCTGTATAGTCCTGACTGTCTTGGGGTTCACTCTATAGACCAGGCTAGCGTTAAACTCAGAGATCCATCTGCCTCTGCCTCCCAAGTCCACCACCTGGCTACAGGATCATGTTTCTTAGTACTTAATTTTTCTCATTAGGAAATACAGAACCCAACATAACTTTGAAATAATCTACTACCTTCTTTTTGCTTGGAGATAATAAAAACAGTTGAGAAATTCTGATCTAAGGCAATTTGATATTTTGAAAGTCAGTATTTTAGACTTAGGATTTTGATTTTAAATATTTAAGCCTAGACATAATTTTTGAGATATATACTAATATAATTTCTTTTTCTTTCTTTTTTTAGACAGCATCTAACTATATAGTCTTGGCTGGCCTGGAACTCCCTATGTAGACCAGGCTAGCCTCAAACTCACAGAGATCCTCCTGCCCCTGCTTGCTGGGCAACAGGGGTGCCTGTATCAGACATGGCCACCACATGGGACCACATATGCTTTCTTGCACCTGACTCAACTGCACCTTGGAAAGAACTCCTGTCACCAGTTGGTATCATTTGGAAACAAATGGGGTGTCAGTGTCTCAAAAGATTTTTCTGGCTAGACTGTTCTCTTCTTTGACAACTGTTGTGGTAACATTTTAAAACGGCAGCACCCAATCTGGCTTGTTCTTAATCTGCCACCATCTTCCCAACTAGACAAGGCCTGTGGCCACAAGTGGAGGTGTATTCTCTGGCGTAGTCTCACTGCTGCTCGGCTTAGGCAGCCAAAGACACCAGCCATGCCACCCACGAGATGCCAGCGTGGAAGATGGTTCTGCCAATCTTCCACACTGTCTCCACAAGCTGAGCTGAGCCCAGACCATCCTGCCATCCACACAGTACCCAGTAGAGATGAGACTCTAATGTTTAAAGATTAACCAATAGCTTTATAGATTTGGTAATGCTCAAATAACAAGAAGCCCACACAATTGGAAGCCCACACAATTATTATTATTATTATTATTATTATTATTATTATTATTATTATTATTTTGGTTTTTCAAGACAGGATTTCTCTGTGTAGCCCTGGCTGTTCTGGAACTCACTCTGTAGACCAGGCTGGCCTCGAACTCAGAAATCCGCCTGCCTCTGCCTCCCGAGTGCTGGGATTAAAGGCGTGCGCCACCACTGCCCTGCTGTTAACCAATTAACTAACCTAGATATAAGCTGTTACCCAGGGCTGCTCTCGGTACATGTGTGGCCATCAATGGCTCTTATATCTCTCTCTCACTCCTCCTCTTCCTTCCTCTTCTTCCTCTCCTTACTCCTCCTCTTCCTCTCCTTACTTCTCCCACCTTAGCTCCTCCCAACCTGCGGGAAAATATGCCGCTACAGACAACTCCATCCCTGTGTCTAACGCTTGGCTTGTTTTTACCCTCTCATACCCAGCCCCCGTCATTGCCTGTCCCAACGAATCCCCTTCTTCTTTCATGTCTTCTGTTGGCCTTGCCTTTTTGCGTGACCCACTGAGTTTAGCTAGGGGTGTTTGCATAAGCAATGGGTCAGGGCTATTTACTGGAGCTTGAACAATTATCCTGTGGCTATACCACTGAAGAAAATGAACCCTGTCATGCCCCTGCCCCCCAGACACATACACACTAGCTCCACTGGAAAGGTTTCTGGTGTACCACTTGAGACCTAAGTCTCACTAATTGGTGTAAATACACACATTTCCGGTATATGCACAGAGGCTACCCCTTCAAGGGTAAGAATCTCTGTTTGTTTTTAAGCATGTCCGCTCTTCTACAGTCTTGTCTGCTTCCGGTTTCCTTATGGCACTCACGCCACTGTTCTTTCCTCTTTCATCTGCTTCTTCAGCTGTGCTGGAACTTGGCCATGAGAGGAGCCTGATGGTTACCAGATCTTCAGAACCCAACCCAACAGGCCCTCAATTGCTTCTGAACAAACACGCCCCTGGTGCTTCTGCCCACTGAGCCTACAGCTCATCCCACACCCCAAAGCCTCCCAAACATGGCAACTGAACTTCAGTAGAGAAGAGGAAAGGGCAAGTCTGGGGGACTTACAGCATTTGAGTTCCCTCCAACTTGCATGCATCGAAGCTGAAACCACGACCAATTTGAATCCAGCTCTGTGGACCTGGGAGGAACACAAGGATTACAAGATGGGAAACTGTCCTTCTCTGGCATCAAACTGCTAGGTTCCCTCAGGGCTGGGGAGATGGCTCAGAGGTTAAGAGAACTGGGTGTTCTTTCAGAGGTTCTGTGTTCAATTCCCAGCAACCACATGGTGGCTTATAACCATCTGTAATGAGATCCGAAGCCCTCTTCTGGCATGCAGGCACATATACAGGCAGAACACTGTATACATAATAAATAAATAAATCTTAAAAAACAAAACAAAAACCCATTTCCTTGTGCTGTGGGATTTAGGGAATTCTGTATAGTCAGGCATGGTACTGTGCACCTATAATCGATGTAATGTACACAGGCAGAAGCAGAGCCTTGCCAGAGTTCCATGTCACCTTGCTTCAAAGCCTCCAAGGGGTAGGATGGAAGCCTAGGGTAAGCGCTGTGGCTGTGTGCCCCCGTGTGTATGCTTGGTCCTTCAGAGGCCAGAAGAGGGGGTCTGATTCCCTAGAGCTACACACAGTTGTGAGACTCCACACGCGTGCTGGGAACCAAACCTGGGTTCTCTGAAAGAATAGCTAGTGCTTTTAATCACTAAGCCATCTCTCCATCCTCTTCTCTTTTCCTTTAAAATTTATTTTTATTATGTACGTGTATGTCGCATATGTCACATATATGCCTATGGGTTCCCTGAGGATGGGGTCACAGGTGCTTCGTCATCTGATGAGAGTGCTGGGAGCTGAACCTGGGTCTTCTGCAAGAAGAGCAAGTGTTCTTAATTGAGAGCCTTCTCTCAGGTCCTTTTAAGCAGGGCTTTTAAACTGAGCTGACAGGGATTCCCGTGGAGCCCTAGACTCCCAAAACAAAGGATGCAGGTGGTGGAGGCCTGAGCACACCCGCCCCAGCAGGCAGAAGCCTTGGCAGCACTTGCTGTCATAGGAAGAGCCGCTGCCCTGCAGAGTCCTGTAAAGGCCGAGCGCTGAGAAAAATGTGTCCTTGTTTACAATGGTGTTCAGAGATGGAGACGCTGCCGGTATCACGCTAAGGCTCTTCTTTCAAATCTCTTGAGCAGTCACCTGGCTGAGTCTGACAGCCCTGTGAACAGCTCTGCCCAGATGCCGGGCAGGGCCAGGGCAGTCCCAGCAGCTGCTGAGTGCTGGGCCCACGCATTGTGTCTGGTTTGTCTGCACGCACACTCCTAACTTGCTTCATTGGCTGCCGACCAAAGACAGTTTAGAAATTACTTTGTTGGGCTGGAGAGATGGCTCAGTGGTTAAGAGCACTGACTGCTCTTCCAAAAGTCCTGAGTACAATTCCCAGCAACCACATGGTGGCTCATAACCACCTGTAATGGGATCCGATGCCCTCTTCTGGTGTGTCTGAAGACAGCTACAGCGTACTCATGTAAATAAAATAAATAAATCTTAAAAAAAAATAAAGTAAATAAATCTTCAAAAAAAAAAAAAAAAGGAAAAGAAATTACTTTGCCCTTTGTAAGATCACTATCATGAAATTCAACCTAAAAACAAAAACTCCCCTTGGTTAAATATATCATCCATGGCACACAGTTCACAGTGACCATGTGTGAGGGCTACGGCTGTCTGTGTGCCCCTGTGCTCACTCGTCTGTGTGCATGTGTGTGGCTGGCAGGCTGGCAGGGATAGAGGAAGAAGGAAGGGAGGGGCCAGTGCAGGAGCTGCCATGTCTCAGTTGCATACTTGGGGCCACTGAAACTTTTTCACAGTGGGTATTTGTGTTTTCCTTCTGAGCTGGGTCTTTTGAAGTTGTTTAGGTTATTCTTGTGGCTCTAAGTGATCCCCGTGGGCTCCCCAGGGCTAGGGTTCCTTACATGTCCACAGTGCTAGGCTTGGGATGGCTTGTTTGACTGCTTGTTTGATTTTGTCTCTTTCTGTAGTCCTGGCTATCCTGGACTTCACTATGTAGACAAGGCTGGCCTTGAACTCAGCACTGAGCTCCCTGGAGTTTCTCCTATCCACAGCCTAGGCAGCTGCCTTTGGATCAGTGCTTAGTTGTTTTTTGAATCTTCTATACGTGTATGACTCATACCTTTATCTGACTTTAAAAGGCACAAGTCTGAACCTGCACAGGCCCAGAGATCTCGCTGTCCAGGTTCCAGGATGGCCCTCTTCCTACCTGGAACTCTGTGTCTCATAGAGTTTAGCATATGCCTCAGAGGTGAGCAAGAGCACAGGCCAGCTGATAAGGAGGGGACCTGGAAACAGGACAGAACAGCACAAGGCAGAGGGAGGGGCAGCTGTGGGTGGCCTCACACCCGGCCTTTCTATATTCTGGACAGGGTGTGGCACCGTGTATGAACAGCTCATGACCAATCTTGGAAAAACCTTCTCAAAAGTAAATCTGGAAGCTGGGGGCAGGGTGGTGGTACTGGTTGCTCACATCTGTAACCTTGGGAGGCAGAGGAGGGAAGATTACAAGCTCAGGGCAGCATGGACCACAGAGTGAGTTTAAGGCCAGCCCAGGCAATATATGAGAACTTGTCTCGAAATAAAAGTACAGAAAAGCTGGGGACCTAGTTCACTGGTGAAACAGTTACCCAACATGCATTAATGTGGCAGTGTATGCGTACAAGGTCCTCAGCTGTGTCCCAAGGGCATATGCACCCCCCCCACCATACACACATGAAGTTATTCACTTAGCTATAACCACAAACAAAAATTAACTCAAACTGGGCGTGGTGGCATATACCTTTATTCCCAGAATTTGAGAGGCAGGGGTAAATGAATCTCTGTGAGTTTAAGGCCAGCGTAGTCTACATAGCAAGTTCCAGGACAGCCAGGGCTATATAGTGAGGCCCTATCTAAGTAACAAAAACAAAACTCAAAAGGGTCAAAGACATAACTGTGATATTTGAAACCAGAAAACTCTTGGAAAGAACAAGATGAAAACCTATGGCAGTGGGTTTGGTGCATGTACCTTGAGAAGGAGCCAAATGGCATACACTACCTGGACTTCAGGAAAGTTAAAGCAGGTATATCGAAAGATGGAGTTTGGGGCCAGGCAGTGGTGGCGCCTTTAATCCCAGAGTTCAGGTGGCAGAGGCAGGTGGATCTCTGAGTTTGAAACCAGCTTGGTTTACAGAGCAAGTTCCAGGACAGCAAGGACTACACAAGAAAACCCTGTCTCAGAAAAAAAAAGAAAAAGAAAAAGGAAGAAAGAAAGAAAGGAAGAAAGAAGGAAGGAAGCAAGGAAGAAGGGAGGAAGAGTATCAATATATCCATCAGATGGGAGGAAATAATTCCAAATTGTATCTATTATAAGGGATCACTAGATGGCAAACATAAAGAACTCTGAAAGTTCAACACAACGAGCAACCCAATCCAGACCAGGCAAGAACAGGAACAGAAAATCTTCAAAGCAGAAACACAGATGGTCCATAGTGCACCGGAAGATGCTGTGTGCCAATCACTGGGAAACTCATGTCAGAAACATCAGGAAAAACCACCTCATACTCAATGGCTCGTACTAAAAAAACAGAGAGAGAAAAAAGGAGGGAAGGAGGGAGGGAGGGAGGGAGGGAGGGAGGGAGGGAGGGAAGAGGGAGGAAGGAAGGAAAGAAGGGAGAGAGTCTTGACTAAGGGTCTGGCTCAGTAGCAGAATGTCCAGGCAGCATGCATGAGGCCACTGGTTTAGTCTCCAGCACCACAGAAAGAAAAAAAGAGCAGGAACAAGAGGGTGAGGACCAGGAAGAGGAGGAGAGGAAGATGCTACTTGCCGGTGAAGGTGAGCAGAAGTGACTCCTACTGAAGAGAATGCATGGTGGCAGAGTCATTCTGGACAAGGAGGGGCTTCCTCACAAGAGGAGAAATAGAATCACCACCGGAACCACTGACAGCACTTCCGAGTGCTGTCCCCAAGGGAACACTTCAACTGTCTACCCATGGTTGGACAGACATGCCAACCAGCATTTACACTGGGTGTTATTCGGCCTCAGCAAAGGAAGGGGTACAGATTATGAACAATGGACAGTAAGAGTTTGAAGCGAAATGAGCCAGTGCAAAGCAGCCAGCAGCCAACTCTCTCCACATGCACCGTGAAGGCGGGAGGCCGTGACTGCAGGCTCCTGGGCTCAAGCCCTTGGTCCCAGCTGGTGGATCTGTCTGGAAGGTTATGGCACCTTAGGAGGTGGAGCCTTGCTGGATGTCAGTGAGGGAGGCTTTAAATTCTTAGAGCCTTGCCCCTCTTCCTGACCTCTTTCTCTGCTTCCTGGCTGTTCAGCTGACCTCATTTTCTGCTGTGTTTTTTTTTTAAGAAAACTATTATGGATTCTCCCTTCAGAACCCTGAGTCAAAATTAACTCTGATTAAGTTGCTTTTGGATATGTGTTTTATCACAGGAACATATTGAAAACTATAACATGAAGATATTAAGTTAGGCAAATCATAAACAGGGCAGTGGTGGTGCACGCCTTTAATCCCAGGCACTCAGGAGGCAGAGGCAGGTAGATCTCTGTGGGTTTGAGGACAGCCTGGTCTACAGAGTGAGTTCCAGCACAGCCAGATCTATACAGAGATACACTGTCTTAAAAAACATATTATTATTATTATTATTATTATTATTATTATACTCAAAGACACAACAAGTATACAATGGCACATTCCATTCTAAACATTCTGGAATCAGAATCTTAGACAGAAGATGACTGATATTTTGAAACAAGGAAGAATACTCAAAGCAACTTCCTTTTCTTAGTAACTACCTATGCAGTTAGCTGGCTACACGATGCCCTCAGGTAGGGCTGGAGAGATGGCTCTGTGGCCAGGGGTGCTTACTGCTCTTGCAGAGGAACTGAGTTCAGTTCCCAGAATTCACATGACACACAACTTCCTGCAACTTCAGCTCTAGGAGATTGAAAGGTGTCTGCTGGCCTCCAAAGGTAAACACACATGCACACGCGCGCGCGCGCGCGCACACACACACACACAAACACACACACAAACATTCCTACCCATCCACAGACAGACATACAGACATGCATATACCAACATACCCACAGACAAACAGACATGCACATACCCACCCACCGACACACGTACATACCTATCCACTCACAGACACACACACACACACACACACACACACACACAGACACACATACACACACACACATTTTTAAAAATTGAAGACAGAAGATGTTATAGCCATCACTGTATAGTTTCCATGTTGTCATATAAAAAGTGTCATTGCCTTTGTTTTTTTCATACAGGGACAAATGCTACTTTATGGTAGTCACACTGTGACAATATTCCTTAAGTTAAAACAACAACAAGAAAGCATCCCACAGTTCTTTCCCAGAGGAGGACCAGGGACACAGGCCAGCTGCTGGAGGAAGTGGCACTGACAGAGGCCTGAGTCCCTGGGATGACCTGCAGAAGGCGCCCTCACAAGGCCCAGGCAGCTGCTGCACACCTTGCTGGGCCTCTGGTCTGACTCCAGCCCTCTGCCCATTTATTATTTCTCTTCACCTCACTTCAGAGGCTCTTTCCCTCCGTCCTTTCTCTGGAGTCCACAGTGTGGGAAGAGGAAGGACATTTCCTCACTGGAGTGGCCAATAGAGCCCAAGCTCTTGGTAAAGAGGGAAGAAAGGTCTTCCTATATAAACATGTGACATCACCAGCAAAGAGCTGGACAAACACATCTGCTCAGGCTTTGCCCTGCTAGTGTCAGTGAGTGGGGATGGGAGCTGGAGGAGGATGCTGGGTGCCACACCTGGATGAGGTGGCCTCCATCCTTCATGTGAACTCTCAACCTTGTGTGTGTGTACTGGAAGTCCCTTCTCTCTCCAGTGTGTACTTTAATTTCTTAGAAGGCACTGGAGGGAAAGGAACTGTTCCTTTGAGACCTCCCATCTGACTTTGTCTTTAACACCAGAGCTTTATTTCTCCCACAAGATCTTCACAGAGGCCCAAGAAGAAAATGGCCTATTTTCCCATGTCACTAGATGGTGCAAGAGTTACCCCTGACCCCCAGATTACGGTTATCTGTCATTTTGCTGATATCAAGTCAACAGCAATAGAAAAGGGAGAACACCGATGTTCACGGTTAACTTGCTTTTCTTTCTTTTTAATTATTCATATATTTTATGAGAATGAATGTCATCTGCATGAACATCTATCTGCACAGCAGAAGAGGGCATCAGATGCCATGGGATATAGTTGTAGATGGTTGTGAGTGCTGGGGACTGAACACAGGACCTCTGGAGCAGCCTTTCTCCAACCCTATTGGTGGTTCATTTTCATTGCCTACTTGACTGGCTTCAGCATCACACTGGAAAGCAAACACTGAATGTGCCTGTCAGGGAGTTTCCGGGCAGGCTTAATTGAGGAAGGCCCACCCTGAACATGGGCTGCACCATCCCCAGTCTGGGGAAATGAACTGAACCCCAGCATCCAGATTTGTCCCTGACTTGGATGCTATGGGGGCAGTCATTTCACTCCTCCTGCTGTGGTGGACCACGCCTTCAAACTGTGAGCCAAACTAACCCTTTCTCCTTTAAATTACTCCTGAGGAGACAGGTACTGAAGACATCCATGTAACAGACGGCGGGGAGTGTTCACTTACCGAATAAAACTCAAGTGAACCCCAAGCGACCGGTGTGATCCCGAGCAGTCGATGCAGAGAAACACCCCATAGCTTATGCTCGCCCAGCTGGGATTTTTGGCACCGCAGTCAAAACACACCTGAACGAACAAACATTCATTAGACTTGGCAGGGGACTAACTGGCATTAGCAGGTGACTCACTCAGGGGGCTAGAGTACAAGGCTGATGTGGAGGCCGAGGCGCTCAGCTGTCACACTTTTAAGCCAATGTGTCACCCAGAAGCTGGAGGAAACTCTCAGTCCACAGAGTGCTGGCCTTGCAGACATGAAAACCTGTGGTCCATCCCTAGGACTCCCTAGGGCCCCTGGGGGAGGGGGAGCAGACAGCTGGCAGTGGTTGCATACTGCAAGGTAGGCAGAGGCAGGCAGATCATTTACCAAGTTCCAAGCCAGTGAGAGAACCTACCTCAGATAAATAAGGTGAATGGCATCGGGGAACGACAGCTGAGACTTGTCTTCTGGCCTCCACACACGTGTACACATGTGCTTATATACCAGCATGCATGTGCCCATGCATCCACACAGACATACATACACAGAAAGAGGAAGCATGTCACCTAGCTTTCCAAAACTCTCAAATTTTTTATTATAATAATGATCTAAAACTACAGTAATTAGAGTAAGAAGAATATAGATCCACTTCAAACACTGCTGTCTTGGAACACTCAGTAGGGACCCTTAGCACATAAACTTATGCCTGTGAGGAATACAGATCTGCTGGGACACTGTCCCACACCATCACCCGGGCAGCGGCTGTATCCTACACAGCAGGCTCCTGGGTGTGAGTCTTCTCTCTCTGTCAGATACCCAGTCACCCCCACCTCCTAAGAGTCACGTCCTCACACAATCCCTGCTTCACTTTACCAGGGTGCCTTATGAGGAGGCGGGAGGAATCATCTACCACTTTTGAGATTAGGCTAAGGCACCACAGCCTCCTTGCCCTGGGTCACTACCTCTTGGGAGAAACCAGCTATGGTTTCTGAAGGAGATGAGGCCAGCCCTGGGCAAAGGCTCAAGTGCTGAGGCCCTATGGAACCGCCTGTGGAGAGTGGAGGCCTGCCCACACCACACTGCTCAAATGACTGTTGCTGTGTCACAGACAGGATATGCCTAGCTAGCTAAGTCGATTCCCACTCCTAAAGTCACCCACGTGGGTGAAGATGCTAAGTTTGGAGGGTTTCTCCAGTGCTCCTCTCTGAAACACAACACTTTGAGAACTATTAGATACCCAAGTAGCCACGGCAGTGTCCTCTGCTCTGTAGTACTGAGAACCCCTGCAGGGCTGGGCCTTTCCTGTAACCTGCTTTCTCTGTTAGCACAGGTGCTTAGTGCTGGCTGAACAGCTCTGAGGATTCAGCTCCCACGGACCTTGACCCCGCAGTTCTTCCTAAGCGCTCAGTAAACCTTTGTAAGCCAAGTTAATAAAGGCGCACCAATTATTGCCAGCTCACAACCTGCCAGCAGACCCTTCAACTACGATGAGAGAAAACACTTGCTAGGCCACGCAGAGGGCTCAGTGGGTAAAGGTGCTTGCAGCCAAGCTTTGATGACCTGAGTTCAATTCTTAGATCTTACATAATAGAAGAAATGAATCCCTTAAGTTGTCCTCTTACCACACAAGCAGGCCATGGAATGCACACACACCATGGTACTCATGGAACCCTGTCCACCACAAAATACATACACACCACAAAGTACATACATACATACATACATAGTGCCTTCCACAGACTTTAATTTCAATATTTATAGTTAACTCAAGTCAGAATAGCAATTACAAAATTACAAAACAGGAGATTTGTCATTTTTTTCAGAACCCTTCTCACTCTAGATACAGTTTATAAAGCAAAAGGTACCCTCAGGAAAGAGCTGCTTCTGGTCTTGGGAAAGGAAAAACTACAAGCTGCTAAAAGCCATCACCAGGCAGGTTCAGGCTGACCTGCGAGAGCTGGTGTGGAGTGACACTGGACAGAGAGAACAGCTGGCCAGTGACTCACTGTGGTGTTCTCTGACTGCCGGCTACGTGTCAGACACTGTGACAGGAGCCAAGGTACAAAGGCGTGGATGCCATCATAGACTCGAGCGGTGCATACTGAGACCCAGTGTCTGCCAGACCACGTGAGGGCCTATGGAGTGTTCACTTCGTGGGGAGACACAGACACAGACACAGACACAGACACAGACACAGACACAGACACAGACACAGACACAGACAGTGCTTGGGCACCAACTCTGGAAGTAAGAAGCTTCTCAGAGGGGACACTGCTGCTCACCTGACTTTACTGTGCACTTCGTATTCTGTGCTGTCCTTGGCACAAATCTGCCCCTCGGCACCCACTGGTCCAGTGGGAGAGACAACTCATTATGTGATCTTAGGACTTTAGGTTAGCATCTAAAACACAGTGTCTTATGCAGGGTCAAAGCCGGGACGCAGCAGAGGTTTGCTGTGCACAGTCTAGGGCAGGCAGGCTGAGCATCAAGTCTGAGTGGTCACTACAGGGAAGGGGACACAGAACGGGGTCTGCTCTATTGTGACAGGTGATCCCAAACAGAAACTATGGTCTCCTAAGGAGAATTCGGTTTGCAGAAGGGGAAAGAGAAACAGCTTTTAGCTGACAGGGAGCAGCTAATAATTCACAAAACCTGAAGGAAAGGGTTTATCATCTCAGCAGCCTCACTGACTGCGACACCTGGGAGATTTCCGCCGCCTTGGCGGGCTTGTGGCAGGTTGAACATTCTGCAGTTCTGTGTTGACATTCTTGATGCTTTTCAAATGAGGGCGTAAGCTCTCCGTTTTCTGCATCTGACAAATTAACCGCTGGCTTTTGCCGTATTTTGGAGAGAATAAGGAATTAATCAAGCATCACAGTTGAGAAGCAGGAACGGGAGATGGAATGGTAGGGCATGCCTGGGAAGTGGAGGCAGGAGGATCAGGAGTTCAAGGTTGTCTTTAGCTACACAGAGCACAAGCGGCCAGCCTGGGATACCTGAAACCTTATTTCAGAACAAAACGAAAACAAGAAACGTAGGAAGTGGATGTTTCTCCCATGTTAGCACATCAGCATAAAGTCCTTAATCTACTTCTGAAAATGAATTTAAGTGTTTTGCCTATATGTGTATCTGTACACCACATATGTGTCTGGTGTTCATAGACACCAGAAGAGGGCATTGGATCCTCAGGAGCTGGAGTTATGGATGGTTGTCAGTAACCATGTGGGTGCCAGGAAACCAAGCCCAGGTCCTTTGTTGGAGACATAAGTTCTCTTAACCACTGAGCCATCTTTCTAGTCTCCCCCATCTACTTTTTTTAAAATTTATTTTGGGTTAGAGAGATGGCTCAACAGTTAAGAGCACTGACTGCTCTTCCAGAGGTCTTGAGTTCAATTCCCAGCAACCACATGGTGACTCACAACCATCTGTAATGGGATCTGATGCACTGCACTCTTCTGGTGTGTCTGAAGATAGCTACAGTGTACTCATATGAAAATAAATATTTTTAAAACTTTTATTTTGTTTCTAATTGTGTGTGTGTGTGTGTGTGTGTGTGTGTGTGTGTGTGTGGCGGCTGCCCTCTGAGTCCAGAGGCATGCCCCCTAGAATTGGGATTACAAGCAGTGGTGAGCTCACTCTAGTCCTTTGCAAAGGCAGCACATGCTCTTCACCGCTGCTCCACCTCTCCAGCCCCTACTGCAGGCTCCCTGAAGGCATGTGCCAGGTGGATACCTCCAGTGTGAGAGTCCTCAGTGCCTCACACAGCACTGGAACCAATGGGTGCTGAACAACTCGAGGAGCAGCCCAGTACAGAAAGCAAGCCTTCCATTCAAGCAGACTGTCATCAGATCCAAGGGAACAGACAGTGAATTTCAAATAAAAGTAAATCCAGCTGCTTTCCTTTTGCCTTTTCTTTTTTTAAAAAGAATTACTTATTTTATGTATATGAGTACACCGTAGCTGTCTTCAGACACACCAACCAGAAAGGGCATCAGATCCATTACAGATGGTTGTGAACCACTACATGGTTGCTGGGATTTGAACTCAGGACCTCTGGAAGAGCAGTCAGCTTGGTTAACCGCTGAGCCATCTCTCCAGCCCTCCTTTTGCTTTGCCTTTTCTGACAATGTATTTTAAGTTCCTTTTTTTTGTTGTTTTGTTTCTGTTTTAACAACCTCTCCCCCTGTTTAGACAGGGTCTCCTGTAACTCAGCCTGGAGTGCACTGGTTCTGTAGCTGTGGGTAACTTTAAGCCCCAATCCTCCTGCCTTTCCCTCCAGGTGCTGGAAGTAAGTGTGAAGCACGGTATCACGGGTCCAGCCCTATTAAAGCAAACAGTTTACTCAGAGAGCATGTCCTTACAACCCCAGATGAGGCTTTACATAGCGTACTGATTTTTTTTTAAATTTCCATTTGTGAAAAAACCTTGTTATATGGTCTAGCTTTGAATTTGGCAATCCTCCTGCCTCAACTTAAGCATTTTAAAAGTGCTGTTAAGCCAGGCATGATGACTGGATGGCTTGAAGCTATCCTCATCTTGTCATTTTTTTCATTCAGAAAGCTGTGGCAGGGATTGCAAAATTTGAGGTCAGCTTAGGGTTACATAGTGAGTTCAAAGCTGGCAAAACGAAAAACAAAACAAACAAACAAACAAACAAAACCCCAAAAACCTGAAGGTATAGCTCAATGGTAAACAAGGCCGTGGGTTCAAACCCCAGCACTACACTAGAATGGTGGTGGTTATTGTTGCTCAGTCCTTCTAGTCATTAAAATGAGTTCTCACCAGCAGGGCATGGTAGGGCAGGCCTTTCATCCCAGCACTGCGGAGGCAGAGACAAGGCAGGCAAATCTCTGTGAGTTTGAGGTTAGCCTGGTCTACAGAGTGGGTTCCAGGACATCTAGGGATACTTAGAGGAACCCCATCTCAAAAAAACAAAAACAAGTTTTTTCAGGTCAAAGCCATCCAATCAGCAATGGCTTTGAGCCAGGACCATAAAGGAAAGCCAATGCCATGAGACATGACCAGAAGCTACTTTGGAATCTTGCTTTAGAAATCATATCATAGGAGAGATGGCTTAGTGGTTAAGAGAACTGACTGCTCTTCCAGAAGTCCTGAGTTCAATTCCCAGCACTCACATGGTGGTTCACAACCATCTATAATGGGATCCAAAGCCCTCTTCTGGTGTATCTGAAGACAGCTATAGTATACTCATATATTTAAAATAAATAATTAAAAAAAAAGGAATCATATTACACAACATAAAGTTTCCATAGGTGTGCTCTTCAGAATAAAATATATATGTATATATATATATATATATATATATATATATATATATGTGTGTGTGTGTGTGTGTATGTATATATATATATATATATGCTACATTCATGTAGATAAGAGTCCAACCAGGCTTTCCTGTGCGTGCATGTGTGTGCGTGTGTGTGTGTATGTGTGTATGTGTGTGTATGTGTTTATATTTTGAGGCAGGTCTCACTTTGTAACACATACTAATCAAAAAACCACTACATATCCCAAGCTGGTATTCAACTATTGGAAATTCTACTGCCTCAGTTTCTTCCAAGTGCTGGGATTATATAGATATGTACCGTCACGGCCAGCTGGACAATAATTTCAATTTTTTGAGAGACAGTCTAATGTAGTCTAAGGCTGCCCCAGAACTCCTGTTCTTCTTGCTTTCACATCCCAAGTGCTGGGATTACACCATGTGCTACCACACTCAACTACATTTTAATATGCAAGCAAGCCCACATGGGTTCCTTAAAGGTGTCTCCTGGTATTGATGACACTGACTTCTTATTTAAAAGGAGCGTCTTCCCTTTTTGCTGTTGCTTCTTGCTTTTTGTTTTGTTATTTGGCAGTGGCTTCTTGATACATTCAAAAGGGATACATATTGGTGTGGTTCACAGAGAAAGTAGTAGCATATGTATTTTTCCCACCCTGCCAGCTGTAGATCGCTTCTTGTGTGGTAACAAGCAAGTCCTTGCTACACACAGATCAATCTAAATTTGAAAAAAAAAAATCAAGAAAATAGTAAAGCAACAGACACTGAACTGTGCCTGGAAGCCAGATCTTCTTTCTTATACCAACCTAACATTATCACTGCCACTTAACCATCTCCTTCATCATAAGGCTATAAAAACCTAGGGCTCCCTTCCACCATCAAGACATAAAATGCCTGAATTTTGTGATGTGCTACAACTTTCTATGCCAGCCATTCAGGACTCTGTAATCATGGTTGTGCCTGTTAACAGATGGTTCCTCAGAGGTGAAGGTGGACACCATATGGAACTTGGAGAAGGGTGGGGAGAGTCTACAGTGACACGACAGCCCTTTGTACTCCTCGGGTTCCACCCAACTTCGTCATCGTAAGGAAGTGGTCACCTTAACCCTGTGTATCATAACAACACTGCCAGCCACATGCTAAAAGTTATGAGGCCCAGTGGCTGGGGGGGGGGGGGGGGGGGGCCCCATAAGGGAAAGGAAAATTGTAGGGGCAGATCTCAACCTCCAGAGGGATAAAAGTGAACTTTAGGGAGCCTCCTTGGGAACACAGAAAGCTGGCAACCAGGGCAGAGAACCTTAGCTTTACTGGATTGGGAAACAGTCCACCAAAAGACAATGGTGACAAAGATCCAACAGGTCCCCAGCCCTGAAGAACACTCAAGACAAGGTCCATGGTGGGGAGAAGTCCTTCTTTCCCAGAACCTAGTACTAGAGTTCTGACCCCTAGACACTCACACCTCTGGGTCTAGTTGGCTGTAATATTCATCCTTAGCTCACAGAGGCTAGAAGGAGTGAACTATGCCTCTCCAGCTTTCTCAGAGCCCAACTATACAATCAACGGGCACACTTCCACTGTCTGTTCCCTCCACCCCACCATGTCTGTGCTTTTGGGTCAAGGTTCTCTGATCTCTAGACCTAGGCACCCCTAGATGCTATGAACTAGCCTTCTCTCTGAGCCCCCAGGTAGTCTGGCTCTGATCCTGGATACTCCTAGAGGACCATACCCCAGTCCTTTCCCTGCCTCGAGATGCACTGGTCTCCTGTCCCAGATGTCCATGCCCCAGTCTTCTGTCTATCCCCAGGTGCTCTGGCCTCTGGTGGCGGACACCCCAACTATCCATGTCCCAGCCCTCCCTGTGACCCCAGGAGCTCTGCCCTCGGATGGTTGACATGTCACATGTCTATGCCCCAGTCCTCTCTGTGACCCCAGGCTCTCTGCCTTTTGGTCCTAGACATCCTCCAGATGCCCATGTCCCTGCGTACCAGAGCCTCTGGCTAGGTGCTCCCAGACACAGTACTCTGTCGCTAAGCCCCTGGTGTGCGCCCCCTCTTCCGCCCCTTGCTGACGAAGGTTGGGGAGCGGCGGCTGCCAGGCCCACAGTGCGACGTGTCACAGGCCGGGCGGCTCCTCCCACGGCCGCGGCCACACCGGGGTCCAGAGGGCCGCGGAGTCCCGAGCCCGACTGCGACCGTTACCTTGTTCGTGGGCACCGAGCGCAGGCGCTTGAAGATAGCCAAGATGTCCTGCTTGCTGGGGTCCCCCATAGTCACCGAGAACCGAGGTGAAGCAGTCCCCGACAACAGGGAAGAGACAAGGAGAAGCGGTTGCCGCCTCCCGGAGACCGAGGGGCGGGGCTGCGCGTGACGACAGACCCCGCCCCCGCCGCGCCCAGGCTCCGCCCACAGCCCACGAGCGGGCGCACGCGCCGTTCTCCTTCACTCCGAAGGTCCAGCAGAGCCACTGGTTTCTCTAGATTCCAACTTCGAAGTCGGGCGCGGCAGGCGCATGCGCGGACGCTCGTACAACTCCACGCTTCCTCTACCCCTCCGCAGTCCTTCCCCAGATCTCAGCGTTAGTCTGGGTCCTGCAGTGTGGGGTAGAAACCCCAGGCTTTGTGCAGAGAGCACCAGGCTTATCCACCGGACTCGCCAGCATACCGTTGCCGGCCCACACCTATCTCTCAGGATGGCAGAGTCGGCGGGTCCCAGCCTTATGGATCCTGCAGAGTAATGGTGTTTGTACTCTTTCTCAGCTAAAGCCAAGCCCTGAATGAAAATCTATAAGAAACTGCTGTCTCATTTTCTCTCTCCTATCTGTGAAACCCAGGCTAGCCTAGAGCCCACCGTGTAGTCCCAGGCTGAACTTTAACTGGAGATCTTCCTGCTGCTCAGATTACAGATCAGCAACAAGCCATACCGTCTTGTAATTATAAATTGTTCTGTTAATGGAGAGAGACTGCTTTGCCTCTAGGCAACAAGTTCTGTTAGGGTTAGAACTGAGGCGTCTAGAAAGACCAGAAACATGTCTGTGTTTAGTGCTTGGGACTCCATCTAAACCTTGGACAACATTAGTAGCTGGAAGGCTTTGGGAGCAGGTGCCTCTTTTATAGGGTTCAGGGAGGAGCAGCTGGCAAACATGGCCTTAGGTAGAGCATAATAGAAGAAAAACAGGTTTTGGTGTCAAGTGCAGTGCCCCAGCTTCTGTCCCAGTTCAACTTGCTGCTTCCCAGCTAGGCCGCTTTAAGCACTTCCTAGCATTCACCTGTATAAAGGAGTCGGAGATGAAATATGTTGACCAGAGCAGCACTGCAGCTTCAGGGATGTTCTGGAAAGGGCCTTGGTGTTAAGTTGGGACCTCACATAGGCCACTGAAAGGACGGGAACTGGCATGAGACACACAAAGTTCTCAGCACAAAGATTTGCCAGAGTGACAAATAAAAAGGGCAGGAAATAAGAGACAAAGACGGGAGATAGAGCAAGAGGAAGAAGGGAAAAGAAGAAGGGAGAGGGGGAAGAGTTATTTGCCCCAGAGGGACAAAGGGCTGCTTCTGGATGGCAGTTTATAAAGGCAAAAGGGGAAATCCCTTTAGGATAAGTTTGATTGGGCATGTTAATTAGGTGAACTGGGGGGGGGGGCACATTTTGATAGCTGGACCTTGATAGCCTCAGGAAGTGGACAAATATGGTAACAGACCTTGGTGGCTAGCTTTAGGAATGTAATCTAACAGTTTTTAGCAAGAAGAGAAAGAGGAAGGGCAAGACCTGCCAGTGCCATGTTTTGTCATGCTCAGGCCTGCTAGATCCCTTCAGGCTGTGTATTCATCAACCCAGAGCTGGGCCTTTTCCAAGGTTAGGAAATGTGGAGTTTTCAGGAATAGCACATTGATTTTGCAGACAACCCTCACCATTTGAAGGATCTTCCTATCTTCATTCAAAATATATATCTGGGTAATTCGTAGGAGTTAGGAAAACAGCTATTCCGGTATGGTCATGTGAGCTTTTTTAATCTCTGGATTTGAGAAGTGGAAGCAGGAGGCTCAGGAATTCAAGGTTATCTTTGGCTACATAGTGAATTTGAGGCAGGCCTGAAGTTCATGAGACCCTAGATAAATTTAAAAAGAGAAACCATGACCCCACCCCTTCTGCTGTTTAGGCTGAGATTTAAATGTGATGGATCCAAGGAAGTATCAGGATTAGAAACTAAGGCATCAGGTCACTTTCCCAGTTGTACACACAGTGCTGTTGAAAGGTGTCCATCTTTGAATCAGCCAGCTTCACTGCATGTTTATGTTGTAGCTTTGACTCCCTCCAACCCTTATTTGTAAGCTTTATAAGAGCTTCATGGGGAAAATGTCCTAAAAGGCACTTTCACATTCACTTTGACTTGAAAGGGAAATAGGATTTTATATATATATATATATATATATATATATATATATATATATATATATGCTACAAACCTCATATTTATAAAAATGCTTAACTCCAGTGAAAGCCACTGTGCCTATACTCACAACAGCACAGCCCACTGCAGTCTGTCTGTGGAGAGCTTGCTTTGACTAGTTTGCTCAGCAAATTGTTTCCCTCAGTTGAATTCTTTCCAGGTAAGAACTGAGCAGAGGGCTGAAGAGATTCAGTGGTTCAGTGGTTCAGTGGTTACTAGAGGACTCATGTTAAATTCTCAGCAGCTCACAACTGTCTAATTCCAGCACCAGAGGATCCAACACCCACATACATACATACATACACATACATACATACATATATACATACATACATACACACACACACACACACAGGCAAAACACCAATGCACGTGAAATAAATTTAAAAAAAAATGTTACTTAAAAAATGAGCAGAAAGCTCCAGTTGGTTAAGTTTCATCCAATTAAGAATAATTCCAGCTTTGGCACTAGAGATGACTCCGTGGCTAAAAACACATACTGCTCTTGCAGAGGACTGGAGTTCAGTTCCTAGCACCCCAGGAGGCTCCATACTGAAACTCCAGCTTTCTGGACTCCTCACTGTCTCCACTGGTGCACAAATACATGCGTGCATGTACACATTTTAAATCTTTAAGGGACATCACTCTTGGTGGACTAAAAAGAAAATGCTAGATAATCTTCAAAATCATAGCTTCTTTTGAGTCTATTGGAGAGCAGAGGTTGCTAGGTAACCAAGTAAGCTGAATGTAGAGAACTGGGCCATAGCTTTTCACTGTGGGCAGACCACTGGAGAGGAGGTGGCTTGCCATAGGAGTTGACCATAAGAAGTCAGTTAAAAGTGTAATGAAATGAGTAAAGATTTAGCATGGCAGTTTGCTTTATTTTTGTGAAGGCCCCAAGATGACTCAGTGAATGGTGCTGCAACAACTGGATGTCTGTTGGCAAATTAGTAAATAAAAACAATGCCAACTCATTGCCTTACAACCATTAAAAAAACAAAAGCTTGAGAGAAGCCAGGTGTGGTGGGGCTCACCTTTAATTCCAGCTCTTGGGAGGCAGAGGAAAGAGGATCTCTGTGAGTTTGAGGAGGCCAGCCTGGTCTACAGAGTTCCAGGACAGCCAGGGCTACACAGAGAAATCTTATCTCAAGGAAAACAACAAAACAACAACAACCACCCCCCCAAACCAAACCCAAACAAAAACAAAAAAGCAAAACAAAAGTGTGGGTGTGGTAGTCTCTGGTGAGTTTACTTTACAAGAGTTTCTTTTATAAACAATTGTTTATTTCTAACTCAATGTGATACAATGTATACAATATTGTGAGCACACAGTATGCAGGTAGATTAATACTCACTTTTACATATATATATAGACAAAAACCATCACCCATGTGTGTTAGTATCCACTGTTGTGACAAAACACTTGATACAACTGAAATGAGTAAAGAGTTTGGCTCATGGCTTTGGTCCACGGTTCTTTGGTCTTATCACTGTAGGCCTGAGGCAAAACTGGTCATAGAAAGAAACATTTGGCAAAGAAGACTGCTTCCCTCATGATAGAAAGGAGCTGGGTTGAGGGCAAGATATAGCCCTTCAGTGTCCCACTTCCTGCAAATAGGCCTGATGGGCTAACTGTCCAACTATGAAATAATCAATGGATTAAACCTCTGATGTCATCACCCTTATGATCCAATCATTCTTCACCAGCAAGACTTGCTGAGGAGCCCTCAACCTATCAGTGCTTTGGGGTGTTATTTCATACCCAAATGTGATAACCATAACTACCTGCCATAAGTTTCACACAAAGTTCCACCGATGACATTCAAGTCCATGGGCTTCCTTGATCCAGGGGCTAACACTACCTATCTGGAGACCATGGCTACACTGGGGCTGGGGCTGCTGTTTGGCCAGCCCTTTACAAAGCAGCCATTTCCTAGTGCCCTTCCTTTTGGCCAAATATACACTAGTTCTGAGTCAGGTGCCTTGGTTCTTGTTAGATCAGTTTTGGGGGCATTTTGAATTACCCTGAGGTGGTTGCCACAAGGTACTGGCTTTTATCTATCCTTTCTCTCTTCTGCCCAGGGTCTAGTCCTACCTCAACCTTTTATGTCTTCCCTCAGCTGTCTGGATCACAGGGTCTGTAGGCCTAGGGGCTTAGTCAGGAGTCTCAGATGAGGGTCTATTCACAAAAAATTAGATAAAAGAGTCTCTTTTTCCTTTTACACATAGTTTGAACTAGTAACTCAAATTCCAATGTCCAGCCAACTGGTCTTCTAATCTAACTCATACTTATGCATTGCAGCAAGTCACTTTCTTGAACCTCTTGGATGTTAATGAATCTCAACACTCAGATGCCCAGGGGTTGATTCCTAGGCCTACTCTTTAACTAGGAGCCTGAAAAGGATGTAACTTGTTAACATGAGCAGCAATTGAAACCTCAGGGCTCTCAGAGCTGCTCTTTATGGTACCATGGCTGTGGGAACTAGAATTATAGGTGCTCACAAAGCAGGGCTGTGCCAAATTCAGAGTATCAGAAATCAACATAGAGCCCAGAGGATTTCAGAAATGAACAAGGCACAATACAGGTGTGAATAGCAGCCCTATCCAAGGTCTCTTCCTCCTCCACACCTCCACTTTTCATTCTATTTTTGGAGACAGGATGTCGTGTTATAGCCCAAGCTGGTCTGAAGCTCACTATGTAGCACAGGTTGACTGCAACCTGCTAATACTTCAGCCTCTTGAGTGCTAGGATATCAGACATGAGCCACCAGACCAGCTCAAATGAAAGTTTCTGAAGCCAGAGTCTACTGGAATTTAGTAACTAGTCAGCAGTCTCAAACAAATGCATTTCTGAACCAAAGACAAAGCCTAAAGCCTGTTACAGTGCTGCAACCAGTCTGCAGTTTAAAGAGATCAAGCTAGGGCCATCATATCTCATGACAGTCAGTGACCAGACCAGAATATAGGGCAGACAAGCAGAGAGGGTTGCATTCTGGTGGGGAGGGGTGCACATTGCAAATTGTCAAAAAGAGAACCTACTGGATAAGAGTAACATAGAAGCTAAGGTTGAGCCACAAAGGCAGATTTGCACCAACTGTCCCCAAGGCAGACAAGCAGAGAAGATTGCATTATGGTGGCCAAGGGTGCATAATACAAACCATCAAGAGCAACTCTATTGGATATGGCTGACAAACAAGCTAAGATTCAGGCAACCACAAAAGCAGACTCGCATGAAACATCACCAGGGCTGGTCCTCTACTTCAGGCCCTCTAAGATCCCCTGGTGGCCATCAGAGATGTCAGCAATTGGTGGAGGGGGTCTTTTGTTCAATGCAGATAAAACTCACAAATGGCATTGTGTAGCTTTCTTCTTGTTTGCAGCTCTGAACTGCTATTTCAGATTAAGAACAAGCAGAGAGAAGCTCTGGATGGCTAGCCAAGCAAACAGTTAAGACAAAACAATAAAAAAAAAAAAAAAAGCAAAGCAAAACAAAACAAAAAGTTAGCTAATCTGGTAAAGACTATGAGAGAAAAAAAAATGAGAATAGAGCCTTTTTCTTTCTCAGGGGATCTTCAGTGTTAATTAATGCCTGTGCCCTATAAAGTCCACAGCTCAAAGGATGAGACACTGGGTATTTTGATTTGCATCCTAAATGTGAGGGGGTGGGGGGAAGGTAGTCAATACTCAACATACTTTACAAAGCAGGTTAAGAACCAGCTTTTGACATCCAGACTGTCCCTACCAGGGACTATACAAAAAGCTCAGTCTAGCTACTGAGCTGTAGGACCTCTGCAGATGCTGTGACTACCCTAAGCTTCAGTTTCCTCATCTGTGAAATGGGGACAGTTATTCCTACTTGCTAGGGAACAGGCACTACTCAGAGGTTGAGACACAAAAGGCCTAGCAAAGGACGGGTGCTGCTCAGTAAGTGGGCTAACTGCAAAGTAGTAATATTCTTGTATGTGATAACATGCAACCAGAAGCCTTTGGTTCAATAGTACCAGCCATGGGAAGCTGCCCGTCCCCTAAGTCAACATGAGGCATTAGGTACCCTCAGAGCTGCTTTTTGTTAGTCTGCATCACTCTCTAACCTACCAGGTAGTCTCTGTCAGTACTTGTACACAGAGAATCTCCAGTCTGTTGACTTGTCTCTGTTGGTAACAAAAGAAGAGAAGCTTGTTGTCTGGCAACACAGGATGAGCATGGGAGGCTGCACTAGCCTGTAAAGCAACAAGAGGCAGACTAGCCACTCCCAGGAATGTCTGGCAGGTGGACAGTTACTCGGCAAGTACTTGTGGAGTGAGGTCCTTTGCTTTTTGCTAAGTAGCAAGGGAACTATTCAAAAGCAACATTATAGTATAAACCAGGAAGAAATGAGCTGTGAAGAATGACCAAATGAGGTTCTTTTCTGATGAGTACTTGCAGTGATAGTGTACTCACATTTTATACCTGCTTCCAAATCTTGACAGTACGCACACTCAAAACAGGAGGCAGCAATAAAAGCATTTAAAACAGCTATGGGAGGTTCTGAGGGAATGAAATGGTTCAGAGCTTTCAGAAAGCCCAGTCCTCAGAACAAGAATCTGAAAATGGGAGTCTTCTGCATGAAGGAATGCAGGCTGATGTGGAGTGCTGAACATTGGCATAGTACCTGACATAGGAATTCTTCTCACATTCAGCAGCATGGCCATTCATAGTCACTCTGCTTGTAGGTAGAAGCAGAAGAGCACACTGTACAGTGTACAAACAGGAAAAGCTGGCCAGTTCTAGAGAGGCCAAGGAAGAGTGGGTCTAATGCACCTCCACCAGGGAGGCTGTAGATTGAACACTGAAGTAGCCACATGCTAAGGGACACTCTGAAGGTTAATCACAGGCTGATGTGGAGTGCTAAACACTGGCATAGTACCTGCCATAGGAATGCTTCCACATGCATTCTGAAGACCCATCAACTGTTAGAAACTTACATGGAAAGCCCTATAATAGGTGTTCCCAGAACCCAGCTGCCCCTCACTACCAAGAAACTCCTGTCACCAAACAAAACTGTCTTGAACCAAAAAACTGTATTATTGTTCTTAATACAGTCTTTGACTTCTATGTCCTTTCTGTGGACTGACTGCCTTGTATAAGAGGCTGAGTAGACAGACTTTAGGAATGCTTACTTCATGCAGTTTTGTGCCTGTAATTTAAGACTCAGAATACAATGAAACAGAAAGTAATCTCATTTTCTTATAAGGAAAGTGAGACCCAGGCCCATTTAGACCTTTTTTCTAAGGTGCCTCATATGCTACAGCTGTTGGGGCCAGATCTAGGCTGGAAGGTTGCATAGCACAGCCTTCACCACTGATAAAATGAACATAGGCACGTGATGAATGAGGAAGGCAGCTATGCTCATAGCTATGTCATCAACGTAGATGCATGCTTCGGATCCAACACATCAAGTGCTGGGGTGCATATCTCTCACCTGCATCTACCTGGTTGAGCCTTGCTCCAGTGAGAGGCAGAGCAGATACAGGGAGAACTTGCCATGGAGAAGCACAGGTACTGTACCTGAACATGGAGAATGTAGGCTCTGAAACTCTTACTCCCTCATTTAAAACCTGGGGAGGAAAGAAAAATGACAGGGCATGTGTGATGAACAGGGGATGATGGGAACAAACCTATCATGTGTCAGTTTTAACAGAGTGAGGAAATGTATGAGAAGTCCTAGAAGAGCTTCAGTAGAACACATCTCAGAGCACGGAGCGGGTGTTCAAATAATCCAGCAGTTACAAGAGAAGGACCTGGACTTTTTCCAAGAGTTTTTCATACCACATTCACAGCACAGCCATGGAAGGCTTGAGCAGGGCAGGATGGTGGACTTGATGCTGTCAGCTCCAGATGGGTCTGGCACTGTCTCTTCTGGTGCCACAGCCAGGAGCAGCCAGACCCAGCACTCTATAAGTCCGTCTGGGCTGATGCAGCACTGCCCAGGCCTCATGTCTTCTGCCCCCAGAGCAGTCCCTTGTAGAGACCTTTAGGAGGCCTTCTCATCCCTGCTGCCAGCCTGACCTTGACATCTTGATGGCTGAAGGTCCTGGGGAGACCAGAACAGTGAGACACTTCCATTTGACTGTGATACGGTGTGCCTGCATCGGGAGGGACCCAGATGACTGGGGGACACAGAGAGAAATTCACTTCCTACATCCATCTGGGAGAACCCTTGAGACATGTCAGGTCAAAGCTTGCTGTCAGTAGAAAATGGCATGTCCCTTGTCTCTTTAAAGCGATGGAGAGCAGTCATTGCAAGCTGTTCTGTTGTCGTTCCTGTCATCTCTGTGACAGCCTGGAGAGTAGACAGCATTGTCCCCATCATGTTGAGGAGGAAACTGAGCTGCTACACAGCTGTTAGGGGAGAGGGACAGGGTTGGGACTGTGTCCCGCTCTTCTGTGTGTGAGGCACCTTCCACTACATTTGTACTTGGCCTGTGGCAAAGGCCAGAATCAGTACAGCTTGTCTCTATGATCTGAGTGAGCCACCTGTGGGGAGGGTGACACATGTGCAGTCACCAGTAGGCCTGCGGTGACAGAATCTGGGTGTCAGACAAGGGAAGCTCATCACTCAGTTCTAGAAGACAGAAGTCATTAACCAAGGTGTGGCCACACTCCCCCTGAAGGCTCCAGGCAGGTCCTTCCTGCCTCTCCCAGCTTGTGGGGTCTGCCAGAGTCCTCAGCTTCCTGGACATCTGACTACTTCTCTCCAGTCGTCCTCTGGTCATCTTTTCCCGAGTATCTGGAGCAGATTTCTCCTGCTCTATAAGGACAGCAGCCCAGCTGCGTTGAGCCACTCACTCTGTTGAACCTGTTTTAAGTTGTTCACCTCTAAAAGGCTGTTTTCAGCAAAACTTTCATCCTCAGGCTAGACCTTCAGCTATTGTATTTGGAGAACACAGTTCCATGCTTAAACAGAATAGGTATTGTGTCCACACAGCAGAGAAGGAAACTGAGGCTCCAAAGAGAGCCACCTAGAGAGATAATAAGTGAGATACCAGGTCCAGCCAAGACCTCTGTTCTTGGCCCCAGGTGGCTGGGCTGGATCTGGTGCTTCTGCCCTCCTCCCATCATACTGCCTTTCACATGGGGAGGAAACCCTCCAGCTCCTGAGAGAAATGGAGGGGGCACTCTGACATTCTGCTCTAATGGCTGCTTCCTCAACATGACCTGATTCCGTGGGACTGCACAGCTCTACCCACACAGCACACCATGATCTGATGATGCAGGGCGAGCATCAGTGTGCCTCCTGGTTTGTTGGTGGGTTCCAGGTTCTGGAGGATGGTGTCTGCATCTGTGTATGTGATGGCCAGAAAATGGTGTTCCTCCTCTATGGGAAACAGACTGTGAAGGCTATACAGACTGTCATGCAGGCTACAGGGCCTGCTGTGCTGTGGCTTTGAGAAATGGTGGCTGGCCCTGTCTTTTATAGAGCTTTCTTTCTGTCTTTGATTTAGCTACAGAACCATTTACTGAGAGCTGGAGCAGAGCATCAAAGCTCTTGATGGCTCCTGCCCAGCTGTGCCTGGCTGTAGCTCAGGCAGTAGCAGACTGGCAAGGCTGGCCCACTTATGTCCTCGCCCTACCTGCCTCTCTGCATACTGCACACATCACCTGCCAGGCACTCTGGGTGTGAACTGAGTGCTGGAAAGGAGGGTGCAGAAGGCACTTCAGACTGTAGTTCTGGCTTCCTGGTCCTGCAGCTCACATTTGCCTGAAGAACCTGTGATTTTTTACAGGTGTCTCATCCTTCTTCCAGTAGCTGTTGGCACTGTTATCCCAGCTACAAAAGTAACTGTCTCTTAACTTCATGGGGTCATTGATGTACCTGTAGGAACAGGAAGGAACAGTGACGGTGGGATGTTTATTTTTGCTACTGTCAAGGTCTTTTGTTTTTTGGGTATGGTACACATGCCTCCCAGTCATATTCCAAGGATAAATACATCCACATGATATGGATAATAGGATCAGATATGAGGTGTCATTTCCGAGGTCTTTGAAGTAACTGTTCAACCCAACCTATCTTCTCCTTGAGGGCTGAGGGGAAGAGAAAGTGCTTTCCCTGTGGATGAAACCCCACTGGTCTGGAACTGGAGTGCTACATAGAAGACTGGAATCCTAGAGCACTGTTTCTCAAGCTTCCTAATGCTGGAAGCCTTTAATACAGTTCCTCATGCTGTGGTGACCCCAAAGTATAAAATTATTTCATTGTTACTTCATAACTATATTTTTGCTGTTCTGAGTTATAATGTAAATATCTGCTATATGACCCCTGTGGGGATCACAACCTACAGGTTAACAACTGTTGCCCTGAACAGTCAAATGCTCCAAAAACTGACGTGTTATGTACAGGGATAAGATGATGTATGCTCAGTCCCTAAGACTGGAGGATGCTTGTCATGACCTGGCCTATCTAGACAAAACAGATCTTCCTCTTCCTCAAGTCATAGACTAAGTTTTCTTCTAATATTGTTACAGATGCTCCCAGGAGCTTCTGGCTGCCAGTCTCTTCCCAGATCCGCATGCTAAATCTGAATGATAGCAATGGCCATCACTGACTTCCTGGAGTTGGATATAAAGCTCCAGGCCACCATCATTGGACCTTTTCTCTAGTCTCTTGCAGTGTGGTCTAAAAGTATTCCCCCAAAGAGAGGGTAGACCTTTGGTTTGGTTTCCTCTTTGTTAGCTAAGCATTATTAGAGAAAGCATTACTCAGAAAACATCACTCAATGTCAGCACTCCATCCTATCTGACAAGAAAGACTCCCCAAGAAGTTGCAGCATGGTTTGCCAGGTAGGACAGAGGCAAGATACATGTTCATGAACTGTGATAACAGTGCCATGACAGTTTTTGATGGAAAGACAGCCCAGGGAGAAGTGTTTCCATTTGAGGAGAAAGGCAAAGAGCACACAGCTTAAGGTTTAGGCAAAAAGGGGTGAGGCAGGAATGCAGAGGTCCTAAACAACTTCACCCTGAGAAGAAAGCATATAGAGAGCAAGACTAGACCATATTATGAAGGGTCTCAGAAAGATGGACATGCCAGGACCTGAAGGGCAGAGAGACAGACAGGAGACCACACCAAAACTGGAAGAACTAGGTCAGGAACCAGATGAGACAGGACCCTAGTGGGGATGCTAAGAACAAATACATTCTTTTCTGGGCAAACCCCACAACAAATAGAGTGCTATAAGCCCAATGCCTGTAGCAAATAGGGGATTTCAAAAGAAGCATGGACAGGAAGGAGAATAGCTAAATATGACAGTCTACTCTTGGCATGGACATTAAGAACATGTCTATTACACAATTCTCTTCTACCCAAGAAAGAAAATATAGTATTTGAAGAACCTTTTAGCTTTTAGCTAGAAACTCACCAGATGCTCCTTTTCAGGTTAGTGTATCAGCACCTAAGCCTTGGCTCTAACTAAAAAACAGAGACTAGAAACCAGAACAACCAAGAAATATGACAGAAAATCGAAGCAGGGTTACATAGGTATGAGTGACTGCTGACTGTCACAATGCATCAGGGATTTATCTTTAAGGCCCCAGGAAAGGAACTAAGACCAACTGATTGACAAATTCACAAGCTACTGAACAAGTACTTATAAAGGTCAGAACAATAGGGCACATAGCAGGTTCCTGTCTCTGCTCACAAGGTTTGTAAACTAGTTTACAAAAGCTGCCTTGCTCCCAGAAACCCGTAGACTTGCTCTGAAGGAGGCAAAAGTCTGAGAGAGGTTGTGAGGACTTGGAGGGTAGAGAAGAGGCACTAACACTATTCTGAGGGGGGAAGGGGCCGGAACCTCCGAGTTTTTTCAAGACTGTGTTCTAGAATAGAAGTGTAAAAGTTTAACATCACTCTAAGAACATTCTCCATTTGTATAAGCTAGGATCTTTTCCTGGAATGTAGGGGGCATCAGGTACCTTTCAACTACCCTAGAGAAAATACACCTGCATAGGTGCTCTGAGCAGTCCCCACATGGGGCTTCCCTCCTCCTCACTCACTCATAAGGGCCTCTCTGCTCTGGTACCCATGGGGATACCCAGTCTGCCCAGGCATCAGTCTCATCAGGACTCAGCAGCTCTCCCCATCACTGACCTTCACCCAGCATGGGCTTTGATTTCTGGGTCCTCACACTGTGCCTTTCTCCCCTCTGAACACACCCCTGCAGTTCCTGTCAAAGCCCCTAACAGCACACTGTCCTGCCTCAGTCACATCCCCCACCAGAGCCATTTGGACTCCGTGGGGCTCAGCAAGGCAGTCCCTTTCATTATTCTGAATGCATTCTATAATGATGCATCATGTACAGTCTGGAAATAATGGAACTCACTACAAACACCATGCAAGGATATGTCCCCCTTGCTTAATAGAAACTCTTCCATAATTCACAATATGCAAGTTCTAATGGCTGATGAATAATTTGGAAGCAGTAAAAGCATTCTGTGGCACTGACATGCTGGCTTTCAGAGTGTTCACTTCACCTCTGGTGCCAAAGCACCTCATTCAACCCTGCTATGTCTCTGTGGTCATCAAGGGAACTAGAGGGTGACTGTCCCTAGAACCTGCAGCTCACCAGCCACACCGCACCAAAATCTCTGCTCTACACGTAAACACCATTTACCCCCAGGTCTCAAACTGAAATTAGTCCCTGGCACAGCGGCCTTTGTGGCTGACCCTTCTGATTGAGCCAAGGAAGAGAGAGGTTTCTGGAGGCTGCAAGGCCTATATAAAGGTTGATCCTGCACACAGACAGGATCATGTTATAGGAGCCCTGGGCAGGAAGTCAGTCCAGTGTCAATTCCCTTTATCTCCTCTGTGTCAACAAGAGTTGAAAGCTTCTACCACATCGTTGTTGCCACTCTGATAGTCTGCCCAAGCATACTGACCAAGTGACTATTCATCAAACCCACTGAAACTGTGAGCCAAAACAAATGTTTCTCCTTATTTTTGTCTTTGTTAGATATTTGGTCCACAGCAGTGACAAAAATGAACAGACATTTACATTCAGCAAACTCAACTCTTGCAAATTTACCTAAAATAGATATTTTTACAATTATTGAAATACCAAAACACCAATTTCTGGATGAGAGGATAAGAAAAGGGGAATTTTACTTAGTCTTAAGACAGAAGGGAATTTTGACTGGTGCCTCACAAAGCATGTGGTGTGACAACAAATATTTGAAAGAGAATTAAGATGGTAACCACACATTATGAACATTTATCACAGGAAAAAAATGGACAAATAAATTTTCCCAGAAACCAAGTCTACCAACATTTTAAAAAGAGACAAGGACATGCAAAACATTCAAAACATTCTGGGACCATAGTCTCAGATAAAACAGGATAACTGATATTCTTAAATAAGAAAGAATATACAAAACTGCTCCCCTTTCTTAATAATTATTTATTGAGTTATAGGTCTATTATTCTACTGCGCCTTTACAGACTAAAAAAGAAAATAGAAAAGAAAAGAGCCAGGTGTGGCAGCACACACCTTTAGCCCCAGCACCAGGAAGACAGCCTGGACTACAGACTGAATTTTAGAACAGACAGGGCTATGTAGAGAGAATGTGTCTAGAAAATAGAAAAAGAAAAAATTAAAAAAAAAAAAAAAAAAAAAAGGAAACAGAAAGGAAATAGGAAAAAGAAACAACAACAAAAAAAGCTTCCAAAATTATGGAACAAAAGTTTTAATTATCAAAAAGAAAATTATGGTGTAATTGTTGCTCTTTTCCATGCTGTCATGTAAAAAGTCTCATCTTCATCGTTTTTTTCATACAGGGACAAATGCTATTTTATGGTAGTCACACTGTGACAATATTCCTTAAGTTAAAACAACAACAAGAAAGCATCCCACAGTTCTTTCCCAGAGGAGGACCAGGGACACAGGCCAGCTGCTGGAGGAAGTGGCACTGACAGAGGCCTGAGTCCCTGGGATGACCTGCAGAAGGCGCCCTCACAAGGCCCAGGCAGCTGCTGCACACCTTGCTGGGCCTCTGGTCTGACTCCAGCCCTCTGCCCATTTATTATTTCTCTTCACCTCACTTCAGAGGCTCTTTCCCTCCGTCCTTTCTCTGGAGCCCACAGTGTGGGAAGAGGAAGGACATTTCCTCACTGGAGTGGCCAATAGAGCCCAAGCTCTTGGTAAAGAGGGAAGAAAGGTCTTCCTATATAAACATGTGACATCACCAGCAAAGAGCTGGACAAACACATCTGCTCAGGCTTTGCCCTGCTAGTGTCAGTGAGTGGGGATGGGAGCTGGAGGAGGATGCTGGGTGCCACACCTGGATGAGGTGGCCTCCATCCTTCATGTGAACTCTCAACCTTGTGTGTGTGTACTGGAAGCCCCTTCTCTCTCCAGTGTGTACTTTAATTTCTTAGAAGGCACTGGAGGGAAAGGAACTGTTCCTTTGAGACCTCCCATCTGACTTTGTCTTCAACACCAGAGCTTTATTTCTCCCACAAGATCTCCACAGAGGCCTGAGTAGAAAATGGCCTATTTCCTCAGGTTTTAGATAATGAAAGATTTTTTTTAAGATGTGTTTCTTTATTTTTTTAAAGTTATATGTATATGTGTGCACATATGGGTATGTATATATGAGTTCAGGTGCCATGGAGGCCAAAAAAACAGGCACTGGATGCCATTGGGGATCATGGTACAGATGGTTGTGTATTGCCTGGTGTAAGTGCTGGAAACATCTCAGGTCTTCATGAAGAGCAGTATGTACTGTTAACCAAAGCCATCTTTCCAGCCCCAATGATAATGATGCAAGAGCTAAACCCTCCTAAACTGCAATTAATCTGTCACTTTACTTGCTGTCAAAAATCAAGGAAAGACTTACAGATAAAACTCTAGTAAACACCACATGACTCCAAGCAACTTATGAAAAGAAATATCCTGTAGGTTATGTTTGCCCAGCTGTGACTTTTGGCACTGCAGTCAAAACAGACCTGGAAGAAAAATGTTACATATTAGTAATAATTATTAGTGGTCCTATTATATAACACAGTACACAACTAGCTTAACAGGTGTGTAACATTCACACTTTAAATTCTGATAATTAGGAACTAAATCTATTTGTTTGGTACTGTGGCAGCAGGGCTAAGCTAGGTGTAGGCTTCCTCCAACTCTCTGCCTGCTTTCCCCTGTGCCACCATACTGAACAGGCCATTATCTTTCACCAATAAATTCCTGATTCCAGGCATCACTGTTGTCATCTTCTAGATGCTTGTGTCCCTGATCAAGTAAGTCAAGCTTTCACTGCAGGTATGACTTGTTAACAAGCAGGCCATGGCTGGTAAACAGTCATTACAAGGGCATCATGGACTACATTATCGGCATCTCCAAAGAGCCGGGTGTACCGTTTTTCTAGACTGGCAATCTGGAGAATGTTACCAGCTAATTCCCTGCTCAAGCCCTCAACTTTATGGTGAAGGATAAATACAGGTAGATCTTCTTAGGGGTACAGACAAGTTCTGTACCTATTCCGACAGCAACTGGCCTCTGAAGGAGCTCCCCATTCCATCTCTTGGCCAGATTTTGCTAGAACCTCCTAGGCAGCTGACACAGAGAAATTAGGCACAGACTCTGCAGCCTGTGGGACTTTGGTGAATATCACAAACTGGATGGAATCTGCTGTCTTTAACAAAGCTCTGACATTTCTGTTCAGGCTGCCAGAAAATACTGGATAATGTACTTTAGTATATGCAACATAGTTGAGGGCATTCTGCCTGACCTCAAGAACACAAGACATCCAATAATCAGTTAGATGATTACATAGATGGTCATAGCCAGTGTCACCTCCCCTCTTCGTCACAATGGGATGGATTCTAATATAGTTTAAGGAGCTTAGATACTATATACAGTGTCTGAGATCTTTTATACAGACTCTGTCAACTCTTAAGAGGGTTTTTTTGTTTGTTTGGTTTGGTTTGTTTGTGTGTTTGTTTTTTTATCTGAAACAAATGTCTCACAGTGTAACTCAGGCCAACCTGAAACTTCCTATTTATCCCAAACTAGCCTTGAATTTCTGATCATCCTCCTGCCTCCCCCTCCCAAGTGCAGAGATGATAAGCGTGACTCACCATCCATTCTTAGGGACTTTCAAAGATGTGGTGTGCAAAGGCGTGTGGCCCAGCTTCCTTTGTGGCAGGAGCAGTACTTTTGTCCTGCTGCTTTCAACAAGCTGAAGAAAGTGATTTAAGCTGGGCCTCTCAACAGAAGCAGAACCAAGAGAATGAGGACCCAGTCTTGGTCCTGATCAGATGTCTGGGAAAGTCTTGAAAGGGAGCTAATTGTGGTCATTTTTCATCACTGGTACCCCATTCCATGTGTTAATTACTGGGGGATTAAAGGTGTCATGGTGGTCCCTTCATCAGGCAGACCAGGGCCTTTTAGGATGCATTATGATGTATTTACTTAAAACCAATGAATCATGTCTTTCTTTTGTATGTAAACGCCATTTCTTCTTGTAGAGCTAAATATTTACAGTCATATCCTATGCCAGGCATTCTGCTGCAAAACAATAAAACAACATGAAAAAAAGTGTTACCTAGGATTTTAGAACCTTAAATTTTTATTTTTATTTTGTATGTATGTGTTTTTTACCTGCATATATGTCTGGGCACCCTATATGTGCTTGGTGCCTTTGGAGACCAGAAGAGGGTTTAGGATCCCCTAGAACTGGAGTTATAGATGGTTGGGAGCTGCCATGTTGGTGCTAGGAATTGGAGCAGCCAGTGCTCTTAATTTCCAAGCCATCTCTCCAGCCCAAATTTTTAGAATTTTAAATATCTGTAATAATATTGGGGCTGGGAGTCGGCTTAGCTGTTAATAACACTGGCTGTTATCAGAACACCTAGGTTTGTTTGGTTCCCAAACCTAGCCACAATCATCAAACACCAGTTCCAAGGACTCTGATGCCCTCTTCTGGTCTCCATGAGTACCAGGCACACAGACATACATGCAAGCAAAACACCTACACACCTAAAATAAAATTTTTAAAATTGTAGGATAAACTCTCTGTGGTCAGGGACTTGCTTAGCATGTCTGTTTGGCTCTGCTGAGGGGTTATTCATGGAGCCTAGGGAGAATTATCAATATACCTTCTGTACTATGTTAGCTATGCTCTATTGATATGTAATATGCAGTGACGAGAACTTAGGTCTGTAAGCTATATCCTACCCTATTTGCCTCTAAACCTTCAGTAAGAAACCTAGCACATAAATGAATACTGACCAGGACCATACCCAGCAGGTACACTGTCCCTTAAAATCCACTGGGCAGTGGCTGTATCTCACATGACAGGCCCCTGGGCATGATTCTTCTCTGCACTAACACTTTGCCCAATCATCCTCCACCTTTTGTACAATTTCTGCCTCTCTTTTATCAAGGTTGTCTATGTGACCGGTAAAGTGTGGGAAAAGACAACATACCATTTTCTAGATTAGGTTATAAAAGGCGCCATGGTAAACTGGGTGGTGGTGGCACACTGGGGGTGGGGTGGGGGGGGGGAGGGGGAAGGCAGAGGAAGGCAGAGCTCTGTGAGTTCTACGGCCAGCCTGGTCTACACAGTGCGCTCCGGGACAGCCAGGGCTAAACAGATAAAATGTCTCAAAAAAACAAAAAAAAAAAAAAAAAAGAAAGAAAGAAAGAAAGAAAAGAAAGGCTCCATGGAAACAGCACACACCAAAAATCCCAGCACTCAAGAGGCAGAGGCCGGAACATTGGTAGTTTAAGACCAGGTTGGTCTACATAGTGAGACACTACCTTTATTTAAAAAAAAAAAAAAAAAAAAAGACACTGATGTCTCTCTATAGCGGGTCACTTCTAAATAATCATGTATCAAGATCAAGCACACTAGGACAGCCCTGTGGAGAAAAGTGACAAGGAAACAGGGTGCGGTGCTAGCTCAACAGCTAGAAGGGGACACGACCAAGCGCGCCATTTAAGTGAGGTGCTGTTAACCTGAGGAAACGGCACCAAACGCCAAATCACCCCTGCGGGGACACCAACCACAGCCCAAAGCACGGTTTCACCGAAGTATATACATACAACTCGGCGAGACCATGGACGGTACTGGACGTCTACGGAGCACGAGGGCTTACTCACCGGCGTGGGCGAGCAGTCGACCAAGTCCCTCAGAACCCGCGTGAGCGAATACGACCGTTGACCAACCGAGCGGCTCCTCCTCCTCCTCCTCCTCCCACGTCCGCTGCGGGGTTCCGGGCTCGCCAGGCGGCCGCTACATGGTTGCTAAGCACAAAGCGCAGGCGGTAGAAGATGGCCAGGATATCCTGATTGCCAAGGGCCCCCATGCCCACCTGAGGATCCAGAGGCATGGCGCCACGACTCCGCAAGACCTCCTGAGAGAAACTGTTGCCTTCTCAGAGACCAACTGCCGACGGCGCGCCCCTGCAGCGCGTGGAAGTAAGCTCCACCCAACGCCCCGCCCCCCCAAGAACGCCAGCCACTCTTCTTTCGCCCCTCACACAGGTCGCTCTGGCCCCGCCCTTCAAACCCCGCCCCCTCGTTACCCACGTGCTTCTCGCTCTGTTTTTGGCCTCCCTGTCCCGGGCTCGGCGTGCAGCCGCCAAGGGCTCAGGTGCGCCTGCGCCAGGCACCTCAACAGAAAGCGGCGGAGAGGCTGAAGCCGGTCTTTACCCACACGCTGTACTGTCACTGGTTCTGTTTTATTCTCAGCTGAAGCCAAACCCTGAATCGGCGGTGGATTTTTTTTTTTTTTTTTTTTTTTGTAGAAAATTTTGTTTTCGGCTACTGGAGAGACCGCTCAGTAATTAAGAGCGTTGAGTGCACTTCAAGAGGACCCGAAGTTGGATTCCCAGCATCCACATAATGGCTCACAACTTCAGTTCCAGGGGAACTCCACACCTTCTTCTGGCCTCCACAGGCACTATAGGCGCACGGTACACAGATTTACATACAGGCAAAGCACACACGGGGGTGGGGGGCAGGGGTTGTATGTAGTATAGTTTAGCATCGAACTCATGTAGTTGAGGACGAACCAGACTTTTTGATCCTCTTGCCTCCATAAACCGAGTGGTGGGAGGACAGACATGCATTGCCACTGTGTTTCTGCTCGGATGGAAGGGTATCCTGGGACTTGGAAGCCCAGGAACCATACAGCTCTGAGGGGAGACGGTAGCGCAATGTTTTCTGTTGGCCTCCTGAGCCTTCTCTAGAATGTGATTGATATATCCAATGAGACATTAACTGTGCATATCTGTGTATATACATGTGGTAATCTGTAGAGTCCTGGAGCTGGTGATCCTCTGGAAGAGCCTTATACGCGCTTAAGTAATGAGCCATCTTTCCAGCACCCCTCAAGCTTAACTAGCACCTGGGCTCCACCCCAACCTTACATGACATTAGTAGCCGGAAGGTTGAAACTCCGAAGCAGGTGCCTCTTTTACTAGGGTGAGTGTGGGGTAGCTGGAATCTGGAAAAGTGGCCTCAGGTAGGGTGCTGCTGTAGATGAACAGGTTTGAAAGTCAAGTTCAGCTGGCTGCTTCCCAGCTCTCCGCCTTTCACCATTTTCCTCTCCAGAGGAGCCATTTGCTCATCTGCACTGTTTTGTTAACTTTTCTAGAGACACATTTTATTCTCTCTTTACCGTAGGTGGAGCACCAACAACTGTGACACCCAAATCTAGCAGACCAAACCAACGACTTTAATTAGGGTCCTTTACAGGGTCACTGGTGGTGGGGAGAGAGAGGGAGGAGGGGACTATCATAAGATGAATGAGCATTTATGGGTAGCACTGAAGAAAAGCTCCCACTCCTAGTGATCATTGACAGCTACTCCAACCTCTGGAAGGGACGGGGCTTAATGGGCCTGGAAAAGTCAGAGAGGTCTGATAGGCTACTTTGTTGGCCACACATGGAGTTGTAAATGGCCTCATGGGGTTGCTGAATTCCCTGTCCCCTTCACGAGTAACTTAGACAAGCAATGGCCTGTGTCACACCCAAGGACAGAGTTTGGCAACATATATAAAAGTTTGGTGTTGAAGACCAGTTTTCAATGAAGTCCTCCAAAGGCCTACGGCACCACCTTCCAGAAATGTAGGACTCACTCAGCCTGTCCAGTGAGCCAGTCTTGGGGGACGCGGGGCAGCTACAGAGAATGTGTATTTATAAGCCAGGGCTGGACTTTGTCCAACTGCCACCAGAAGGAAAGCTAAATGTGCTAGAAAGTCATAGACTGGATCCAAGTGAGAACAGGAACAGCCTCTGTCCCTTGCCTCTGGAAGACACTACCAGTGACTAGTGTTTGAAAGAGAACACATTAACTTCTGTGTAGGTCAGACACATCTGGTATAAACCCACTGAGACATGAGCAGCCTCATCTGATCTGTCATCCTCTGGACTCTCAGGCTCTGCACGCTCAAAGCACTAAAAAATTTAGTGATTCGCCAGGCAGTGGTGGCACATGCCTTTAATCTCAGCACTTGGGAGGCAGAGGCAGGTGGATCTCTGAGTTTGAGGCCCATTTGGTCTACAGTAAGTTCCAAGACAGACAGAGCTACATAAAACCTGTTTCTTAAAGAAAAAAAAAAAAAAAAAGGAAATTTAGTGTTGATTGTAAAAAATGGTAGATGCTAACACCATTACCTCTTAATGAAATAAACAGAATAGTTTCATTACTGTATTTGTAATTTGAGGTAAAAATTGACATGAAGCATTGATACAAAATCTTGTACCTTTTGTGTGTGTGTGTGTAGGTACACATGCATGCATGTACACTTGGTTACAGTGGCTCAAGATGTTCTCTGTCATAACTCTCCATCTTATTCTGATGCTCATCTCACTTGAGCCCAGAGCCCGTCAATATGGCTAGTTTAGCTTGTCAGCTTGTTCCTGGGATCTGCTGTCTTCACCTTCTGAGCACTGAAGTTATGGCAAGCTATGATACCCATTCAGCATTCATGTAAGTATCAGGAATCTGAACTCAGGTCTTCATGCCTGCAAAGCAAATGCTTTATCCAGAGTCATCTTCTAAGGCCCCCAAATTTCTGTACTAAAGTGCTTATACAACAGATGTATTTACTATCCTCAAATACTAGAACCAATCAAATATTCTTCTATTGGATGAATGAATCCCAGTGTGCTTTTCAATGGAAACTACCCACAAGGAACAAAACGCTAGCACACAAAACTCCAAGAATGAATCTCAAAAGAATCATGTGGAAAGACCAATTTCCCTTTTCATGTATGTGTGGTATACGTGTGTGTGTGCACATGCAGGTGGGTATGTATGTGTATGCAAGTACATGTGGCGACCCAAGGTTAACACTGGGAATCTTCAATTGCTCTTCACCTTATCATTTGGGGGCAGAGTCCCTCAATCAAATCCAGGGCTTGCTTTTTCCCCTCTTCTGGATTGCTGTTTGCCTGCATGTATGTCTGTGTAAGGAAATCCAGGGCTTGCTTTTTCCCCTCTTCTGGATTGCTGTTTGCCTGCATGTATGTCTGTGTAAGGAAATCCAGGGCTTGCTTTTTCCCTCCTTCTGGATTGCTGTTTGCCTGCATGTATGTCTGTGTAAGGAAATCCAGGGCTTGCTTTTCCCCTCTTCTGGATTGCTGTTTGCCTGCATGTATGTCTGTGTAAGGGCATCAGGGGCATCAGACTTTGGAGTTACAGTTTTGACCTGCTATGTGGGTTCTAGGAATTGAACTTGGATCCTCTGGAAAAACAGTCAGTGCTCCTAACTGCTGAGCCATCTCTCCAGCCCCAAACCCGGGGCTTTTCGAGACAGCTAGTCTAGCCAGCTTGTTCCTATCTCGCTCTGAGGATTGCGTCTCTACCTTCCCAGGCTTCAACTACAAGTGGGATGGGACATCCTTCTGGCATGTTCTGGGAGCTCTGAGCTCCAGTCCTCTCAATCACTGAGCCATGTCTACAGACCAAAGGTTACCATTTGTATGATTCCAGTTATAAGACTTTCTGGAAATGAAAACACTATAGAGGTCAGTACAAGCCAGGCATGGCAGCTCATGGTTGTAGTCTTGAGCACTCAGGAGGCTGAGGCTGGAGGATTGTTTGTGAGGTTGAAGCTAGCATAGACTCGACAGACTGTGTATAAAAATAATAGTGATTTCCAGAATGGAGATCTAGCATAGTTGACTAGGAAGATGGGGAAACTTGAGAGTTGACTAGTGTTGGTAGCATCAAGGGGGTAGCTGTACTATGGAGATCAGCTGGTCTCAGTATGTACCTAGAATTCACCATGTCTATCAGGTTGGTCTCCAACTCAGAGAGATTGCCCTGTCTCTGCCTCCCAGGATTAAAGATATCCACCAACACACCTGCTGCTAAGTGTCAGGGGCACCAGTGGGCAAAGGCAAGGGGCCTTTGATCAAGTTGCCACTGAGACTCAGTTTCCTCATTTATAGAAAAAAGGTAAACTACCAAGTGCACTGAGTTGCCATGAGGATTAAACAAGTCAGATGTTAAAAGTTTAGGACAGGACTCATACAGTTTGAGACAGATGTCTACTCTGAATGCCCCGTTTTAGAGATGAGCAAAGTCAGGCTCAGGGAACTCAAGAGCTTTCTGGAAGGGCTCTGGTGGCTGGGGTCACACAAGAAGATCCATGCTTGGGTGTAGGATCCTGTTACACCCAACAGGAGATCCCAGCTTTTTTGTAGATGGTGCTGTGTGTCCTCAGAGGTGGGAGAAATGGACAGGACCCCTCGGGCCTCCTTAATATGTGAGACCCAAGATTAGCATCCTACCCTAAGGAATTCACCCCATGGGCCAATTACCTCTGCCAATATTCTTTTCTGAATCGCCATCACTGTAGTGGGGATGGTATCAATGAACGAGTATCAGAGACACATTTTTCCTGCAGTGGTGCTGTTCTGCCTTGAGTCTGGTACTTCACCCACAGGCTGAGCCACATTGAGCTTGGCCTGGTCAAGCTGTCTCCATCATGGGTCTAGTTCTTCCAAATGTGGAAAATTTGGGTCTGGTTTCATCCTGGCCCCAGGGTCCTTCTGCCTCTTCCTTCCTACTAGAGGAAGGACCTCACAGGTGAGACTGAGAGGTCATTGTCCACCCATTTATATGGGGACCCCTCACCCAAATAGGGGTCTGTGTCTCCTGAAGGTATCTGGAAAAAGGATGGGGAGGGTGGAGAAATCCTGTCTTGAAAACTCAGGGCAAGATCCTGTACAAAGGAGCAGAGTGTTTGGCCTATGAAGAGATGGTGGTGGTACAGCAAGTAGCTCAAAGAACAGGTATGACCCAGAGAGCCTGCCTTCCTGGGTCTCTTGGGCTTCTGGACATCCCAGACACCCCACAGTCATCCTAACTGATCGCACTTGGCAGTAATGAGGCTCAGGTATTTGCTAGTGTTGAGGTGCTGTCCTCTGCAGTTCATTGAGGAGGGAGGGAAGACTCAGGATGCTTTGTACTGGAATTGGGGAAGTTTAAGAACCAGGGAGTGCTTTGCCTCATCTGATATAGTACTGGACTGGGAACATCTAGCTGTATTATTTGGAGCCTTCCAAAATCAACACATATACCACAGACATTCTTGTCCACATGCAGGACTGATCTGGTACCTTCCCAAGGGTACAAACTGGTTCTACCTTTTTTTGGGCTGTTGGGAGCCTAGCACACAGTAGGTACTCAGTAAACGCTTGTATGTGTATGACTATCTGGTGGATGAATCAAGCTCTTGCCCACCAGGAGAGGCAACCTGATTTATGTATGTCACTAGCTGCTTGCTCTGTCTGATAGCAAATCTTGCCTTCCTCTCAACTTCCTTCTTCCCTCTGAACTATGAGGGAGTTAGTATAGTATCCACGGGACGGGATCCTTTATAAACCTTCCTTCATTCCCATCCTGATGAGGTATAAACAGTCCCCCTTCAGGATTGCCTTAACAACCCAAGGCATCTGCATAGCTCAGCCCCACAGGCTCCTCAGAGAAGGCTGGGCCAAGACAAGCAGAGGCGGATTGGATAGCTGTTATCCATCTGTAGCAACCTCTGACCAGTGTTTGAGCTTGTGCTGTAGCAGAGACAGACCCCAGCCTGGTGACTGAATAGTGCAGAGGAGCAGGGCTTGATGGGATATGATGAGACACCTTGTTAGCTCCCATGGAGCTCCTGTCCAGGGAGTCTGGGGCTCACCACATTCCACCTAGAGTGTGGAGAGTTCTTGGGATTGCTTCCAGGAATCTGGCAAGAATATTTACATTGGGCTAGAACAAAGGAGTAGGCTCAGATAAGACTGACAGCAGGCTAGGACAAGGAAGTAGGCTCAAGATGAATATAGTTGAGGAATGTGTTCTTTGTATCTTGATTGCCTGTTAAGACCCTGAATACAGTAATCATGGGACCTTGGTTTATGCCCAGTTTGTTCCTTAACTACTGTTTATGCCTTGTTTGTTCCCTGACTACTTTGTTTATGCCTTAGGACTGACCATATTCTTTGATGTACCTAGAATGATATAAAAGCAGATCGGAAAAATTAAACTCATTTTAGCCTTAGCACTTGCTCAAGTCATACTATAATGCCTAATTCTATTTTTTCTTTAATCCTCATTTTCTCCTTCAAGACCCTGTTGTCTGAGCTGGCTTGGTCACTAGAGTCAGCTCAGGGGCCCTTGTGGTAACAGCTTTGATCCAGTGCAGGAGTTATGGGAGGCCAAGAGGACCTGGGATCCCAACCTGAGTGGTATAGAAAGGGCAGCCAAGGGCTGTACAGAGGCCTGGCCCAAGCCTAAGTGATTATAACCATAAGGAATTGTAGAATTCTGTAGCACCCTACCCCCATCCTCCTATGAAAACTGAGAGACTGTGCTTCCTGTGTTTAATGCCCAGGGAAGGGTAGGAGATAGCAGGATGGTAGTACGGGACCCTCAAGCTTTCTTATTTGAATATGGGTGCTGAGAAAGGACCTTGCAGGATGGTCATTTCATCCCACTTCTAGTCCCCAGGACAGCAAGAAGACGCTGGCTGCTGCAGATCTGAGAGCTGGGCTTTGACTATGGTCTGCTCACAGAGCCTCGGGCAAATCATTGACCCAGAGCTTCTAAAACCTCTCTATTTTTCTAGTAACTCCAACCTGCCGCTGTGTATCACACAGCGGCAGGCCAGAGGAGTGTTAGAGCACCTGGATTGGTGTCCCACCCTACTTCCAGTCTTACTGTGGTATTCAAGATATATCCCCACTTCTGGGCTTGCCAGCTGTGGGGAGATCTGCCTCTGCTGTCTCCCATTTTGTCTTCTCTTCTGCAGAAGCTGGTGCCCACCCAGAACAACGGGTAGCCTGCTGGGGGCTCAAGTACTGCTCAGAAACTGGCACAGCAGAGGATGCCCACGACACAAAGAGACTAAAGGACAGACACTCAGGCTCTGCTTCTACTGAGCAAAGTGACACTGCAGGAAGGCCAGAGAAGCTTTACTAGTGCTTGAAGAGAGCAGGGGCGGTGGCAGTCCGTTCCCTTGGACTGGTCAGGGCTACCATGCTGGCTTTATCTCCTTAGCTGATCCTAATAGGAGGCGAAATCCCTGGAGGTTCTCTGTGCGCGTAGGACCAGTTGGGACCTGCAGTGATCACAGTACACCCAGAGATCATCTACTTGAGAAAACATAACAGTGGCACTCAATGGTCAACACACAGTAGGCACACACAGGGATGAGGAAGAATGGCTGCTGTCAGGGGAGAGAGGGTGGAACCAGTGATGCCCTCCACAGGGATGCCCAAGGTGCCTCAAGTCCCCAGCCTCTGGTGCAGGAACTGAGACATGGCCCTGAGAAGGGTTCCTATGTACTGGATCTTGCCGTTTCAAAGCTGGTATACCCCCAAGGAGACAGGTCTATCAGTTGTGTGAACATGAGGGTGGATGCAAGGCAAAGGGGCTGTCAAACACACAAGGATCAACTGTTTATTGAGTTTTGTTGTGGTTGTTCTAAAATATTATACATTTAAAGGAGTTTCTAAATATTAAGGACTTTACAACTTTTGGTCATTCTGTAGCTTAGGAACAAGGATTTCTGCTGGTAAGTTCTCCTGACACACAGCCACTGCGAAACAGCGCTCCCGCCAAACCCTGAAGGAATACAAGCTGCAGATGTGCACCACTGCACACTGTCCGAGCTAACAAAGTCTTCTCTGTGCCCATCCGTGGGGCTCACTAAAATTCCACTGCACCCGAGGACACGCACAATTGGAGGAACTTACATGTGTGTGTGGGAGGGAGTGGAACCCCTCCAGCTCTCCAGTGAGTGACACAGGGACTGTGAAGCCTGTGAAGCCTGTGACTACTACAAAGTCCTAGGAGCTTTTCCAGTGCTCTGTCATGGAGCTTGGAGCCCTGGCCAATGAGAATCAGTCTTCTCAGCAGCTCCACTCAGGCCAGAGCCACATCTTAACTGGGTGGTCAACTGGCTTCAAGCAGTTGACCAGATCTGCTGTCAGAAGCCACGAGCTCTCATTCAACAGTGGGTGAACTCTATAGATTCTCTGAATATCAAATAATATATACAGATATACATCAAGACACAAGGGTCTAATGTAAGGCATCTTAGTCTACAGACGCAGCTGTTTTGAAAAGTTAGTCTTCTTACTGTTAACTTTCCAAATCACTAATAAAACTGTTAATCTGCAAAAACTAAAGCAGAGATAGAGTGAAAATAGTCTCTAAACACATAAGTGTTGGGGCCCTGCACAAGGTTACCCCTGCAATGGCACTTGCCACGGAACCCCTGCTGCAGCAACCCCACATCTGGACACAGCACAGAGAAATGAAGACAGCTCACATGGAGAACATCTCAGATCAGTGTAGGCCATAATTTAACTGACTAAAAGAGCATATAAAAAAGTATAACTGTACACTGCCTTTAAATTAAAACCTCAAACTCTTTACTCAGAAAATGGCATGTAAGTCTGTTCATTGAACTTGCAGGCAGGGCCTCATCAGAGAAAATAATCAATGGAACAAGAATCAGTATGATCCGTCATTGACTCAGGAGAGACAAGGGCAAGAAGGTGCAGATCCATGATAGAGAGAGCTGGTGGGGGTGGGGAGGGGCCTGGCTCTCGCTGTTGGACCGTATCTTCCTGTGCCTAGATCTGCCCAGATATGCTTAGAAAGGGGCCAAGTGCCCAAGGAAATCACCAGCTCATCTGCCTTCAAAGCACACCAGGAAGCCAACAACAGAGCCATTGTCTTTTGCAGGTGGAGTGGATGCCTACATGGCTGCTGGGGGCACTAGAGGTGTCACTGCCCAGGCCAAGGCTAACGGAGCTCCTCCACTGCCCACTTCCATCTCTCCGCCAGCCTGCCCATGAACTGTCACTGGATAGCCTCGACATAGTTGGCTGGGTACAGGCCAACCTGCCCGCTGTCTAAACGTCCCTTGCACCAACCCTGCTCATCTTCATCCTCTATCTTGGTCAGCTCATCCCCTGCAAGACAAAAAAAAGGGTGGTCTTAGTGAAAGGGTAGGCAACACTGACCACAAAAAGTCGTCTGTGCATACAAATCCCATGTGGATATGAAACATGCTTCTAGAAGGATCCACAGAAGGTCTCAAGGGCAGAGGGATGGGCATCTTCCTAAGGTAAGGGATGACCCTGGATATTTCACTACTAATTTGTATTCAAAGTTTCTGACACAGAGGCCACTATGATCTGAAGAGAGCAGCTCTCAGAGCAACCCTGGAACAAGCAGCAGTCCAGATTATAAACATTCCAGGTTCAGCCTTGTGCCTATCCTGTGTCCCAGGCTGCCTTGCTTGGCAACAGGCCCCACATTTTCATTCTGTGTGGTAGCTCAAGGTGTCTTTGGGACTTTGAGGTTTTACTTCCCGAGCCACCACTGGCCTGGCAGAGACCTGGGCCAACAGGGTCTGCTCCCTAGACACTTAAATCTGCAGACAAGACCACCACCAAATGCTTACACATGACGCTGCAGAGAGTCTGAGTGTGCTGCGTTATCACGACCCAGGAGCTCACTCTATAGGCAGTAAGAAAAAGGGGCCTTGTGAAAACTGTCTTACTTAGTTCACAGTGAAGACAGAGGATGGGTCTAGAAGATTAGCAAACTGAAGTCTGCAGCACTGAAGAGGATGAACAAGAAGATTAGTAGGCACATGAGATATCCAAGCTACACAGCTAAGAGGATGAACAGAATTCAGGACTGCTGATGGCACTCGGACTAGCCTCCAAAGCCTTTGAAGGACACATTAGTCATTACTGTTCTTATAATCTTGCTTCTAGTGACAGCTAAACAGTTAGCATGGCTTCTTGTGAGAAGCTTATGCCCAGGGAGCAGAGACAAAGAGCTGACACTGAGGTCACTCAGAAATACTGCAGCTACATGGCTTGGAGGCTGAGATATTGACTACTGTGTTAAAGAGACAGGTTGGTGAGTAAACATGAAAACACAGAGCTCTTAATATAACTGACAGCACAGAGATGCCTACAAAGTCAGAGGTACTAACAGCAGCTGGTGGTGACTGACAGTCAAGGGTGATGGCCTACAAAGCACAGTCGGGGATGGACAGAGATGGCTTTCATCGGGCCCTAACATGAACAGCACACTATCATCTTCCTGGGACAGGATCAGAACATGCAAAATCAGGTTGAGTAAAGGTACTGTAGTGAAGACCCTCACTAGCAAGAACTTGACTTGAAAAACAAAAGACAAGCCAGGCAGTGGTGGCACATGCCTTTAATCCCAGTACTTGGGAGGCAGAGGCAGGCGGATTTCTGAGTTTGAGGCCATCCTGGTCTACAGAGTGAGTTCCAGGACAGCCAGGGCTACACAGAGAAACCATGTCTCGACAAAAACAAACAAACAAACAAACAAACAAACAAACAAAAAACTAAAACAAAAAACAAAAGACAAGTCCCCTCGGCAGGCTGGAGGCCTCTACTCCAGAGTATTTGGGGAGGTTACCCACCAGCCTTGAAGCTCAGCTCATCATGTTCTTGCCCCTCATAGTCATAGAGGGCGCGAACTCGCACTTCCGTTCCTGAGGTAGTGTCTTCATCAAATGGGTTGGAGTCCCCATTGGCATCCGTCGAGGAGAAAGGGTTGTTAGACTCATCGTCAGACCAGTCAGTAGGGTAATTCTGAGTCTTCTCATAGCTGCTGACACTGCAACAGAGGATGACGTGAGGCTCTTAACATGCGACTGACAGAGAATGGGTCCCCACCCAGAGTTCCTGCCCCACAGGCAGGTGCAGCCAGGCCCCTCGGAGCCTTCATGCCATCCACACTCATCCTGAGCCCTCAAGAGAAGCTGGAGGCTGTGAGTATCCCAGGGGAGTGCCTGCAGGTAGAGCTTTACCCACTTCAGCAGGTCCCTGGTTTATACTGCCTGTCTGTCTTCCTGTAGTGGTGCTGCTCAAGCCTTAAAGGGTTAACACAGGACAGAGAAAAAGCAACCGAAGAGTGTTAGCTGTGCCCTCCCAGAGAGGTGGAGAGGCCAGACACTGTCCCAGCAGGTCTGGAACATGCCAAGGTCCTGGAGGACCCATGCACTGCTGAAGTGCAGAGCGGTGAGACCCCAAAAGACCCCTGGATAGAGAGAGGAGACACAGAGAGTGAGGTGGAAGCCAGAGGGAAGTGTGTGTTCACCAACTTTTTGGCCTTAATGTCCTCCTTCTCACTGACGCTGCTGCCCGTGTCGTCCTCATCCTCGAAGGGGTTGTAGCTGGACTGTAACTGCGTGGACTGGGCGGGGTTGCTCGGGACACTAAGGTTGCTATGGGGAGAAAGAGAGCTTTCAGGGATCACAGCGGGGGGCTCACTAAAGGCCCTGGTGAGGAAGACAGAGACAGTATCTCTAGAGTTACAGCAGCTCCTCATCTGATGAGAGGAGAAGGGTGTTGACTGAAGATTATTTTAGTCAGACATGTGGCTATATGTTGACCAGTCACTATCCCTTGATCAACTGTAAGTTAACTGTCCACCGCACTTGCACAAGTACTTCCTGTTTCAGGGTTTCTCCAGGCCCTAGCCCCTCATTTCCACATAAGGCTTAGCCAGTGGGACAGATGGACACAAAGCAGCAGCCACAGGAAGACTGTATCTATGGAACAGAGGACTCTCCAGCTCTGTGATGACCCTTCTACTAAATAGGTCACTGGCCAGCTCCCTGGTGCTGGGGTTTCCATTATCAGAACTAAAGCTTGCTGCATAGAAGGTCTTCTAGTGCTCTGGAGTCAAATCATTCTTGTAACTTTGCCAATTTCCTCCCAGCCCCGTGTTAACTAGAGCGACACTGAACACTAGGGAGAGGGATGAGGGGCTGCAAGGTGGAGAACACTACTGTCAGGGTACATAAGAGTGAGTCACCCAAGGCCAGCAGTAATCAATCTGTGGGTCATGACCCCTTTGTAGCTGTGTGAAATGACCCTTTTACAGGGATCACTTAAGACGATCAGAAAACAGATATTTTCATTACGATTCATAAAAGTAGCAAAATTATAGTTATGAAGAAGCAATGAAAATAATTTCATGGTTGGGGTCATCACACCATGAGGAACTGTATTAACGGGTCACAGCATTAGGAAGGTTGAAGGACCACTGGGCTCTCTCAACAACAACTGCCACCTATATCAGTGGCCAGGGCTTTGGTCAGCAGCATTCTTAAACTGAGCAGCTACCACCCCAGAGCCAAGCAGGTGAGGATGGGAAACCCCTCAGATGCCAGGGTGACTGTGACTGGCTGTCCGTGTACAGGCAGTGTGTTTTACACTAGCAGACCCTCTGCCCTCCTAAGCTCCCTGCTCTAGATGACTTTGGAGGGTTTTGGTGCTAGACACTGAACTGGTGCAATCTCTCTAGCTAGCCACCAGTCCATAGGACCTCTGGAGCCCCAGTTCCTTCCACCCAAACCCTAGGCTTAGGCACACTTGGTTCTGAGGTTGGGGACTCAACAGCTTTCTGCAGAGCCTCCAAGCACAGTAGCTGAGCAGGACCAGCTCTATGTGACTGGGAGCCAGGGATGGTAGGGGCTTAGTGCCTGGGCCATAAGCAAGTCACTGACTAGAACCTGAGTGAAGGTGACCAGTATCCAAGCACAGAAGCCTCTAGCCAAGTCCTACAGCATGCTCTTCCCAGAATGTTCTAATGACCACAGCTGGTACTTGTTCTATCCACAAGCTTTTTGAGACAATGAAGTCAGAGTCTTGAAGATAACAGGGTGCTCTGTTCAGGTGCTGGGCCTGACCCAAGGGCCTTGACTTGCCAGGCATATGATCTGCTGCTGAGTTACACTCCAAGCTTACTCAGAAATAACGAACACTAAGTAACATCTGACGATCCCCCACTGTCCTGCATCTATGTCACCTGCACACAGAAGTCCCAATGGGATGATCCCACTGATACGTCTCTATCTGCTGTGTGTACCCAGGGCTGCCCCATGAGGATGAACACAAGCAGCTAACAACAGCACCTCCCTTACCAGGACAGGCACAATGTGCAAAAGGCTCCTTCTCTGGATCTTTCAGGAGCTCCAACATGAGCAGAAAGAGAATAGAGAGATGGGCTCCACCCAGAGCTCACAGAGTTCCCAGAACATTCGGGAATCATCCAAATGCCCAAGATGGTGGCATCCCAGGACCTGCAGATGTCCTCATTTCGGAGAAGATGGTCAGTTTCAACTGAAGCTGTGACTGCAGCTCACCTGCCAGGCTTGTTCTGTCCAGACTGGTCACCTGTCTGATTGATTCCTGTTAGGGTAACACCATCAGCAGCCTTCTTCTTCTCTCTCCGGCTGAGAGTTCGATTCAGATCTGCAGACCACTCCTGGGCAAGGGGCCACGGGAAGGAAATGGGAGGTTCATATCTGGGGAACCACAGTGGTCCAAACCACCTGCTCAGCCAGCGCTACCCACCCTGTACAATTGCAACATTTAGCCTTGTGGGCCCTGCTCTCATTTCCAGCAAACCTCAAGCTGCCTCTTAGGCCTAAAGGTTATTACAGTTGGCACCCAAATAACCACAGGGCCCTTACATGAAACAGCAGACTTTATAGGATGTGTTGGTGATAACAGAACTAGGTCTGAGGGATGGGGATATAGTTTAGTGGAAGAGTGTCTGCCTAGCATAAAGTCATGGGTTCTATCCTCAGCAACACATATACTATATATCCATCCCATCAGCCTCCATCCCAGAAATATTGCATCATGGCCGATGATGCTTACTGTCTTTTATTACAGTCCTGGAGAGCCTTCTAATCCCATTCCTTGCTCACCATGGCTCTTAGGCTCTATACTCCCTGTGGGCTCTTGTGGTCTTGAGCTAGTCCTGTGGGGAGCCTGGCTGAGGCACAAGGCTTAGTCCTTAAGAACCTTTCCATTTAATGCTCTGAACTCTAAGTCACCATGTAAACAGCTATCTGAAGGAATCTGAGAAAGTCTGCTACATAGGAAACTGAACCCATGCCTGAAAATAACATCAGAGGCTAGGTGGCTATTTCACCGTAGAGAAGGCCGACAGGCAGGCACCGAGTGCTCAGGTCTCCAAAAGACTCTCCCTGATAATGTCGTACCAGGTTTTTTTGTTTTGTTTTGAGACAGGGTATCTCTGTGGTGTCTTGGCTGTACAAGAACTCACTCTGTAGACTAGGCTGGCATTGAACTCAGAGATCTGCCTGACTCTGCCTCTACCTCTGCTTCCCAAGTGCTGGGATTAAAGGCATGCCCCCACTACTACCAGGCTTGTAGTACCACTTTTAATAAGAGTGACATGCTAGCAACCAGAGAATAAGAGTAACATGCTGGCAACTGGAGGGAAGAGGGTTTATGTCCTGTTGTGGATTGCCCTGGTGCTGTTTGTATTTTGATGTTAATTCCACTTCCTCAAGAGGGGGTGCCCCAGGGAGGAATGGATCACGTACTGAGGTGATTCCATGGGAACCTTCTCCCCATTTTAACTGGTCAAATAAAGGCTAGAATGTGATCGGGCAGTGGAAGGGAAAGGTGGAGCTGGAGGTTTTAGAGAGGGAGGAGAGAGGCAGATGAGGAGACAAAGGAGACAGAGGAGACAGAGGAAGACTGAGGAAGATGGAGCAGGACCACATGGCCTGGAGAAGCTGCAAGTAGCAAGGGATCTCAGAGCTGGGGAATACATAGAGTAGTGTAGTGGTACATCTGCCCAATCTAGGCGTGCAGCTTATAAATATTATAACTGAGTTGTGTGTTCTTTACAAGGGCTTATTGTGGTTGGAGATTTACTACAATGTCCCCAAAGGGTTTCTGCTTTCCCAACTATTGATATATATAGTTGGAGACGTACTAGGTCTTAATTTTCCAGAAAAATACCATGTACTATCTTTAATGAGTTCTTCTTACCTCCCATCTCCATTTATCAAACAAGTATGATCATAATCAGTAAGATGACTAGTCAGGTAAAAGCACTCCCCTTGAAAGAGAGACTACCTGAATTCAAGCTGGTACCCCATGTAAAGATAAAAGGATAGTACACGCTGTACAAAGCTGTCTTCTGACTTCACACTCCCTCTCCTCTCCCTTCATCCCCCCTTATCCACACACAAATTAAATTTAAATCTAATGTGCCTTAGTACACAGCTTTGTTCTCTCTTACAAAATATCAGGGTCACAAGTCATCTTAGATTTACATTAAGCCTAGCTTCTGATTTGTCAGATGAGAAAATATAGAGGCCAAGAAAAACTGAGGTTTATATACAGTCTTGGGACATGGACCTCGAGCCCAAGTCATCTTGTCTATTAATGACTCTGTTGATGGAAATAAGTGGACTAAAAACTCAGTTGAAACGTCAAGTTCCCCACGTGACCTCTAAATATAAATGGACTCTATCTAACAGGGCAGCTCTTGGGGAATGATGGGATCAGCATCAGGACTTTGGAAGGAAAGGCTCTGTCAATCTCTGCCACAGAACTGGGGGCCAGTACAGACGGGACTGAGTGGGCTGACTACATGCAGCAGGAGCTTGGTGATCCATGAGTTAATCATAAAATAGGAACTTACTTCATCCTTGTGGCATGAAAAATGAAAACAATTTCATTAGAGAAAGTCAGACACAACCTGGTATCAGCTATCGATGTGAACACAGGGAACATAGGAGGGCTGCTTCCCAGCCAGGGGCCCACAGAGAGGAGCCACAGACTGTCTTCTGGGAAGGAGAGCCCTGACCAGTCTTTTCCACGGTTCCCCTTGTTGGCATAGCAGGCACTCTGAGGGAAGCAGCAGAGTATCATGCACATGGTGCCCTGGGCCACGCTGGAGCAACATGGAGACTGGAAGCTGAAGCCAAGCTATGCCTAAGACAGCACTCGGGACACTTCTTCCAGTGTGCTGTGCCTGGGGAAGGACCGTTTCCTCTATGGCCCCTTCTACTAGAAAAGGCCTTGGACTCCAATGTCTCCTGGAACCCCACCTGTTCTGCAGCCTCCTGATGGGTATATTTTGGGGATGCTCAGCACAGCTCCTGTCATTTAGAGATATCCTGAACTTCCAGAAAACACAAGTGTGGAGGTGAGGACTGATGTGGGTGTAAAGGGCTGAGGAACTTGTGGGGGGCCCAGGTGTATGTAATAACACAGCACAGATCAGCTTATGCCCTGCAATAACTCTGGGTTGCTATTCATACTTTAACATGGAAAAACTAAGCCACACAATGGATACCTGCAAGCTCCAGTCCCACAGCTGCTACAGCATAGAGATACATGCAGCCCAGGCTCTGGCTACTGTCAGGCCAGAAAAGCCATAGGGCCATGTTGGAGGCATCGGTCTGGCTTGAAGGACTCTTCTCAGCAGTTACAGGGTGGGGGCCCATAACACACCCAGTGAATGAGTAGGACAGAATGCCTTCCTTCAGGGAATAAGGCTGGTGGTACTTCTGGCCACTACCTTCTACACCACAGTCAGGGAACTGGGTGAACCTGGGGATCAAACCCTAGCCTCAAGATCCCAAGGCCCCTAGGTTTATAGCATAAAGACAGTGCACAGCCCACAAAATTGAAGATTTATAGCCCAAAGCAGGAAAAAGCACCCAGAAAATGGTTAAGAAAAGTAGCTCATTGATACCGGCCCCACCTGGGGACCAATATAAGGCCTGGAGACTGAATGGCCACTTCATTTCTGGGCTACCCTGTATGGTGGGATAAACACAGTTTCGTTACTATTATTATTATTATTATTATTATTATTATTATTGTTGTTGTTGTTATTGTTGTTATTATTATTATTATTATTATTATTATTATTATTATTATTATTATTATTATTATTATTATTTTGGTCTAGGACAAAAGGGGAGTACCAATGGCAAGTGATGGTATCCAAAAGAATTTAGATACAGTGCCTGGGACACTAGACAGGATGATTGCATATACAAAGAAGGGAGTGAGAACAACATTTATAGCTCAAGTAGAGGGGTAGAGGTCTCAGTCCCCAATTACAGGCGAGCAGAGTTGTAGGGACACAACCTCCTTACCTCAAACTGTGGCCAGTTCATAGCCATGCCTGGCCCATGGTTAACCCGGAACCACCTGAGGTCCTCCACAGCATCAGCTGCTTTGATGCTCTGCTCCAGCTCTCGGTAAATGGTTCTGTAGCTAAATCAAAGACAGAAAGAAAGCTCTATAAAAGACAGGGCCAGCCACCGTTTCTCAAAGCCACAGCACAGCAGGCCCTGTAGCCTGCATGACAGTCTGTATAGCCTTCACAGTCTGTTTCCCATAGAGGAGGAACACCATTTTCTGGCCATCACATACACAGATGCAGACACCATCCTCCAGAACCTGGGACCACCAACAAACCAGGAGGCACACTGATGCTCGCCCTGCATCATCAGATCATGGTGTGCTGTGTGGGTAGAGCTGTGCAGTCCCACGGAATCAGGTCATGTTGAGGAAGCAGCCATTAGAGCAGAATGTCAGAGTGCCCCCTCCATTTCTCTCAGGAGCTGGAGGGTTTCCTCCCCATGTGAAAGGCAGTATGATGGGAGGAGGGCAGAAGCACCAGATCCGGCCCAGCCACCTGGGGCCAAGAACAGAGGTCTTGGCTGGACCTGGTATCTCACTTATTATCTCTCTAGGTGGCTCTCTTTGGAGCCTCAGTTTCCTTCTCTGCTGTGTGGACACAATACCTATTCTGTTTAAGCATGGAACTGTGTTCTCCAAATACAATAGCTGAAGGTCTAGCCTGAGGATGAAAGTTTTGCTGAAAACAGCCTTTTAGAGGTGAACAACTTAAAACAGGTTCAACAGAGTGAGTGGCTCAACGCAGCTGGCTGCTGTCCTTATAGAGCAGGAGAAATCTGCTCCAGATACTCGGGAAAAGATGACCAGAGGACTGGAGAGAAGTAGTCAGATGTCCAGGAAGCTGAGGACTCTGGCAGACCCCACAAGCTGGGAGAGGCAGGAAGGACCTGCCTGGAGCCTTCAGGGGGAGTGTGGCCACACCTTGGTTTATGACTTCTGTCTTCTAGAACTGAGTGATGAGCTTCCCTTGTCTGACACCCAGATTCTGTCACCGCAGGCCTACTGGTGACTGCACATGTGTCACCCTCCCCACAGGTGGCTCACTCAGATCATAGAGACAAGCTGTACTGATTCCGGCCTTTGCCACAGGCCAAGTACAAATGTAGTGGAAGGTGCCTCACACACAGAAGAGCGGGACACAGTCCCAACCCTGTCCCTCTCCCCTAACAGCTGTGTAGCAGCTCAGTTTCCTCCTCAGCATGATGGGGACAATGCTGTCTGCTCTCCAGGCTGTCACAGAGATGACAGGAACGACAACAGAACAGCTTGCAATGACTGCTCTCCATCACTTTAAAGAGACAAGGGACATGCCATTTTCTACTGACAGCAAGCTTTGACCTGACATGTCTCAAGGGTTCTCCCAGATGGATGTAGGAAGTGAATTTCTCTCTGTGTCCCCAGTCATCTGGGTCCCTCCCGATGCAGGCACACCGTATCACAGTCAAATGGAAGTGTCTCACTGTTCTGGTCTCCCCAGGACCTTCAGCCATCAAGATGTCAAGGTCAGGCTGGCAGCAGGGATGAGAAGGCCTCCTAAAGGTCTCTACAAGGGACTGCTCTGGGGGCAGAAGACATGAGGCCTGGGCAGTGCTGCATCAGCCCAGACGGACTCTATAGAGTGCTGGGTCTGGCCGCTCCTGGCTGTGGCACCAGAAGAGACAGTGCCAGACCCATCTGGAGCTGACAGCATCAAGTCCATCATCCTGCCCTACTCAAGCCTTCCATGGCTGTGCTGTATGCTGGCTCTGCAAGCATGTTACTGGGTATCTGGAATGTGGTGTGAAAATCCCTGCCATCCCAAGGCAGCTGTGCATTACTTTAGTCTATTCCCAGCCCCCCGCCCTCCCCCCGACTGACACTGTTGGGTTTTGCTCAGGGGAACTTACCTAGCCACATTGGACAGGTCCAAGTGCTTCTGAACTTCCAGCAGAACCTCTCGGAAGAAGCGCAGGCGCTTCTCTTCAAACTGCTGGCACTGCTCGAACACCTGCTCCATGTTCTCCATGTACTGGGGTGTGGTTTGATCAAGCTCCTTCAGGGTCTTCTCATACTTGTCCTTGGTCTGTGTGGAAAATGCCATAGACAGAGGTTTTTTTCCATCTCACATTTGTTTACTGCATGTGCCATGTGGCTTTTCCACACACACCCCACACCCTCCCCCCACAGGTAGATAGAGGTGAGAAACAGCCACTCCAGTACTCAAATGGGCTACTGATTGGTTTATAAGGGCTCTTCATTACAGAATTCATACCTGGATGGATGATTAAGGCAGGGCCCAGTTTGAGGAAGTAAGTCTCAGAGATCATGTCTCTGAATCCTTCCTCCCTGTCTGTTTCTTCTTCTGTGCCTTCTCTCCCACAGGCTCCCACTGTCATGGTGCTCTAACTTGAACATCAGGAACAACAGAGCCCAGGCAGCCCTGCCTGAAGTCTCTGAAACTGAACCAAGATAGACTATTCCTATTCCAAGCTGTTCCTCAGGTATTCTACACAGGAGGAAGAACTGACTACCTGAGTGCCCTGAGGACTAAAGATGGAGTTATGGGTCTGTTGGAAACTACTTTTAATTCTGTGTACAGTAATACATGCATGCACACATACACTCTTCCAGGGAAGGTAGGTACTCTGGCCACTAGAACAATTTCTGTCTTCTCACAGTGGGGCACCAAATGTACTCCGTCTAACCTGGAGTACATTTAGGAGGCTCAGAGGCCCCTTCCTGTATGTTCTACAGAGACTTCTTCTCTGAGCCTTTTCTGGCCTACTAGAAACAGTTCCCACTCACATTCTGGGCCCTATTCCTGTTTTTTTAACCCCTTTCTCTTGGCATCTGGTTCCTTCTTGTAAACATAAGGGATGGCCCAGCTGGGTCCCCCATGAGAAAAGGAAAGGTCATTTATGCAAGAGCAGAGCTCCACAGAATTTCTGGTTACACCCTGCCAACTTTAACATTATCCTGTACCCCAACATGGAAGCACTGGGTGGGAGCCCTGGATCACAGACCCCCAGCACTGAGGAACAGGAGCCTTCCAGCCACAAAGTCTCCTAGGAGCCTTTGGAGTAGCACAGATGTCCCTCTTACTGAATTCCCCACTTCTAGCTTGATTGTATTAAGGCTATAGCCTGTCCCAGAATCAACCAGGGACCAAGCAAAATCATCACTATTCAGAAAACCCCAATGTAGACACAGAAAGTCCCCAGTGGCTTATCAGAGATGCTGTGCCCCTGATGTGAACCTCCTTTTTGATGAATACTTCAAGACACATTGCTGTCCTAGCCAGGAAGATAGTCTGTGAGCAACGGCTGGTGCTAGCTTGCACTCCCCTCCAGAATTCTAGGGATATACAGATCATTCAGGTTCTGAGATCACTGGCTGATCACCCAGGAAGGAAAAGTACCAAAAGGGAAGCCACCACTACAAGTGTCCACCTCCCTCACAGACACTTCAGGTCAGACCTCATGCTTTTGGGTCTGTTCTGCAGAAGCACCACACTGGTGGTTATCTGTTCTGTGTGGTGAAAAACCAAGGCTCCTTCCTTTCCTTCCTTTACACACAGACACAGACAGATAGGCACACCATGGGTATGCTTTATCTTCCTCCTAAGCACCTTCCTGGGCTGCAGATTTCTATGGTCTTAGCAATGTCTTTTATCGTTCCCAAGGCCTTATGTTTCTTGAACTCAAGTACCCACTCCTATTTAGCATAGAGGCCCAGATCCCTCATCTGAGGCTGTTTCAAATCTCCCCCAGTTCCTGATCCCAACTGGGTTGGGGGGCTACTGGAGCCATAGACCTTATGAAAATGGCATTTCCCCTTGCTAGTTAAGGCAGTGAAAAACTGGTAGTGTGGAGTGCAGACTCTGGAGCAGACTGCTGTTCTCATATTACAGAGCAGCATGTTACCATCCTCAATGACCTTGGCTCCTTCTTCATAAAGCAGGAATGTACCCCACAATCCAAAGAGATTTCAGGGCCTTATCAAGCCTGGCAAGGGTGTCAAGTATGTGCCAATCAGCTCAGCACTTGTACCTGGCAGCCTTAAGTCCTGTTGGGACCCAGCCTGCTGTAGCCTCACTCCATCTGCTCCTGCAGACTCAGGCTGGCCAGACCATAGGCAGGGAGGCGGACCCTGGGCCATCACTTATAAACCAGTGGCAAAGGAGAGCAGAGAAGCCCAGCTCCCAGGAACTTGTAAATGACAAAATGCCAACTAGCATTTCATTCTTGTGATTCTGGGACCATCCTATACTAGTGAGACACATCAGATTACAAAGTGTTCTGACAAAGCCATGTCATCTTCTCACCGACTCACTGAGGTAGCCTGCCTCTCAGCAGATGCAGAAGGGCTCCCAGGACCCCCAGACCCGTGTGCTATGCACAAGTGATGTTGACATTCAACACAGCAAAGCAAGTCTGTGGTTTACCTTTAGAACATCCTGCTTGCATTTTTCTATCTTGTCTTGCAGTTTCTTCAGCTGCTCAGGGTTGAGGGATGGATCTGCTTTGCTGTTGGCTTCCCGAGAGATGGCCAGTTTCTCTTCTTTGCATGCTGTGTGGTGTGCTTTCTTTGCTGCTTCTACCTACAGGAGAGTACTTTCTCAGTGTAGCTGTGCTGCAAGTTCAAACCTTCAGACATTACCCAGGCTGGCGCACTGCACACCAATGTCTGTGCTTCATCCCTGGAACAACTGGCAAGGCCTCCCTCTATAAATATCTATCCACACATGGTTCTAGGCACCGAGACATAGGACAGAGAGAAACCTATGACTTAATTTGTGGATTTGAATCAGGTGGCCAAATGTAGGCATGATGAAATAAATGTTGGAGTAAATTAGAAGGGACTGTGTGTTATGGAGGAAAATCTAGCTGAGCTATAATGGTAACACCAGAAGCACAGGGATAGACTAGAAGTCTATAAAGAATGGTAGGGAAAAGGCCCCTGAGATTTCTTGGAGTGAAAAAAAGAGGTATAAATACTTAAGGAGAAAGCATGTCAGGACAGCCAAGACAAGGACCAAAACCAAATCAAACAGAAACCAAAAAAACCTTGAAGGGTGAGTGTAATGGCACATGCAGGCAGATCTCTGTGAGTTTAGAGATAGATACAGGACAGGCAGGGCTGTCTCAAACAAACAAACAAGCAGTGAGACTGGAAGCGGGGAGGGGATGGGGTGGGGAGGGGGGTGGGAATCTCTCACATGAGTAAAAGGCTTAGAGCAGCTGGCAAGGATTAGGTCACAATTCCCAAGGACTTTATTGACAAAGCATCATGATACAAAAGTCAAGAAAAGTCATCTCAGCAGTCAAGAACTTACATCAGGTGTCCTCAACCTTCCTAATGCTGCAACCCTTTAACACAGTTCCTCATGTTGTGGTGACCCCCCAACCATTAAATTATTTTCACCGCTACTTCTTAACTATAATTTTGCTACTGTTACTGTTATGCAAAGTAAATATCTGCGCTTTCTGATGGTCTTAGGTGACCCCTGTGAAAAGGTTAATCAAACCCCAAAGGGGTCACAACCCACATGGTTTAGATGATAATCCCAGCTCAGTCCTTCCTAGTATCAGCAACAATGCCTGGCTCCCCGGGTCTAACAGCTACTGTACACGGACTCTCTCTCTCCTTTTCCTCATGTCCCGTTCCTGACTTTCCTCCCTCAGAGATATATGCATACTTAACAGTGATGGCCTTATTTGAACTGAAGCCATAGATTTCATTCTAGGAGAAAGAGAAGTGTGCAGTAAGGACACATGGAGGGAAGACAGTTTCATTTATGAAAGCTCGGGACAGGCAAAGAGAAAGAAGAGGTGGGAAAAGCCGGCCAGAGAGAAAGAGAGCAGGCAAAGATGGAAGCACACACAGATGACTGAGGAAAGCGGCACAGTTCCTGGGAAAGGTGGATGGGGTGGCATTCCACTGAGAGGTGGAGGCCATGCTAGACACAGGATAAAGTGACCATGCTGAGGCCAGAGTGGACAGTGACTTCGACCAGTCAGCCACAGCCACGTGGGACTTAATGAGTTTGACTTGTGCTTTTGAAACAGTGGTGTCTGTGTTGTATGCTAATTTGGGAAAAAATCCACGCGAGGAAAAAGACGCTTTTGAACTAATCCTTGTTACTAGTCCAGTGTGTCCACCTCTGGCACAGACAATCCCCAGGCTGCAGAGATGGGACTGGATGAGAACCTGGATTCAGAGCTTTGCTAGCAACCCACAGCTCCAAGTCTATGATGGGCTGGGCTGGATTACATGTAAAGAAGGCACATAAAGCAGGGCTTGGACCCAGAGATGGCCTGTTCTCTACCTGCTTTGTTCTCCTGTGGCTAAGACCAGTTACTGCAAGTGCGGGAAGGGAGCCCTGTCAGTGGAGTAGCTACCCAGAGAGAGACAAACTAGGGTCAGTAAGAAAGCTGAGGGAGGGAGGTACCTCTTTCAGCTTCTTGGCCCAGGGCTTCTGGGCCTTTCGAAAGCCATCCTCTGCTTCCTTGGTCTCCTTGAAGCCTCCCATCATCTGCTTGTGAAAGGCTTCCTTCTGCCAGTTCTTGATCTTCTCAAAGTCTTCATTCATCAGCGATGCCTTCACTTCCAGGTGTAGCTCACTCACCCTCTCTGCTTCAGACATGACAGCCATCCAGGCTTTCTCCACTGTCCCATACTGTGGTCCTGACACAGGAGAAAAGTGTATCGACTTAGCCTCTGCTAGCAGCAGGATTTCCTGTGACCCCACAACTGTATACCTGGAAGCAGCCAGGGCTGCAGACAATTATTTTTCTAAAGCCTTTGAGCTTGTGTTGTGTAATGGGTTCATGTGAAAGTATGTACATCTGATAAGCATATTTTACAAACACATGTATGAATGAGTGTACATGTGATGTGCATACACATTTTCTGTGGAGGCCAAGGTTCATGTTAATCTTCCTTAATCACCTGTCTGTTTTTCGATACAGATTTCATGAAGCTTGGATTCAGCTATACAGGTTGGCCAGCAATTGCCCAGGATCCTCTAGTAGACCAGGCTGGCCTCGAACTCAGAAATCTGCCTGCCTCTGCCTCCCAAGTGCTGGGATTAAAGGCATGTGCCACCACCGCCCGGCAAGAGATTTATTTTTATTTTAAACGTGGGGAGGGGGGGCGCACGTGAGTGCATATCTGGTGTCCATGAAGACTTAAGAGAGGATACTGGCTCTCTGGAATTACAGATGGTTTTGAGCTGCCATGTGCTGGTAACAAAATCAGATCCCCTGAAAAAGCAACTGGTGCTTTTAACCACTGCGCAGTCTCCCCAGTCTTGTGCCTGACTTTTATGTAGTAAGGAGTTGGGAACCAGGTTATTCGCAGGGCAAATGCTTGCCCTCCTAAGCCAGCTTCCCTGCTCCCTCTGAGTCTTTAAAACAACACTTCTTGCATTTAGGGATCTCAATTTGTTTACAGATGGCCAGAAAAGGGAGAACTCTCTGAAGTGAACACTGCACCTCTCAACCAAGAATTCTCTTGCTCTAATGATAGTCCATGATTGTTTGTAGTCTCCGTCAAGATGAACTTACCTTTATTCACTCCCATGAGCGGTGGGTCCAGAGGAGGAGTGTCAATGGAGACAGGACAGAGAACATTTTATAGTCCCAAGGGATTAGGGAAGACCCAAAGAGTCAATTTTCTGCTGGCCCAAGTCCCACTCTCCTCTGTCATGACTTGGAACAAAGGCTGCAGGTTGCAGTAGTCAATGGCCCAGCTGGTTTCACCTGGTTCACTGTCTTTTGTTCTTCCCCTTCCTATCCAGACCCCTTATCCAAAGAGACAGTTCTGATGAAGGCTTTCCTCCTGAGCCTTGGTAAACTAGAACTAGAAGGGAATGAGCTGACATAGTGTCCCCACAACGTCCAGACTTCTGTGTGAGCCTGTGCAGTTTCTCTCTCCTCTCTTCCCTCTTGCACAACAGACTACCTTTCTGCTAAGGAAATGGTCATCCTACAGGCATCCTCAGGCCCTCAGTAGCTGTCATTCTCCTGTGGATGACAAGGGAGCACTGCAACAGGAGATCAGAGATCTTTGCAACTGGCAGTTTGGTGTCATCAAGGAAAGGGGACAAAAGCTAATGCAGCCTGTGCTTACTAAGTGACAGGCACTGTGCTGCCTTCCTCCACCAAAACAAACAAACAAACCCAACAACACCAAAAAACAAACCACCAACAACAAAAAACCCACAGCCCCAGGAGCTGCAAGATGCACTTCTGGCTCACTTGTGGGTAATTAATTCATCAGGGGTCCCTGGCAAGTAGGTAGCTGGTACCATGCCTGGGCTTACTTACCCTTCTCTACAAGCTGCTTCCAGCGTCGGGCCCACTCAGTGAGCTGCTGTGCATATGCCTTCTCGATGCGTGCCCGCTCGTGCAAACAGTTCATGAGGTCACCACACAGGCGGTGGCCATCATCAATCCGCTTCACAGTCCGTTTATAGTTCCCAACCTGTGGGACAGAGCTGTGCTGAAAGGTGGGCACTCAGCATGGCTGTCCACTGCCTAGACCCCTCCAGCATGGCTAGCCTATCTGTTGCTGCTATACAAGGAAGTATGGTTCCTCATGTTCAGCCTAGGGGTTATCCCATCTCCCCAGACTGATGGTTACCCCATGTTGCCAGACAAGCCCCTGTTTTATTACCAACAGGAATAAGTAAGTCACCAAACGAGCTTTTGAGTATCAAACTCCAGGTCAGATCCTATGGCAGAAACCAATCAGGAGGTCAGGGAAGGAGGCAGATGAGCAAGGGGCAGGGCTGAGGGAGGGAGGCTGGCAGGTCTTCTGGCAGATGGAGGAGAGGGGTGGTTTCCACAAGCCGGGAACATGTAACTAAATCTTCACTTCCCAACTTAGGGATTATTACTTCCCAATGAGAGTAAGTAGTACATATACTTTCCCACCTACTGAGTGCCTACTTTGTGCCAGGCACCTTGATAGGTGTTTTACACATTGCCTCATGCCTAAGTGGCACCAACTACTCCACAACAATCTCCACAACACATACTTGCTCTTCTTTGAATGGGGCTCTGAAATTTACAAAAGAAAAAAATAAAACTCAGTACCACTGGGTTGGTGGCAAGAGGAACAGAGTGCAGTGAGAATTATGGAATTTTGGTTTCTTTAAAAAACAGAAATATTGTATGTATTCATTTTAATTCCAGGTGTAGGGATATGGGTTGCCTTGCAGCAGCTGACTATGATTTGCCTCGTGCCCTAGCAGAGTTGTGGTTTTGCCAGCTGCCGATAGTTTCTGCACTTGTGTAACATTTGGAATTCTGGGAACTTTTCAAATGCTAGGGCCCTGAGAGGCAGGGTGGGTGGTGTCAGTCATTAAGGGGGATTAGCTGCAGTTTGTTAGTAGTTGTGCTCAAAGAAGAAAAAAATTAGATTCAGACCCCCCCCTTTTCTCTCCTATCTAGTCATAGGGGTGAAACCAGGGAATAAAGGTGGGAAAAAGAAGAACCCACAGAGCAGCTACGATCAGCTACAACAGAGCCAACCTGACCGAGCCTCTGTGGTAACATGGAACCACACACAATGTTCATTTGTCACAGCAGTGCTCAACTGGAGATGACGATCCATATGCTTATCTCAGCATCTGGAAACCTGCTCGACTTTTCAAAGGTTAAAGCCCAGAGAAAAAGATTTCAGGAAAGGAAAGAAATCTGCTAATAAGCCACAAATTATGCAGCCCAATGGCACATACAGCAGCTGTGGCCACACTCAAACAAGAACTCTTGAAACATGCAGGGCAGCCTCCTAGTCCCCAGTGCAGGAAGGCTGCCTCGGCAAGCAGACATCTCAGGTTGTTAGAGGTTGTCCTGGGATTGCTTCTGGGGACAGGTGGTCGTATAGACAGGCAGAGCAAAGGAGAGACAACATGGAACACGTTCTACCAACGTAGCCAAGGACTCAGGGCCTGTGGCCTTGTGTGAATGGAACCACTGGAAGACCACTGCCACCTGAGTGGTCTTGGTCCTGGAGTACTACAAAAAACTCCTATCCTGTCCTCCCCAGGGAGGGCCTCAGTGTCATCAGGAACCCAAACAAATAGTACTTCCTGACACCACAGAAGCTCAACTATCACAAGGCTAGGCAGTGGCCTGGATCTGTGGCCCACACTACCCTGTTCTCTGGGCAGGCAATGGCCAGCCTTGTCCTCTGCCACAGTCAGGATCACTTCCTGCACACAAGGTAACAAAAGCTGCACAAGGCACAAAGCACCAAAGGCCTAGAGCACGTGGACCACTGTCTCTGCCCATTCTTCTTCTAGTCTTCCACAGCAGGCTTTGAATGAAAACCTGAGCAGTAAAACGACAGGGTAACCAAAGAGCATGGAGCCAGCGCACTTCTGCAAGTTAAGGTGTGACTCTTTAAATAGCATTTCACATGTTAAAGCTACAGGAATGCACACCTGCTGGCTTACCCAAAACTAAAGATTTCTGTTCAGAAACAGACACACTGAACAACTGTACACTATAAACACTGTCTCCTAACTATTATGTCTAAAATCAACTGAGGGTGCTGGAGAGACAGATCAGCTGTCAAGAGCTCTTTCCAAGAAGACCAAGTTCAACTCCCAGCACTTATGTTAGGTGGCTCACAACTGACTAACTCCAGCTCCAGGAGATCCCCTCAGGTTTATGAGGGTACCTATACTCAAGTATGCCTGCCTGCCTGCCTACCAACATACACACACACACACACACACACACACACACACACACGACTTAATTTTAAAATCTTCTAGTAAGTCCTAACCACCATGGAGAGATGAGAAAGGGTACTGCAAGGGTGGATGGGAAAACAAAACCACAATGGAGGACCCAGGGAGCTCTTTATACCATAGGCAAGCACACTGCAGAGAGAGCTCTCAAGCACAGGCTCTTACTGGATAAAGTAGTAGAAAACAGACTGCTCTCAACAAGCAGGAGGTACTGAAGTCATTAAGCACCCATACACCTGAACCTTTGGTCCACCCCACAATTTGGTTTCAGGATAAAAGCCTTATGTCCCAGGCAGATAGGAGACTATTCCCTGGGGATAACATGGGATGGGTGGCACAGTAATGGACTGGAAGGCAGATGTGTGGGTTGGAGTAGCCTCACCACAAACTAGAGACTGCTTATATAAACTGCAAATGTTGGTACATGAAGCCAGGACAAACAGCTTCCGAAACATGGCAAGAAAATCTGCACCACTGCAGGGAGGAGGTGATTGGGCAGGACTGGGAAGGAGATAGGGGCAGAGTGGGACCTGCACTGCCCGGCCCACAGTACCTTGCTTGAGAAATGGCTCAGCCAGTCTTCCCCATGGGCGCCTTCCCAGCCACTCACACCCTGGTCAGTCCATCTGCCAGAACCTGCATCTCCTGCACCCTTCCGCAGCTGGAACTTATTCCTCCAACCCGAGTCCTGACAAATGCTCCAGCTAGGGGTCACGTGCGCCCTTGCAAACAGAGAGCCCATAGCACAGATTCTTGGGGTCACCTCAGGCACATTGGTCCTTAGCTGGACTAGACTCTCTTAGCCACAAGTGTCACACAGACATCCTATCACTGTGAGTTGCATCACAATAATATTTGTGTTTTGCCAGGCAGGGAGTGACAGTCCCATTGTGACATATCTCATGCATTCTTACTGGATGGGAATATTAGTGTTCCCATTTTAAGAAGAGTTATGACCAACCATGACCATTCAGATAGAGACAGCCCACATGCCATGGCTCCTTCTGAATCAATCAGGGAGGATAAAGGGCTGCAGAGCAGGGCCAGTCGCCATGACTGTTTCCACTGTATCCCAATGAAGCTTCATCCCAGGAACCCCAAATCTGTATGCTACTAAGACAACTTGACACTTTACCCTCATAACAAAGACTCAAAAACCACATCTGTCCCCTCTCCTCCCTGTAAGACAAAAGCATCTGTCAGCAGAAGGCTGGCAACATTCCTCCAGGCAAGTCCATGCTTTGTAACTCAAACATCTGACCCAATACTGATAAAGGATGCCTACAAGCTGCAGCACCTTCTCTGCTGGTGTGGAAGACACAAGGGATGACAGCCAGGCTTTGGGTGTGTGCTTAATTACAGCTCTGTAAGTGGTGACAGTACTGACTAAAAGGCCTTCTGACTTTGTGTTCAAGACCCTAGGTTCTCTTGGCCCTCTTTCTTCCACCATATCCCACAGAGGAACAACACGAAGTATGTGATGCAGACAGGTCTCCTGTCTGTGTTTCTGACTCTGGAGCTGGAGAGTGGAGTGAACACAGAGCACTTATGAACCCCGTGTCCCAGAAGCTCACACTGCAGGCCAGGCTCCTCCCACTAGCTCTACTCTCTTAAATCGCATGACAGGGATCTAAGTTCTTTTCTGGCTATTTCTTCATCTTGTCCACCCAGGGAAGGAGTGAGAAGCAGCTTAGATGACATCCAGAGGCTCTGCATGGTTCTGGAATTTTTAAATGAGCTGTGTCTGCCCCCGACACTAGCCAGCCAGCTCCAAGTGGACAGTGAGGCATTCCTAATTCTCAGCATCTGACATTCTGACAACTCCTTCTTGCCACCCACAAATATTTAATAAACATCTGCTGTGTGCCAAGGGCTATGTAAAGCAGAGTGGTGTCAAAGTGACTAAAACATCACTACTTCAGCTGGATGGGACTTCACAGGCAGATGAGTAACATAGTTCTCAGAGCTGGGGCAGGAGGGCATGATTCACACAGCATAAACAAAGCACAGTGCCACTCCTCTGACATTTACACTGCAGCTCAAGCCAGTGGGCATCTGCTACCCACAAGACAGTGGCAGTACTCTGTTCTCCATGCCCATAGACTCGGCACCTATAACATCATCTCAGAGTCTAATCTGGATGGTAGCTAAATCCAGATTTTCATTCCACTTGGAAAGGGAAAGGGCTGAGAAGTTGCTAGGATACTTCCCATCATAGGTACTGAAGTAGCCTAGAGTATTTTATTCACAAAGTTCTCAACCCAGAGAGCCTTCCCATCAACAGTCCGAAAGAATCAGCATGCTGGAAGATGACAACTCTATTTTCCTAAGGTCACTGATGCTGTGATGAAACACCACGACCAAGACAACCTGAGGACAGAGTCTACCCCGCTCCCAGTCCCATATAACAGCTCAGCATCTAACAGTGAGGACAGGGGCTCATCCTGGAGTCAGGAGCTGATGCACAGGCCAGGAAGCAGCACCAAGCTCTCCATGGTTTGTTCAGCCTTTCTTACAGAACCCAGGACCATCTGTCCATGGATGGCACCATTTACAATAGGCTAGGCCCTCCTCCATCAATCACCAATTAAGAAAATGCCATCGTTAATGCCTATGGATCAGTAAAGGACACAGAGATAAGCTACTGGCTACTCATGCTACTTCAAAATTTAGGGCATGGTGTGCCACACTTCTTACTTAGAAGTGCAGTATGCCAAGAAGGCTGGCTGCCAGGTCATGTCTGAATTTTCTCCTACTGTTCCAACCTCTATATCATTTTGCTTTCCTAAGAGCAGAGCTTCCTGATCAATGGAATATGCCAACCAATATATTACAACTAAAGAGATAATGACATGGGTAAATAGATTATAAGAGTTATGAAAGCAAAGCAGGCATCAGGTCACGGGAGTAGTAGCATTCCAAATTTTAGAATTTTATCTTATAGGACCCACATCAGGAAATAGGTTGTAGCCATTAACAAACAGCTGAGGACAAAGTCCTTTGCCCTCCACCTCTGATAACAAGAGAGGCTTAGGTACCAATACACAGTCATTTTCAGCCCTGGCATTAGTTAGAGTCAGTGCAGTAAGTGAACACGTGAGCAGGAGAAGTGCTTACTGCACCTGTGGCTGCTCAGTTTCATCTGCTTTACTGATGCTCTCAGCTGTCCAGGGTGCTGAGCCGGGCGCGGGTACAGATGGGCTGCAGTACATTTTCTGGAAAACCACAAGGGAAACCTCTCCCAGTGGTAAGTAGTGGTGCTAGTGATTGGCATTTACCTGTTACTATGTCTTTCCAGGTCACCAGAGGCAACCTTGCAGGCCCTGACACAGGTGCCCAGTGTTTATGAGCTGTAGTATTTTCTTTGTCATTTGTTTTTTTAAAAAATTTAAAGTAAGTAATGTCATGTTAATAAAATGTTAAGGGTGAGCCTTATTCACATCCATACCTCCCCATCTATCAATCTTTTCTCTGAGTTGTCTGTGTGAGCTCTCCACTACAGTTTGGCCTTGGGATTATTAAAAAAAAAAAAAAAATCCCAATAACGTGAATTTTCCATTGGAGACAAAAGTGTTTAAAGGTGAAGAAGATGTGAGCAGGGTCACTCCTACCATCACAAAACATTCTAGTGAGTAATGCTATGAGAGACCTTCTCCCCCAATCATTGGTGTGGCCATAAGAAGATGGAAGTGTCTACTACAACACGAATATTTATGCAGACTGAACAAGGCAATATGCATGACATCCATTTGCCATAATGCCCCTGGGAACTGACCCCTGCACAAAAGAAATGGGGCACATGAATTATATCCAAACAAAAAATCTGTTCTGTCTGGAGAAGTTAAAGCAGGAAAAAATGGTACTTCAGGACTGTGCAGACTGCTGAAAGCAACTGTGCAGTCATTGCAGCCTCCCCAATGGAGGGAGGGAGGCCACTAAGGGCCATGATGCCTCAGTAGCGGTTCCTTTATTAACATCCTCAGAAGAGAATTACGGGCTCTGATACTCACTATAAAGACACAACCTTGTTGCTGTTGCAATACAGCTTGCAAAGCTAAACTATGGAAGTCAACGGCAGACATAATGTAGTCTTTATGAACGTAGCAGGTCATCTAGGAATCCACTGGGCACAGTAAATACTGTCAATAGGTTAATAGGCTCAGGACTGTGCTTTATGGCTTTGAGTGCAATTCTCAACTCCAAATGTTGTAGAGAAGCTCTCCCTAGAGTGGCCTTCAAAATTGTAAACTCTTAGGTATCGAGTACTATGTAAGCCATTTCTCTGTGAGAAGTGGCACCAGTGAATACTATATCTGGTCCAGGTATATAGTTTGAACTAACAGGAAAAAAAGCTCTTTCAGGTGATTTGTTTTAAAACTTAAATGGGTTTCCATGGAGGATAATGATTATCCAGTCTTCCTAAGAAACCAAAAATACTAGCTTGAAACAAATATTGATTACTGTAAATTAATGGCTGTTAAGTCATATAATAATTTCCATTTTTCTTTAGATTTTTCTGAATGATAAACAGAGCTTCAGGGACTGAGGCCTGGGTCAGTGTGTCTCAGGTATTCCTGCTCTTCTAATTCCTGAGCACCTGCACTTACCCTTTACTCAAAGGCCACTGATCCACTCACACAACTTCATCTGTTTTCCACTGAATTTTTATGGGCTCAGAAAGTGAAACAAAGACCCCTAATTAGACTTCAGGGCTGCTGCAAGAGCTTCTGCAAAGATAAGGGCAGCATATGTCTGAGTCCCTAGCCTTTGACATGCCAGGATCCAATCGTCCAGAGGGGCTCGCTTTACTGGTCCTACCACCTTCTGTAGCTCTGCTACAGCCTCCTCACAAGCAGGCTGGCGCACAGTGCACAGTGCGCGCTAGCCACCTCTGCACGCTGCACTTCCATTCACACAACTTTAGACTTGAGCCAGAAACTTAGTAAAAAGCTCTGTAGGTCCTGTCTTCAAATCTTTGAAATTTGCTGTGTCCCGTGAAGAGAGCAGTCTTCCAAGCTCTTAGGGCACACAGACAAGCTTGACCAAATGCTGAGGCGGTTCAGGAGGAGCCTGTTCAGCAGGTGATGAGAATGTTCCTTCCCCTGAAACATCTCCACATTCATGGCTCATTCAATTTCTCCCAACCTCAAGTCTACATTGATCATAATAATGTGCCTTCCAAATTTAACAGAGAAAGTCTGAGGGCTCATATACTCAGGGAAGCTGTTTATAATCTTCTGGCATGTTTAAATCCATGCTTATAAATTCTAGTAACTGCATTACATAGGAGACTGACATCTGTCATCTTGACAAGCAGTCCACTGTAGCTGTTCTTTTTGGCTACTTTGTGGGTTCTTTTTTCTTTCACCTTTCTTCATCCCTCTTCTCCCACCCTTTTAACCCCCTAATACTAGGGAGAAGAGAAAAAAAGAATAGAGGAAAAAGGGGGTGATATTATCTTTAGACTACTTCCTGCTGATTAGGGATGTCCAGTTCCTTGGGGCAAGTTTGATCTTTGCTGTCAGGATATCTAATTTCTTGTTGTTTCTTTTTTCCGCCTGACTACTTAACAAACCGTGACTAATAGCAACCAACCAACAACCCCTCTTGGGGGCCTAGCATTTATATATCCTCTGAAAAAAAAAGTCCCCAGAATTCCATAGTTACACAACCTCAGAAACAATCTGCAGCTGGCAAAATCATGCCCCTGGTGGAGGATGAGTGGAATCACAGTCAGATGCTGCAGACAGTTTGAAGCAGCCCCATATCCTACACCTGGGATTAAAGTGAAAACATATTCTTACATAGTATTTGTGTTTTTCTAAAATTCTCACTATAGTCTGCAATTGCTGTGTGTTTCAAGGTCATGTGGATACCATGCTAAAAGTCTCTGCTGGGTAGGATTTAATTTCACTGGAAAAGGAGAGACTCTGGGTTGCTCATTTGGCCAGCAATCATCACGACTAGCACAAAGCCATGAAAAAGGATCTAAATGTGGTGGCAGCTGAGATTCGTCAGCTTTAGGCTATAGTGACAAGCAGTGCATTCAAGGAAGGACACATATGTAAGGAAGAGCGGAGGCCTTCCTGCCGGAAGTGTCCTCTTTTGTGACAAGAATTTCTATTAGTGCCATTTCTTCTTTGTTGTTTTTAATCACAGACCTTATCTTTATCTGCTACTAGGAAAGTCTACCAGTGCTTTAAAACTTCAGCCCTTCTCCCTGGCACCCAATTACGGCCGTAAAAATAGACTAGAAAGGTTCAGGCAAGGAAGCCTGATCTTACTTCTTTTCTCAGTACATTATTCAAAGCTCTCTGCCATAGCTCTAGATCAAAACTACAGGAAACCAAAGATTTATCTGTAGGAACTCAGACCAAAACTTCTCTAACTCAGGCACTTGTACTTCAATTCCTTTCTCTTTTAGCAGGCACTTTACCACCTGTATTGAGTTGCTCTTTGACCCAAGGCCAAATTATCCATTCTGCGCCCAGTTTTGCTTTTTAAACCAGGGGGTCCCTTTACCCTACGTACTCATGTCTCCCGCATTTGGCTGCCAAATTGCCTTTGTTACCAGGCCATCCCCTAAAAGACAGCAATGACTGTGGGTCAGTAAAAAAAAAGTGCAGAGATAACCATTCTGGAGATGGTTTCAGGGACCAGCATCTGCTTTATTACATTTACACAGTGGAAGCCTATGGATGGTGATTGCTCAGCACAGTACCTCAGATTAGATAGTGAGTGGGTGCTCAGACCACCATGTCTCTCTTCAGAAGAAGCACATTAAAGGAGATGTGTAGAGTGCGGACTCATCCATCTGCAAGCCGGCTACCAGCTATTCCTGCTACTTCAGAATTCAGTGTTCTGACTTCTGGGCATGGTGTCCCATGCTTCTCATTTAAAAGCCCAGAAGGCAAGAAAATGCATACAGGCCAATCTTTTTTTTTTTTTTTTTTGGGGGGGTGGGGGTGGGTTCAAGACAGGGTTTCTCTGTGTAGCCCCGGCTGTTCTGGAACTCACTCTGTAGACCAGGCTGACCTCGAACTCAGAAATCTGCCTGCCTCTGCCTCCCAAGTGAATCCAGCCCAATCTTATGGAGGCATTTTCTTCTTGAGATTCCCTCCTCTCAGATGATTTTAGCTTGTGTCTAGCTGACATAAAACTAGCCAGCACAGCCATGAAGAGAGCAAACCATCCCTCAGCATCCACACTGCTAGAAGACAAGTGAGAGCACAAGCCAGTAGGAGGGCTTTGCTGATCTCTTGCTGCAGCCTACAAAATCTTTGGTGACAATATTTTATCACAAACCCACAGTATCTCAGTAAGGCTTGAAGGACTGCAGGATAGTCTAGTCTTTCTTCCCAAGACTACAACCTGTAGCACCACTCCCTGTCACAGATGCAAAAGTCGCATCCACACCTTCATGGAGACCTCTGCTGAAGCACAGAGCCTCCATCTCAGCAACTTCCTATGCCTACCAAACCCCTATTCTGACCCTTCCAACAGGGATTAGCCCTCTGCTGCTTTTGTTCCCATCTTCTACTCATCTTTGGGTTTTTAACTCGGTGGCACTTATGCTTTAAGAAGCCAAACTAAGGGGTACCTGGGAAACCTTCATGGCCATGTCTAGCTTTTCAGGTTCAGACAGTGCTCTCTCACTTTCATTTCTATGGGCTCTGATGATCTCACACTGAACTTTCTTGTGGCACATGGGTAGGTGTTCCCATGAACCACTTGTCTGCATCACACCTCACTGGGCTTCACCTCTGCATGGAATGATGCTCTCTCCTTAACCTGTAGGGCCCTAAGAGGGCCCATGGCTGAAGCTCATGGATTTGCTGGAGATGATACTGCTGTACCACAGGCAGCTGTCCTAGCACAGCTCTCAACAAAGCCTAGTTCCCTCCTATCCCAAATCCAGATATATGGTTCCAGCCCCACAGTTCTGTCATCCTCTGTTCCTGGAACCGGTCATCAGAGGAAGGGGAAGAAAATGGGGCTCACCACTCAGCAAAGGAAAGAAAGGAAATGGGATTTGTTGCTCAGTAAAGGAATCCTGTGTTTCCCTGATTATTTAAAAGCAAACAAATTTAAAGATAACTGAATTATCAATCTTCAACCAGCTATTCAAACTGACAACCTTAAAAACGAGTAATGTGGAACCCCTAAACTCTTAATTGTTGGATTCTAATTCTAAAAAGCAGAATACATGAAGTAAGAAGGGAAAATGTATTTAAACAATCACAGCCTTCGTACTTAGAACACAGGTCAGAGAAGTGCTATGAAGTCTGACCCTCTGCTGTCTTCAAATCCAATGTTCATTGGTGATCACTTGTTTCCATGAGCCTGTAACAGTTGGGGACAGTTTCTCAGACACACTAACTCAGCAAACACCAGGACTGCACACTCACCTTCTCTCCCCAGGAGCCTCCTGTGTCAGGACGGCATCCACACAGGGCTGGAGACCACAGTCCAGCTCCTCCTCGAGGAGCCTCGATTGGGCCATTAGCCCCTCTTTTATAGGCAAAGACTCTGAAGCTCAGGTAAAGTGGGCAGTGTGCCCAAGGTCACATAGCTGTCACTGCACAGCTGGGGTCAAAGCTGACAAAGGCTCAATCCTCCCTACTCTGTCCCATGCAGCCCAGAATGGAAAGAGAGTTGCAGGGTTTTTTCCATGAGGGTAGAATCTGGTTAAGAGCTTACTTTCATGGCTGGTGTCAAAACACAGTGTTTGGACCCCTGCCTTGCATGCATGAGGCAGAGCTCCATTCCGAATGCCACTGCCACCAACAATCAGAACACAACTGGCTTTTCTTTAGTAGACAGGAAAAATAAGCAGGGTGAGGGAGAATAACTTCCGAAAACAAAACTAGTCACAAGATAATTTCACCAGGAAGGGAGTTCCCAGGATATAGGCTGAAGGCAGATGCTCTATTAAGATCCAGGCCCTTTGTGCAGCCCTCTGGTCGCTTGCCTACATTATGCAAAAAAAGTCACATCATGGCCGCCCACGTTAAAGCTGTCTGTGAGACTGAGCCGGGTTGCCACTGTTTGTTGTTGCCCATCATGGTTTGCCCACAAACCATCAAGACCTTCAACAGACACCCCTGGCTTGTGGGGAGATCAGACACTCCAAGTAAGGAAGCTCGTACCTCTACTGAGGATGAAAACATTCCAGCTCCCTAAAACCCATTTGATGGCAAGTGCCCAGCTGATTTTTAAGTTACGTTCCTCTCCTCCTGACTGTACCAACACCACAAAGGTACACTGGATGCCAGCAACCTCGGATCTGCATTCATGAGAAGGGGAGGCATTACCTCCCAGAAGCTGTCGCTGGACACTTCCACTCCCACAGAATCATCATAGGTGACAGACATTTCTGCAGAGGATGAGGGGGTGGCAGCAGACACTCCAGTTCAGGGATCAGATGCTCAAAACCTACAGGCAGACCTATGGAAGGAAAACAAACAGCTGTAGTTTTCACATTCTAGGACAGAAGGCAAGGCATCGTTGCTGAATACATGGTACCAACCACAGCACTGTGGTCTCTCCTACTCTGCATCAGGCCCTGCTTCTCTTCCCTACCCTGCCACTGAATGTCAGCTCACTGAGGCTCAAAAGTACCAAGACTCCAGAGCTCTAAGTCTCTATGTATCCGCTATGACTCCAGTGTCACCAGTGTACAGACACTCCATGGCAGCTCTTCTGAGAGCCAGCCACAGTCAAGTAAGGATGAGGGCGCTTTACTCACATGGCATAAAGTTAGTGTCATGGCTAGTCTTTTTTTTTTTTTTGGTTTTTCGAGACAGGGTTTCTCTGTGTAGTCCTGGCTGTCCTGGAACTCACTCTGTAGACCAGGCTGGCCTCAAACTCAAAAATCCGCCTGCCTCTGCCTCCCAAGTGCTGGGATTAAAGGCATGCGCCACCACTGCCCGGCCATAGCTAGTCTTGATTGTCAAATTGATTACATCTGGAATTAACTGAAACTCAAGGGGCTGGGTGCACCTGTGAGAGATTTCTTTGTGTAGCTCTGGCTGTTCTAGAGGTCACCTAGTAGACCAGGCTGGCCTTAAATTCAGAGATCCGCCTGTCTCTGCTTCCTGAGTGCTGGGACCAAAGGTGTGCACAACCACACCTTGAGAGATTATTTTCTAGTTGAAATCATTAGAAATGGGATGACCCACCTTTAGTCTAGGCCACATCTAGACTAAAGGCTTAGGATAAAGGCCTGGTGTAAAGCCTTAGGGCAGGCTATATAAAGGACATGGAAGAAGGAAGCTGTTGCTCTTTGCTTTCTTGTTCTTGCTGACCAGTCCACTCCCTCACAGGTAACAAAGCCTACTTTGGGATTCTGGCATATACTGAAGACCAGCCGAGACATTCAGTCTCGTGGACTAAACAACTACTGGATTCTTGGACTTTTTACAGGGAGATACTACTGTTGGACCAGCTAGCTGGACCAGAGCCTATAAGCTACACTAGTAAGTGCGTGTATGTGTGTGTTCATTCTATCCCTTTAGAGAATCCTGATTAATACAGTTAGCAATGACATTTAAGAGTTATCTGACACAGCAAAAGTGTCCATCCAGCAAACAAAGATAGTGAGAAACACTAGGCTCTGGAATTGGGGTTTTGTTAGTTATTGTTTCTGGGACAAGCATTTTCTCTGAGGCTGTCAGCTTCCCTCACTCAGGGAGGAGACTGGTGGCTGCCTGCTGCCAGGAGCTTTATGTGTTCGTCATGAATGCACTGATTCCAGTCCTATGAGGCAGCCGGCATCACATGCCTCATTAAGTCAGGGAAAGAAAGGGGAAGGAGTCTGTTTAGCTCAGGAGCAGGGTGATAGATAAAGGCTCACAGCCTGTAGAGTGCTAACAGCAGGGTGCACGCCCTCGGGAGCTAGCTGAAGTGCTAGCTCTGAGAAGTCTGTGGGCTTTAGGCCTCCTGGAGGACTGAGTAGTAGCTAACTGTGGATCTGACTAGTGAGTCTCTCCACAGGCCTGCTGTAAACTGCATGTGTTACCCCAGGCATTGTCTTCTCATCACTCCATGCTGTTTATTTATCATGTATTTATCATGTATTCTTAATCTTTTAAAAATATTTCATTTTTTTGCCAGGCAATGGTGACACATGCCTTTATTCCCAGCACTTGGGAGGCAAAGGCAGGTGAATCTCTGAATTCCAGGCCAATCTGGTCTACAGAGTGAGTTCCAGGATAGCCAGGACTACACAGAGAAACCCTGTCTCAAAAAAAAAAAAGGGGGGGGGGTGGTAAGAAAAAAATGTTGGCTTTTATTTAGGAGAGAACGTACATGCATGAGTACCAAACTCCCATCCTCTGCCATCACTCTGGCCCACACAGTCGGAGCAGTGAAGTCCCATGCATCAGTGTCAGTGCTTTCCTGTGACCTCTTCAGGAGTCTCTCCTTTTGCTGATGTTATTCTCCTTCACTCCTCTTATATCTGCGGTGTGTGTTTTTCAGTTTTACTTTTCTTTTTTTAAAAAAGTTTTTATTTATTATATCTAAGTACACTGTAGCTGTCTTCAGACACCCCATAAGAGGGCATCAGATCCCATTAGAGATGGTTGTGAGCCACCATGTGGTTGCTGGGATTTGAACTCATGACCTCCAAATGAGCAATTCAGTGCTCTTAACCGCTGAGCCATCTCACCAGCCCCCCAGTTTTACTTTTCTTATCCAGAAATGGTACATATATGATAAGACACCTGAGTCACTTCTGACTTCTTTCCATGTAGCGGTCAAATTGTTCCAAAGTTGTTTGCTGGGGTTTCTCTCCCTCACTGTTTGTCTGTCCTAGCCAGTCTTCACTACTGTACCTGAGTCTTGCAGGAATCCCTCATCCATTCTTCTAGAGCAGCCAGCCATAGTCCTATGTATCTCCAAATACAACCTTTCAACTTGTTTCTTTAGTTTCACCAAACAACAAGGTCTGCTTCCAGTCTATATGGTGGTCAAAGTGGATCAAGACAAAGAAATCTCATCTCTGGAAATCTGTAACTGGCAATGTGACAGAAGCAGCACTCAGGCTTCAGGATCTCAGACTCATCCTGTGTAGTACTGAAAGTCTGAGTCCTTTCATAGACCAGATGTGATCAGCACCGCTGTTTCAATATGGCAAGATGACTCAGCATAATTCCTAGGCCCACGTGAGTCACCAGCCACACCTAGGCAGAGCTGGTCAGGAGGAAAACTAGAAGAAAGGAGAACCTAACGCATCAGGAGTCAACTTATAACTGGAAGGGCCTATCATAACAACCTTTGTCGGTAGCTCTCATTCATTAGTAACTGCTGTAGGCACGCCTCATTCATTCATCCAATAAACATGATTCTAAGTCTCAAGAATAGGCCAGTGTCAAGGATACAAACAGCCCATGGGCTACACCTTAATTCTCTTAAATACAGCTGCATGTGGTACTGTACACCTAACCCCAAACTTCTCAGGAAACTAAAGCAAAGATTCCTTGGATCCAGGGGTTCAAGGTTAGCCTAGGCAATATAGTAAAACCCTGTTCAAAATGTAAGTACATAAATAAATAGTAATCTTAATTCTAGCCTTGGCTAGAATGGGAACTAAATAAAAGACTAGATAGTAATTAAATGGAAACAGAAGAAATGTTTTGCCCTTTGATGCTGTAAGGTAAATAAAACTGGTAATTATTGACAATCACAACCAAAACCTAAGGATGTGGGCTGGAGAGATGGCTCAGCGGTTAGAACTGGCTATTTGTTCAAGAGGACCTGGGTTTGACTCCCAGCACCCACAAGGTGGCTGTCTGTAACTCCAGGTCCAGAGGATCCAATACTCTTGTCTGGCCTCCAATGGCACCAGGCATGCATGTGGTGCACAGACATATACATGTAGGCAAAACAATACATATTTAAAAAAAAATCTAAGGATGTAATATATTTATACAAAATAAATTTATTTATACAAATAAGCTACATATTTATACAAGAAAAACTCTGGTGGTTTAAATTTGAACAGCCTCCCCTCTATAAGCTCACACATTCCTTTTTTTTTTTTTTGATTTATTTTTTATTGGATATTTTATTTACATTTCAGATGCCATCCCCTTTCCCCATTTCCCCTCCCTAGAAAACCCCTATCCCATGCCCCCTTTTCCTTTTTGCTTTTCTACAATTTTTTAAAAATGTTAAAGGCTTTATAAGTTTGGTAATGCTCAATCAGAAGTGTAACCCAATACCCAACCTAGATATATCAACTATCTTTGACTGGTAGAGACACATGAACATCTGCCTCCATGCGCCCCCCCACCCCCATCACCTAGCTTCTCCTCTCCTTCTCCTCCTCTCCTTACTCCTTCTCTTCCTCTTGGTACTCCTCCCACCTTAGCTCCTCCTACATATCACCCTTCCAAGATCACATATTTCAACACTTGGTTCCAAGTTGGTGGAACTGTTTGGGAAGGATTAGGTGTGCCGTTGTTGAAAAAGGTCTGTCACTGGTGGGGAGCTTTGAGGTTTCAAAAGACTTCTTTGATTCCCAGTGTTCTTTGTGCTTCTCGTTGTGGATCTTTGATGTAAGCATTCAGCCTGACATGGTGGTACACCCCTTTAATCCTAGTACCCAGGAGGTAGAGGCAGGAGGACCTCTGTGAGTTTAACTCCAACCAAGTCAACTCAGTGAGTTCCAGGACGGCCAGGAACAGAGAATTGTACAACTGAGGACACATATAGCTACAGAGAAACAGCTCTAAGGTAAGAGGACAGGGCACAGGACACAAACATACCCCAAAAGGGCTTCCAGATCAAATTCCCCTCTTGTCCAAACTTTGTCTCTCTCTTCTAGTAAGGCCCTATTACGAGAGCCTTTCCTTATAGGTGAGAACCAGCTATCAACAAGGACAGATAAGTGGAACCCCAAAAGAGCCACACTTAACCCCATAGATTGATAGTCAAAGATTATCAAGGAAGGAACTAGAAAAGTTGCCTGATGATGTCACATAAGTATTTAGTTACTAAGCAATGGCTAAATTGTGCTCCCAAAAAAAGGCTCTTACTCTGGAGACAGCCATGTTTGTGTCAAATACAGCAAGCCTGCTTTAGCCAGGTATAAGTCTTTTGTTCTATGTGAAAGTACATGGTAGGAAGATGGAGCTGCCGTGTTCTGCACACCTCTCAGTACCAACAGGTAGTCTATGTTAAGCCTATGCAGTGAATTTCTTGTTCCTCAAAACCTCTACACACTACACACATATGCTCCTATCGATCGTCACTTTACAGGCAGGCAACTGAGTATCCAGGATTCAAACCACTGTTCCAGCACCTGCTGTGGATATACTGCCATATCCTCCAGAGGCTCTGTGTTGAAGGTTTGCTACTCAGCTGGTGTTCCAATCATTTGAGAGGACTCTGATGGCATCAACATATTAATCCCCCAAACTGCTTTTGCTAAGATTGAGAACATAATGGCATCACTTGGAGGAAGGGGGTCACTGGGAACATGTCCTGGCCCTTTCTCCCTTTCTCCCTTTCTCTCTCTTTCTCTCTCTCTTTCTTTCTCTCCCTCTCTCCCTCTCCCCCCTCTCTCTCCCTCTCCCCCCTCTCTCTCCCTCTCCCCCTCTCTCTCTCTCTCTCCCTCCCCCTCTCTCTCCCTCTCCCCCCCCTCTCTCCCTCTCCCCCCCTCTCTCCCTCTCCCCCCTCTCTCCCTCTCCCCCCCTCTCTCCCTCTCCCCCTCTCCCTCCCCCTCTCTCTCTCCCTCCCCCCTCTCTCCCCCTCCCTCTCCCCCCCTCTCTCTCCTTCTCCCCCCCTCTCTCTCCCTCTCCCCCCTCTCTCTCCCTCCCCCTCTCTCTCCCTCTCCCCCTCTCTCTCCCTCCCCCCTCTCTCTCCCTCTCCCCCTCCCGCACCCTCACCCCCCACTCGCGCTCCCTCGCCCCCCTCTCTCTCTCCCTCTCCCCCCTCTCTCCCTCCCCCCCTCTCTCCCTCCCCCCCCTCCCTCCCTCTCTTCTTTCCCTCCCCCTCCCCCTCCCCCTCTCCCTCTCTCTCTCCCTCTCTCTCATTGACCCTATGGAGAGAGCAGCTTTGCTCTCTCACACCCTTCTGCTGTGACCAGAAACAATGAAGCTATGGCTGTGGACGGAAACCATGAGCCAAACAAACCTTTACTCCCATTATACTGTTTTCTCAGACCTCTGTCACAGTGGCAGAAGGGGGAGGGGGAGGAAAAAAAAAACCCTAACATAGTCACTCCACAATGCCTGCTGCATGTCCACCCAATCCTCCTCAGACTCAGCTTGCTGCAGGCCTGGAGGCCACTCCTTCAGAAGCAGAAACGGTGGCTCTGGGACTTCCCTACTGACAGTGATGGCCAAAGCATGTGCCCTCATGATTCACAGCCCTCCTCTGTGATGCAATGCAGGACATAACACACCACCTCCTGTGGCGTTATGGGCTCAGGTGAGCTTTAGGGTGTGGCTGAGTGGTAGACAGACTGGAGGCCTAGGTTCAGGGGTACACTAGGGATAAAGTTACTCTAGAAAAGCACAAGAAGCTATCACCACTCTAAAAAAAAAAAAAAAAAAAAAAAAAAAAAGGGGGGGGTCTGGATCTGGCATATAGTTGGTGCGGTTCATACTCTGGTACTCAGAAAGTGACCGGTGACGTCTTCTAAAGAAACTAAGTTCTAATGCTTGAGTAGAGTGTTCCAAGTTCTGAGAACTCAGCAGTGCTGCTGCTGCTGCTGAGGGAGAAGTTTACTCCAGAAACTCTATGTTAAAGATGACGCTAGCTAAATGATAAAGACCCAGGGATCTCCATCCCATCCCAGGAGGACAAAGGTACATACTGTACGCTAAGTTTCAATACAAGTTCAGGCAGGTGAGCGAGCGACTTGGTGGGTGCACAAGGACTCCCAGCTAAGGGCTCCTCCCTTATGGACCTCTTAGAGGGATACAGAGCTTTTGCAGGCACTCAGTGGCCCATCATGTGTGAGACAATGGACAGTGCCTCAGTCCAGCTCTTCCCAGAGGCCTTAACATTTCAGCACATAAGGAACAACGACAGCATAGGCCACTGACAGAGCCAGCTTGAGGTATGAAGGGTTTGTCTGAGCTCATAGTTTGATGACACAATCCATTATGGTGAGGGAGATTACCCGTGTGAGTCAGCTGGTCACACTGCATTCACTGTGTGGAGAGCAGAGAGATGGGACTCAACTAACTTTCTCCTTTATATTCAGCCTAGGACACCTCCCCACACACACTGGATTGTGCTGCCCACATTTAGAGTAGGCCTTCCCTTCTCAGCTAACCCTAGATACACCCTCACAGACATGACTAGATATATGTCTCCTGGGAGATTCTAAATCCAGTTCAGCTGATGACGCAACAAACATGCAACCTGCCAGCAAGAAAACCCTAATTCACAAAGCCACACTGGTGGCCAATGCCTGAAATCCCAGTACTTAGGAAGCTCAAGAGACAAAAGGACTGCTGGGATCAAGGCAGCCTGGATTGCAGAACATGCTCCAGGCCACCTGAGCTACAATGTGAGACCCTGAGGCAGTGTAAGCCCTTCTAAGACACTTACAAAGCAATCCTGTTTTAAGAGGCACTCCTTAGGAATCCAGGAGTAAGAATGGGGCAAGAGTGTCTAGGTCCCTACTTCTAGTGACTTTGCTGCTGTACAATGTCATACGTGTCCTAGAGCCAATCTTTTGCCAGTATGCAGAAGCTTAGAGGTTAACAGAGAAGGTCACAGCTGTCCTTGGCTCCAGCTGGAGGCTGGCATAATCTCCTACCATTTCTGGCCTGATAACAGGTATCAGGTAAACAGAGGGTTCGTTACATAAGACTTCTAGCTTCTCTTTAATCCCTTTAGTTCATTCCAGAGGGAAAACTAAGAGTCCCTTCTTGAGGCCTACAGTCTACTGCAGAAGGTAAGAAGGTCGAAGAATTGTGCTTTGTGCTTGCCTGTCTCCCCTGAAAGACGAGCAGGAAGCTCTCCTCTTAAACCCTTGCCAAGCACTAGCCACAGAGGGCAGCAGTGGTACACACATGGCCTTTCCAGGCTGCTTTGTGGTTCCATGGATACACAGCGTCTTTCTTACTCGTTACCTGTACAGAAATTCTTCAGTCCCTAGGAAATGTCTGCAACCTCTGAGCCGCTGTGCAGCCCCAGGGTGAGGTGGGCAGCTAGCATTCTTTAAACAAGGACACAGTTAGCCATTCATTCCACAGACATCTACCATGTACTAGGAACTGTCCTAAACTGCTGATAGAACAGTAGCAATAAGCAAGAGAAACTTAGTCTCTGTCCTCCTGGAGCAGATACCCCCCTAGGGTACCCTGTCATGCAGGTAAGTGACACAGCCACACCGTGTGTTAAATTCTAAAACAGAGGAAATATAGGTGCTAGGGAAAGAAATGTGAGAGGCAGGGCTTGTTGAGATCAAGTATGGCCTCAGAAGACTCCAAAAGATGGGAGGTAGGAACAGATGCCTCTTAGTAACGGAGCAGGAGAGTGACGGGCCTGCCCCCTACTAGGCACAGGGAGGTCAGCACCAAAAGCTGCAGAGGGGACCAATGGGGTCTCAGCTACCGAATGTACAGTAACTTGGAATTTACCTCTGTGCTCAGCTTTTCAAAACTAAAACTCCCGCACACAGTAAGACATGCTGTTTAAAATCAGGCAGGGAGCAGTTAAGAGCATTCACTGCTCTTACAGGTGATGTGTTTGGTTCCGAGGATCCATGTCAGACAGCTCATAACCCCCTAAACATCTAGCTCCTATCTGGTGTGTTTGGCCTCTTTGGGCACCTGTACCACATACACATGTCTCCTCTCCTCACACATACATTCACATAATTAAAAATAAATCTTTAAAAAATAACAAGCTTGTACGTGTTTTGCATCTATTCCTTAGCTCTGCACATTGTCCAAACCTCAATGTGAGAAATTACCATCTATCATGAGACCTATTTAGCTGCAAGTTTACCCTACAGATAAGGTCAGCCAAGAGAGGCAAGAGTTCACTGTGGGATGGTTTGTAGCAGCAAGAAAAAAAAAAAAAAAAACTGAAAAATCAGAACTACTTTGATGCCCATCAAATGCTGATACTGTAGCTGATACTGCGGCTTGGACCCAGTATCAGCTGGGTCCGAGTCTGGCACCAGGGAGGCTGAGGAACTGACCAAGGCCAGCTTCCCCAAGAGTAAGTTCCTGTCTGAGAAAGGAAAGAAAGAAGAGAAGAGATTTAGAAGGAGAAGAGGAATCCACTTGAAGCATGGAGCACCAGGCAGCCAGCACAAGGTCTGTGCAGAGGTAGGAGAACACAGCTGTAGTGCAGCAACGCATGCGCCCCACTGGGCGGCAGCAACTGTGCTCTCTCAAAGCTCACTGCTGCACGGTCCTCGCCCAGACACATGTGGCCCTGGCATGGGGAGAGGCTACTGTTAGCAGCCTCCTAAGCTATTTGAAATGTTCTCTAACCGCACAGAATGCCTTTGAAAGAAATACAAAACAGGCAAAGACATTTTGTTTCATGAATAATGTTGAGATGAAGGGTGGTCCCACATGACCACATCCCATGACACCCTCACAGCTTCAAGAAAGATTTTCCCATGCGCTGCTGCTAGGCTGCCCACCCTTCTCTGCACACCCAGGGATATCACCGGCTCCTCTCCTCCACTGCTCTCTGGTATCATCACTGCCATTTTTGTCAACTCTGCCCTGCATGTCTGCTGTCATGTCTCCGAGCAGTCCTCCTAGCACATCTATCTCAACACTGTCACCTCATGTCTAGATCAACCCAGTGACCATGCATGCCCCTCCATGGCCTCCACAGCTACAGCTCTGCTCATCTCCCACCAAACTGTCGGTTCCCAAGCCTCATCTTCCCACCCTACCCCATCCTCCAGAGCACACAGCTCCAACCAAGCATGTATTCCACTGACACTGGCACTGCCATGTACAACCAGTTTACTTATCCTGTCTGCAGTATCCTTCCTGCGCTGCAGACCTGTGTGAGGCGGGCAGCATCCAAGCCTCAAATTCCCACTCAAAACCACTTTCAATGTCAAACACCTTTTTGTATATCTATTTATCTATATATCATCTATCAATCATCCATCCATCACCCAATCATCCATAATTATCTATCTATCTATCTATCTATCTATCTATCTACCTACCTACCTACCTATATCTATCTACAGGGTCTCTCTACAAAACTCAACTCTCCTGAAACTCACTGTGTAGATTAGGCTAGCCTCAAACTCACAGAGATCTCTCTTCCCCTGCCCCTGCCCCTCCTCTGCCTCCTGAGTGTTGGATTAGAGGCCTGCAGCACCACACCACAAACGGCAACTCTGAGAGGACATGGATCTGTGTCACTGCCCTCTGTTGGTCACTGCCTTGGCTCTAGAATCCACATTTCTTTGGGTTCCATTCACTCTGCTAAAACTTGTCAGACGTTTTAGGGTGACCTGAACTCAAGAGTCTTAGTGACTTTGACTCAAGGAGATGAGATCCACAGAAGGAAATTATTTGAAGAGGTTTTAACTCTAGTGGCTAGAATTACTTTATCAATACACCTGTTCCCTTCCCATTTTATTATATGTTCTTTTCTTCAAATCCTTCTGAGAGGCCAGCATTACTGTACTCAATACAAGTGGGATTAGTGGCTCGACAACAAAACTGAAAAGCTCAGACCCAGCTCATTCCAACCACACAGGAAACCCTACAGCCCAGCTGAGGCACTCTGCTGCCAGCTTCAGTGTGCGTCCAGTCAGTCCCTTATAAAGGACAGGTGTCCTGCATCTCTTGAGCACTCAAGCCACCCTGCACATGCTGGCTGCTCAGGCCTGAGCTAACACATGGCCTCACACCATTGGTTGAGAAGAAACACATGTTTCAACTCAGCTACTTGTCACAACCTATTTTGTTTCCAATGACTTCATCTGGAAAAGGGAACATTCCTTAAAGGAAGTGACAGAGATCAGCAAATAAAGGAACTTCTCTCTCTGGACGCTGTGTGGAATGCTCAACACTGAGTGGGAAACTGACCATCACAAAGGCTGGATTCTACAGGCTGCTTCTAACTGTAGCTGCCTGAGAGCAACCCTAGGCCCCCACCTGCCGTCTAAAACAAGGAAGATTGAGAGAAGGAGTGTAGTTTTTAATTCTTTGCTTCCAAGAAGCATCTCCCTGAAGATGGAGTTGCCCTGGAAACTACTGCCTGAAAACTAAGTTGGCTAGAGAAGGATTTCAAACCATGTATGACACAGGCTAGCCCACCAAACTATAGAGTGGGCTGGTAAGAGGCAAGCAATTTTAGGAGCTCCACAAGGGCACAGAACCATTATCCTGAAAATAAACACTCTTAAAAACCCTGATTAAAGCCAACCAGGTACTGGTGGCACATGCTTTTAATCCCAGTACTCAGGAGGCACAGACAGGCAGATCTCTGTGTCTTTGTGAACTCTATAGATACCAGCTTGGTCTGGTGTCTATAGAGTTCTAGGACAGCCAAGGCTACACAAACAAACCCTGTCTCAAAAACAAAACAAAAACAAAAACAAAACCCCACCAACTAAACAAGAAACAATTCAGAAATGCACAGGTGTTTCACTCAACATTCAGGGCTCTTCTTCTTCCCACATGAGAGACAGAGGATGAGGGAAGACCATCAAGAAAGGATGAGGAAAACCATACTTTCCTAAAGTAACCCAGTGAAGGTACCCCACTGCCACACATGTAATTGCCACTCAGGAACCACCTTCCTTTCAACATGTTCATGCTGGTAGGCCCATGACAGCTCTAATTCTAAATGACATTCCTCGGTTAGTTAGCATGGAATAGTCACACCCACTTGGGCCCTCCAGTCTCAGTACTCAGCCCTTCAAACCATCTACAGCAGAATCACAGCCACCTAGCCACTGAGTCTGCTTTCCTGCACTGTACAGACGTTCTCACACAGCATCCCATCATGGTCCTGGGCTTGACTTCACCACATCCTCACCCTCAGGTCGGTCAGCACCAAGACTGGGGCGGTCCCTGCTTGTGCAGCTTCCCATTTCTGTCCCATTACTTCACCAGGTACTCTGGCTTCAACATTCCAGATTTCTGGCAAATCTTTCAAACCTAGTTTAAAGGGAAAGCTCCCTCTACGTGCCTTTAAAGGGCAGGTTAGAGCAGGAGAAAGATCACCTAAAATGCTGTCATCTCTTGCAGCTCTTAGAACATTTCACTGCCTGTTTACAGCTCTGTGATTGATTCACTGTTTGTGCTATTCAATAGGCTGAGAATACCAGAGAGCAGGTGATAACTTGTGATATCACAGATAAGTGAGAATGGACAGAAAAGGAAATGGAATAACTCCATTTAAAACTGTTTTACTATGAAAGCAAGAGCAGACGGGCAAGCCTCCTTAGAGTTTCCACATTTTAGGAGCTGGAGAGAGGCTCCTCTGTCAAGAGCACTGGCTCCTCTTGTAGGGGACCCAGGTTCAGTTCCCAGCACCACATGGTAACTCATAACTGTCTTTAACACCTAATTCAGGGATTCCAGTGCCTTTTTCTGGCCTCTGTGGGCACCTGCACACATGTGGTACATATACATGCACGTAAGCAAACACTCAAGACATTTTTTGTAAATGTCTCCTCATTTGACTGTTCATATTATACCGGAATCAGGTTAATTTTGTTTTTTAAGAAACTTTAGGTAAATGACACAAAATTTTACATATGAGCCATCTTTAGAACAGAGATGCAAGAGTACTTCACCATATGCATATTTAAGGACTATTGTCTTCTCACCTTGGCAACATGTCCACAAATGACCAAGCATACTTGAGAAGGTCAATGGGAGTTATTTAGTGTGCTTAAAGTGATCGCTTCCTTGTCTCAAATGTCAAGGGTACATTTGTTTTGTGACACAAAGTCTCACTATGTACCTCAGGCTAGTCTGGAATGCATTTATATAACCCATACTGGCCTCAACCTCAACATCCTCCTGCCTTAGCTTGCCAAGTGCTGGGGTTACAGGTGTGCACTACCATGACCAGCCAAAACACCAACTTTAAAAGGAAGGTATACCTAAACATTCATACATCCTCAAACAAACAAAACCAGTAAATCTATGGCAATCATAATTTCTGGGAGCCACAGAGGTGGCTCAACAGTTAAGAGCACTGGCTACTCTTTCAGAGGACCTGGATTCAAATCCCAGCAACAACATGGCAACTCATAACCGTCTGTAACTCCAGTTCCAGGGGGTTCAATGCATTCTTCTAGCCACCCTGGGCACTTTACACACATGGTGTCCAGGCATACATACAAGCAAAACACACATATACATAAAAATAATACACACAAAAAACAAAAAAAGTTAAAGCTGTAAATATCAAACAAAACAAAAACAAAACCACCATAATTTTTCATGAGTCAAATGTACAAAAATATTTTCAAGTTTTAATTATGTGTCTGTGTGAATGCATGCTACATGTATGCTAGTGTCCTCAGAGAACAGAAGAGGAGATCAGATCCCCAAGAGCTAAAGGTATAGCTGATGACCATAGGTGTGAGAACTGGCCCTGGGTCCTCTAGAAGAACAAGGAGTGCTCTTGTCTGCTGAGCCATCTCTCCAGCCAAAAGTCAGTTTTTACAAAGTGATCTCAGGGTCAAAATTTGAAGATTCGTGCAGGCAGTGGTGGTGCACGCCTTTAATCCCAGCACTTGGGAGGCAGAGGCAGGCGGATTTCTGAGTTCGAGGCCTACAGAGTGAGTTCCAGGACAGCCAGGATGACACAGAGAAACCCTGTCTTGAAACAACAAAAGGAAAAGAAAAAAAAAAGGAAAGAGAATAGAATTAATCTCTTGATGGCTTCAAAGGGAGTCTCACTAGAAAGGGGTTATGAGGAAACCCCGTAGATCAGAGGCTAGAGTGCATATTTATAGTGATCTTCAAGGCTGTAAGTCATCCCATTCCATCAGACCTGAGCATCAACTGCCTTGTGTGCATCCTCACCAGGACCCCAGTGGCTAGCCTGCCTCTTTTCCAGGATCTTGCTGTAAATCAAGACACAGTATGTACTTCCCAAGCCTATTCATATCAACTAAAATTGTTCACGAAGCTGCTGGCACGGGATCCCAGCCTTGTACTAAGTCCTGTGTGGACTAATGCTAAAAATCAAAGGGCCAGTACTAAAACTAACACATGCATTTTACACCCTGAGTAAAAAGCAGACTAAAGCTGGTAAGGTGAACCCTCCAGCTGTGGGGTGCAGCCTTTGCTGAATAACAGAAGGAGCAGCAGTTAACAGTCACTGAGCAGGAGCCCCAGTGCTGGCTGTGGCAGACCTACTCCCACACAGCTCCATACAGCATGGAAAGCTGAAGCAAGAGGTGGTGTGTATTATGGCTCAAGTTACCCAGGAAGTGCAGATCTGAGTCTCAAAACCAGGCTGCATTCTCCCGGATGAGGCAGGAGTAGGCGAAAACTCACTACTGAGTTTGACCCAGACAGGGAGGAGGGTTTGGAGAGAGCTGGTGTACCTGCCAGGGCTCAAGCTCTGTGTGGATGTCGAAAGGTCTGCACTGATTCTCTCAATTTCATTCAGAAGGCCACACACTAGCATGTCTTACAGTACACAGGAAGGGGAAAAGACTAGTTACTTAGATTACTAACCAAAAATGTTCTGAACAAATAGGGGAGGGGCTGTTTTTGTATAATGGGTCTGTTGGCCCATCCACTAAGTCACAGAACTTCCCCCACCAGGAGCACCTGACACACAGAAGGCCTCCTTGTTATGTTGCTTTTGTTCTTTAAAGAGGGTTGCCCAGGCATCAGAGGAATCATGTGGGAGGAGCTAAGCCAGTCAACACTGGACTTTCAGTCTTCCAAATCATCATGCAGGTGTACAGCAGAACCTGAAAACATGTAGCCAGCACAGCTTCCTTTAAGAACAAGCTAGCCCTCAACTAGTGACCTCTAAAGTATAAGACTTTGAGGTGAACATGAGCTGTCTCTTTCCATGCACAGTCCTCTGGGACTATCTTTAAACCCTGGACAATCACCTAGGAAATAAACTTTGTTTAAGAGCTGCAGTGCAGAAAAGAACCTTACAGAATAACCCCAAATGTACGGACTAGAGAGCAAAGTAAATGTGGTCTGAATGCCAGGCTCTTTAAGACCTTGATTAAGTCCAAAGATACACTGCTAATAAGAATGACCAAAACAGTCATGGTGGCTCATACCAGCAAGCCAACACTCAAGAGGCTGAGGAGGATTTCTGCAAGTTCTTATAAGCTCAAGTCTAGCCTTGGCTATGTAATGAGTTCCAGGTCAGCCTGGACTACAATATGAGGTTGTCTCTAAACAAAATGCAAGAGAAAAAAAATGGCTTATGTTTTAGGCTCTCAAGAACCAAGGGTCAGTTAGACACACAGCACTAACATCTCCCAAGTCAACCTGCTTGCCTGTGCCCTCGACCAGGAGACCTGGATGGAAGGGCTCAAGGCAGAGAAGGAACTGAAGGCCTGACATCCCTGAGCCCCTGCAGCATCTTTCCCAGACCAGCTCCTTCTTCCCAACACTTCCAAGTGCTACAACAGACTCTTCCCACTTAGAGAAAATTGCTGTTGCAGCTGGAGAAACACTGCTGCCGACTCTGTAAGCCAGCCCCCACAGAGCAGTCAGGAGCATATGCAGGCATGAGCACACAGACCTACAGAAATGTTATGGAGCCTTAGTAGCAGAAACAGGAGGAAACGCTGCTTGCAGGGAACTGTTCAAAAATAAACTGGCACCAAAATATCAGAAAAGAGCTGCAGTGACTCACTGTCCTCACTGCTGAGAGGACAACGTTCCTTAACAGACTTGTCTCCCAGGCTTTTTCCCTAGCCGAGAAACAAGACAGGGTAAAGAGAAGCCCTGAGGTCTAATTTTACTAGATGAGTAAGATCTTACATGTTTAGAGTTAGGAGTATAGAGATGAACATTCATGCAAAGTACTTTAACATAGAAATTCTAAAGCAGAAGAACCAGGGCTGAGTGTGTGACACTGATACCCCCAGCAGTGCATCTGACAGACAGCCCAGACTCAGCCAGAAGGTGGGACCTTGAAGGCACCCACCCATATGTTCACTGCCAGGATGACCTCTTCTTAGCCATGCACACATGCTTCACCTTCATGCTAACTGCTCTCAATGACAGAAAACCCTTAGTGGCCTCAGCCTTTGTGAACGACCAACCACCAATGTGATACACTGCTGTCCCAGACTGCTCTTTCTGGTCAACTCTGACTCACCCTGCAAGGCCTGGTGTGAGGGTCAATCCCTCCTCTACCATACTAGAGAAGGTGGGAGCCATGTAAACATGAAGAGCCCAACCCAAGGCAAGACACCCCCCTCAACCCACAGAACCAAGCAACAGGAAGGTCCAGCACCCCTCACAGACCAGTCACATAGACATGGGGCTGGCTTATCTCAGGCAGTCCTGGACTTCTCAACACCTTCAAAACAAAGCTACATCCACCTAGCAGACTCCTCGGTTCACCTACCTCAACCCATTCATATGTAGAAAATAAACAACCTCATTTTGCTACGTATCTCACATCAACACTAAGAACTGATGGCATTTAAACTGAACAGAATTGTGTTTTTGAAACCAGCCAAATAATTCCTTGAGATAGTGCTGGGAAGATCTGTGGCTATCACTTATGTCTGCATTAGAGCTCTCGTTTCTAAACTGTTTCCTGTCAGAAAGCAGCAGGCATGATCGGAGAATATCCGGGTTGACAATGAAAATGAAGATGGTTCTGAAGCCCAAAAGGAAAGCCTAAAGCACAGAGTGCTTGCTAAACCTCACACCTTTGGAACCACAGTCAATGAAAGACATGGCCTTCCTTTTCCTGATGCTTACAGGAAAGGAAGGTATCATAGGACAGCTGCTGCTCTCGGCCCAGCAGGCTAACGAGAACCTCAGTGAAGCTCCTTCTGGCAGACTGTGCTATGTGCCAAGGCTCACACCAAGTAGAGAGTGCATAAACACTAATGCTCTTGCTCTGCCAGGTCCTTCAGGCTCAGCTACCTCCTCCTAACAGCCTGTCACAGTTGGCATCACCTCTGGGCGTCGCTTGCCCAGCTATCCTGCAGCCTGTCTTCATTCAGCTCCTGGAGCCCCATGAAGAACTGGCTTTGCCCTGCTTATCTGTGTAGGACTCAATCCACCAGACATGCAGGAAATGGAACAAGGAGAGAAACAGAAGTCCCAGAGAGTGATACGTTGTGAGACAGCAATTTAAAAAAAAAAAAAAAAAAAAAAAAAAAGGTTGTGGATTCAAGTAGTAACTTGTTTTGCCCCTGCTCTCTTTTGTATCCTAATAGCACAAAGACAACAAGCTAAGGACCAGGTGTTTTGATCATTTTCAGCTGCCCTGCTTTAGGGTAATATTTGTCTCAAGTCACAGAGGAGTCACAGAGGTAGGAGGAAGTTCAAAATCAGAAGGTCTTAGGCCAGTTGTCAGCCACCAGACAACCCACAGGATGATAACAGTGAAGGTCTGGGGCTCACAACATGTAGTCCCCCCCAAAAGAGACTTTTCTTATGTAATGAGAAGGTCAGATTGTGTCTAAGACTGACCTCACGACAATGTTTTCTATACTTCTGGCTGGCAAGTGCCCTAGAATGGTAACATGGACACTCAGCTGATACTGAACAGGGTTAAAAATGCCTGTAAAAGAACAAACAGAACACATTTTAAAATAGGATATCCACACAAGAATGCCAACAGTAACATAAGAAAACACAGAAGGAACCTAAAGACCGGAAAGAAAAACGGAAAGAGGAGACCCAGTTAAGGCTGGGTAAGTAGACAACCTCCAAGGACGCCCACAGTTCCTGAGGAGCTGCCCCATGAGGAAGGGAGTAATGAACCCTGGATGGTGCTTTCAGGAGAAATACAACTCCTCTTGCTCTCAAGGTTGAGAGGGATGAGAATCAGGAAACCTGGACTCAAGGGCTTCACTGTGGCTTTCACAAGCTGCCTAAGAAACTCCTATGTAAGCCACTTCCGACTAGCCTCAGGCTCTCTCCTCCTACATGAGGGAAAAATGAGCCCTGTCCTGACTGGCTCTCTCCAGATAAATGGAAGGCAACTGTCACTGGCTTTTGTAGATGGAACCCACCATTTGCTCTATCCCTCAGTAATGTCTCCTGAGTACTGCCTTCTTAGAGACTGCCAATGAGTAACCGAGCATCTACCAGACCTTTGAGAGATTGCTACAGGAAGCTACTTAACACAAAATAATGGAATTTTTTTTTTTTTTTTTTAAAAGAAGGAGGTTTGACTCATGCATGGCAATGCTTGTCTTACCTAGTGCTATCACTCTCCAGTCAGCCAGGACGAGTGAAAACAACTGGGAAGCATGGACTGGAATTTTTTGTATATAAATGAGAAGGTCCCGTACACATCTGTCTAGCAGAGACAAAAGTCAGATAGGGACAAAGCTCACCAGTACAATGACTGCCTAACTAAGGCCCTAGCTTCAATCTCCAGAACCCATGGGTGGGGCACCAAGGATGGGAATTATCAGCAGAGGGCTGGAGGTAGCAAAAAGGCTTAACTATTGAAACTAGATACATGTTTCTAAGATACAATGAATGCATAATCACATACTCTACCCATTTAAAGCCGAAGAAGTGATTTCTACCCAGTTCACCAAGTTGTGCCAGCACCACCAGTCAATTTTTACATTTCCACTACACAAAACACACCCCACAGCCCTGAGCAGTCACCTCTATCTCCACCCTAACAATCACTGAATCAGCTCTTGTCTCAGGTTGGTCTCTCTTTACACTTCATAATAAAGGAGTCACACAGGATGTGCTCTTGCTTCCTCCACTACGCATGCTCTGTGGAGCACTGTGGCCAATCAGTATTTCACGCCTTAATGTTCAATAGCATCTGGGTGTATGAACACACTCCAATTTGTTTATGACTACCAGGTTAGTCCTACACTGCACACATGTGCACACATCTTCATTTCTCTAGCGTAGACCTCAGAACTGCTGGGCCAGACTGAGACGTAACTTCTCACAGCCTTTGACAAACAACTGCACCATTTGACACCAGCACCAGCAGTGTAACGAGCTGGAGCAGCGACAGAAGCAAACGCACTCATGGGCACCTGCTAAGCCAAGGTGGCATGAGCTGTCATGGCACATGAGCAGAAAGCTGAGGCGGAGTCCTAACTGTATCCTTCCTGCTATGACCACCATTGAGGGGGCTTCCACGGGTAGCTGTAGGGAACAAAGTCTCTTAGACCAGCCTGGCCCAGGGTGATCACTGTGTACAGGACTACACATCCAGTCACCACACAGGAACGTTGAGGAAAGTGGGGGTGGTAAGAAAGGCCAACATTTTTGTCATGCTCAATCCCTGAAAACTCACTTTGCTTACTAGTGAGGCATAACCTAGACAGATGGAACATAATGAATTATGGGAGGAAGGAGAAATGCTTCCTTAAAACAGGTCAATAACATGTTGGAATGGAGCTATGGGGAACAGGAATATACTCTTACATTGCCAAAAGGCTCTATGGGAAAAATCTAGAAATACAGAACGAGGCTGATAATAGTTACCAACCTCTGACTCTGTCGTCCCACCCTGGGGAATATGCCCCAAGCAAATAAACGCAAAGGAAAAAATAGCTTGAACAAAATGTTCATCCCAGTAATATTTATAACAACAAAAACTGGAGACAAGTCAAATGCTCCAAAGCTAAGAAAACAATGGTGAATTGACAGGACAGACACACAGCCACCATAACGGACAGGCAGGAAAGGGGTTTCCGTTTCAAATTGGATATATACGTGGACTAGCACAGACATCCAGTATTTGGGGGCAAGGGCTGTGCATCCTCATCCTTGTTCCTAGGGCTTGGCAGGAGGGACACACTTACATATCCAAGTAACTACACGTGTGAATCAATAAACAACCAAGTCAATGTAATGCCAAGGGCTGGGGAGATAGTTAGAGTCTGCTTCCGCCAGGAAAGCAAACATTCATGAGGAGGAGTCGCCAGAAGTTCTAAGGGTTGCGAAGTGAAAATGTTTTCATCAGACAGACCCTCCTCAGGTACTCAAGACTATGGCCTTAAACCTACCACCAGCATTTACATGACCTACCTTCTCGTTACATTACGATCCTTCTCAGTAGTCTTGGTCCAGCCACTGTCACATCTTCACCCCCAGGCACAGGGCCTGTTCCTTCTGTCGAGCTCTTTCTCACCTGCCTAGAGAGAGAAGCTACCAGTCCAACTGCTATGCTAGCCTCTTGCCTTGGTTTCATTGCCTACTGGCAGCACTGGAGAACTGCCTCCCTCCTGAGGGACTTTCCTCTGTGTGCTGGCCAATCCAAATCCTGCAAACAATCCCCTCCAACCCTTCCTCTATCCATCTCCCTTCTCTCTCTCTCTCTCTCTCTCTCTCTCTCTCTCTCTCTCTCTCTCTCTCTCTCTCTCGTGCGCGCGCTCACCCTCGGCAGAATTCCCACTCCCCACTGATACCTTCTCTGGCCAAGATTATGTTAGTTTCCACTCCTGTCAAAGTCCCTCTCTTCCACAGCACTCTTTACCTGAGCAAATCCCACACATCAAACTGCCTTCTGCCTTTCGCCCCATATCTGCTCTTGGGCGCAAACCAACTCAGCCGACTGCCTTCTAGATGCCTCCGTTCAACCATCCCGCATCCCCATAAACTCTGCCTCCCCAGTCTGTTCCGAAGGTGGTTGTTCAAGCATCAGGAAATGGTCCCAGCACTCACAGGCTGCTCATGCCAGAAGCTCCTCTTCCCATACCCACACCTTGCTGACACTTCTGCACAGGCTAGGGGTAGGCTAGACAAGAGTTTATACAGTTTTGGATATTCTCGTTTTAAATACAGGAAAGTATTTCTGATCTAGAGGCACCAGACTCTCAATGCCATATTTTCTTAGCTTCAGTGGAATATACTTGACTGATGGGGATTTATTACACCAAATATAAGCATCCTAGGTAGCCACATTCAACAAAGACGTGCTTCAGGCCTAAAGAACTGCTCACGAGTTTACTACCACAAGCACACAGCTATGTGACAATGTGCAAAGTGGGTTGCCAAACGGTGACAAAGTGCTATTCCAACAGTATTTGAATTCCTTTATCAGCAGGCTAGAGAGGGCTCAGAGGTTAAGAGCATGTGTTGCCCTTGCAAAGTACCCGGGTTCAATTCTTAGACAGCTTATCATCATAGAAAGACTCCAATTTCAGAGGACCTACCACACTCTTCTGAATGTGTGCCCCAAGCATACCATGGTGCACATATACTTGATGCATATAAAATAATCTTTAAGAAATTTTTTTTGTCAGAGCTTGATAGATGGCTCAGTGGTTAACAGTACATGCTGATCTCCTAAAGGACCTCAGTTTGGCTCACAACTAAGTGTCTTACAATTGCCTTTAACTCCAGCTGGCCTTTAGGGGCACTGGCATACATGACATACTTAATATACACATAAATAAAATTAAATCTTTTTATTAGAAAAGAATCCTTTCAGCTAGGCATGGTGGCACATACCTTTAATCCCAGCACTTTGGATGCAGAGACAAGTGGATGTCTGTGAGTTTGGAGCCAGTCTAGTCTACAAAGCAAATTCCAGGACACTCAAGAGTTGTTACACAGAGAAACCCTATCTTGGGGGTCTGGAGTGGTTAAAGAAAAAAAAAAAATCCTTTCACCATGCAACACACCTGTGTTCATGTATGTATATCTGCTTGAGGGTCAGAGCTAGAGAACACACAGGATACATCAGCTCAGCTCTGCTTTGGCTTGCCTCTCACTTTAGGGTATCTTAACATCAGAATCAACAGTCTCATACAAGTGACAGATGGCTGCAGATACACAGAGAGGCATGACACAAAGCAACAGAGATCTGAGATGGCAACTGAGGTACTGCTGTTTCAGATAGTCCCTGTATGTCACCTATGGCTGCACTCCACTCCCGTCTGCGAGGCACTGCCACAGCCCACTGTCAAGCCATGTCAAACACTGCCCTGGAGACTCCCAGTCAGGGGTGCTGCCTGCTCAGCTTCCATTCAAAAGGTGCACTTCAACTCCCAGAAAAGTCACATAGATCCAGATGAGTCAGAAGGACTCTTCTGGCCAAAGTTGGAAAAAATTATAGAACAGGTCAGGAGGTTGTCCTTTGTTCAGAAGGACAGAAAATGGGGGCATTCACCAAGGGGATGAGGAGAGAGTTCTGTCTGACTGAAGCGGATGCTGCTGAAGCAGGTTCCCAGGCATGGACACAGGGCATTGTTAACAACAATACATGAATCAAAGAGTCCCAGGTCAGCCCCTCCAGATCCTTTCAGCCCTCTACTCTGAGACTGCCCCCCTAGAAGCAGGACTTCCTGTCACACAAAGGGCCTCTGTGGTCCTATGTCCACAGAGGAGGAATGGATGCTTTTCCTATGCACAGGCAGCAGTTTCAGAGGTCCTTCCCCATAGAAACGTCTGACAAAGCAGATGCCTCTAGGAACTGCAGCCCTGTCTCAGAGGTGACAGTCACTGAGCAGAAAATCAGAAACAGCAAGAGAGCAATAATGCCACAGCACATAACCAGGCAAGGACTCTGAAATCTGTGATTTGATTCCTCACAAGACCATACCTTTTGCTGGTCTGTTCACACCAGGCAAAATATTTCTGAGATGTGAAATAATGTTCATCTGAAAAATGGAATCCAATCTGCTCTGGAGGCTGTGTGGAACCAGCAGCTTTCTGCTTGGGGTGGGGTAGGGTGGGGTGGGGTGTCTTCTGTCAGGTCCCCAGCACTGAGGTGCTCTGTTCTCACAGGACTTAGAATCACAGAAAGGACTTCCTCTAACACAGTGGACAATCTCTCCAATGAAGAAAAGGCTGTGCAAAAGGGACACAGACAGGGTGCTCAAGATAGGACACCACTGGAAGGCCACAGGTTGGAGGGATGAGCATCCCAGGAAGGAACCTGTATGACAACAAAAGTTGTACAGCACAGTAGGGCTGACTTGGTGGGGAGAGGGTTGTTATTTACAAATAACAATGTACATGGGACAGACACCAGTCTGAGTCCTCAAGTCACCACAAGTGACTTATGTCCCATCTACCTACCATGAATCCCTCCTTTCACCACACCCTCCAAAAATATATATGTATTCAAAGCCCACCTCCACAAGAATGCTAGAAAATGACACAAAATCATGGCAATGCCACACCTTTCAGAAGTTGTATCCAGAAAGGAACTGTTCAAATACTTCTCCAGGCACATGCCTTTGAAACTCAACAAGGTACACAAAGCAGGAAAATTGGTTTGTGATTGAGTGCTGTATAGGCATTACCTGCATTCAACCATGATGCCACTTTCTCAAGAACTCACTTTGCTCCTCTGCATGTACCAGCTGGAGCCCACAGCAACCCAACCCAAACAAGAGCACTGGGCCAGTTTACAGATGGTGTTCCCAACACACTGGAAACTGGAAGAGGGAGGGAGGGACACAGACACAGTATCAGAAGCAGACAGTGAGGAGAGATGGAGGGAGGGAAGGAGAGAGGGAAGATGTGTGTTAAATAGTACTAGCTAACTCAAGCAAGATGATCAATTACATTGTCAAGAAAAGGAAGCCAGATGAAATATTCTATACAAAACGCATACTAGAACTCCAAGAGGGGCTGGAGAAATGTTTTCAAACATTAAGAGCACTGGCTGCTTTTGCAGAGGACCTAGGTTCAATTCTTAGCACTCACGCGGCAGCTCCCTCACAGTCATCTCTAACTCTAGTACCAGGGGATCCCATGCCTTCCTCTGGCCTCTGAGGATATCAGGCATGCATGTGGTGCACAGATAGTCATCATACAGATAAAACACTGGCCTAGATAGATGATGTAGACAGATAATAAATTGAAAAAATCCACAATGAAAATAAGCGTGAGTCTGAAACATTGAGAGACAAACGTCACTCAGGTGGGGCAGGGCTGCACTGAGAAGCTGTTCCTGGCCTACAGCCTCTTGCCTTAGGCTCACAGTCAGAAGTAACAAGCCTTTCAGGAATACTAACCAAAGGTGCCCACTACAGTGGCAGGGGAGCCACAGCTCTGCCCTGCAGCATGAGCACATCACTCAGGGAGCTCACTTCATTCTTGGCTTTAGAGACTATATATAGCAGGTATACTCTTATTAAATTCAATTTTAAGCATAAATTCAATTTTAAGCACAAATAAGATATTTATAAAAACATCCATTTTCCTGGAGTATATGTATTTTAGAAATGTTATTTATTATTTAATCATGGTCTTGTCAGGCCCAAAGAAAACTCCAATTCCCCAAACTCTAAAGCAGCCCAACTATCTAGGTTGAAATGAGCCCAACCTGGACTACAGGAAGATTTCTGGAAGTTAGACAAAAGCCAGCATTCCTCAGGAACTTGTGAAGCTGGTTTCCCTCTACCAAAAGAAGTTACTTGCCTTACTTCTGGTAAAAGAGACACATGGCGACCTGTGGAACTCTTAGCATATCAAAGCATATGCTGGCATCACAGGTACCTGCTGCACATTTCAAAGTCAGTCCTAGCCCTTCTCACCTCCTCCCTCTCTCCCAACTGCTCATTCTCCTTATAACCCTGCTATCCTGCTATGCCCCACCCCGTGGGCCCTCTCAAGCTCCCCCCCCTCCCCCCCCCACTTTCCTGCTTCTCTCACTGTTTTCCCAATTCTCTCCCCTGCTATTTTCCCATCTCTCACAGACAACCCAGTCTGCTTCTTCCTCTCTCTGCTCTGGACTCTTTCATTTGCCTCTGGCTGTTTTCTCTCTCCTATCTACAGTAAAAGCCTTCCTCAGAACCATATCATGGAGCAGGCATGGTCTCAGTTTCTACAAGCCTCACTGTGGAGCTCTGGCTGTTCTGGAACTCAGTATTAGACCAGGCTGGCCTGGACCTCATAGATCCACTTGCCTCTACCTCTGCCTCTGCCTCCTGAGTGCTGGGATTAAAGGTGTGTATCACACCCTGCCTGTTTCATAAATTTTTAAGGAGTATACTCTAATTATTTTAGAAAAAAAACACATGCTATCTATAAACTTTCCCTAGGGTACTGAGTAGGCTTTGGACAGCGGCAAGGAGCCAAACCAAGGTGGATGGACAGTCATCCAGTGTTCTCAGCCAGTCTCTGTTTGTATCTGAGTTTCAGGAGGACTCAAATTCAGATTTTAGCAGAGAACTTTGTAAAGGCTGGATGCTAGAGACTGAGCCCAGAGCTGCACATGCTAAGTACTGGTCTACTCCAAGAGACTTAAGTTTAAAGATTCTGAAAAGCTGTGAATAAATTCTATTTCACTAATTAAACCATTTCTTTATTTATACTATAATTTTTAAAAAGTCTCTCATGTTGCAAAACCTGTCTCAAGACTTAAAAGCTGTCAGTATTCCCATGCAGGAACTGAAACACACAAATACTAAGAAAAAGAAGCTTGTGTCCAGGGTTTTCCTGTATGTTTCCTCTTTCAAAGAAGAACGAAGTACTTGTCCATTTCTTGAACTAGATGTGATCATAATAGGTCTGGCAGTTTCCTCTACAGACGACACAGAATGGGGCTCACTCGGCTGGGACCTAATTTAGGAGAGAGGCAGGAAAAAAACCACAGAATAGAGACCTCTTTATTTTTCAGAAAAAGTATGTCTCAGAGGCAGGACTGTCAGCGCCCTTTGTACTGACAATGACCTCATTATACATTATACTCTATATTAATCTACTTTATTCATTATGCATCTATGCCACATAGTATTCAGCAAAAATTGTTATTTAATAAATGCTGAATGTTTAGAAGAAAAAAAAAAAGAAGAAGAAAATGAACTCTTGGGCCAGGGTTGTAGTTCAGCAAGAGAGCATGATCTGAGAGAAAAGGAGACCATCCAAGGTATAATGTTGGGAAAGCATGCCTACCACGCAAAAGCAATGACCTAGAAAGCAGTCGTCTTGGCTTCCAGACTCAGCTAACGAGCCATGCGACCTTGAACGAGTCACTGCCCTTCTCAGCCTTGATTCCTTTATCAAAATGGAGCCACTCCAAGAGTGCTCTAACTCGAAATGCCAAGTTCCTACCTTTAAAACTAAGCCACGAAATACCTTAGCATGTGGGTGGAGGGTCAAATAAAAAGACGGATCAACAAAGAAGGCTTATTCTGACTGGTGGAGCTCTCACCTGCAAGGCATGCTTTGGCTTGAAGTTATTGAAACCTCTTTGTTATTTTTACAAATGCAGCATTTAAAGAATATTCAGTTGAATTCTCGATGATCCAGACAGAACGTTTGATGGAAGAGCCATTCATAGCTACAAGAGCAAAACTAAAACTGGTGGGCCTGATTAAGGTCTCGGAGTCACGCATTACATACCGTGGAAGTTTCCCATGACCCAAAAGTGTCAGATATATATGCAGCTCATAGTAGTGATGCTCCACCAAGAAAGCGTGTCTAAGTGGTGGCCCAGCCCACACCAGCACAGCATCACAAGTCCTGCTGCCTGGTTCAATGTTCATGGCAATAGTAACCCAGTAAGAGTAAGTCATGAAGGGATGGTCACTTAAGCGAGAGGTGGGGAGTGGGTATGTTTTTTCCTTTTTAAGCTTTCAGTTACACATACAGTACTACAAAAATAAGGGAGGGGGGAGTGGTAATTTTTCAATTCCAGAATATGACTTTTGAGATAAGAAACAATTTAAAATATATATGAGGTTGTTCAGCTTTTAAAACAGAATGTTTGATACCCAGTAAAGACATAAAGTTTCTGGCGCTGGGGACAGGGCACAGGGTCTGAGAAGAGAAATGAAGAAAGAGCTGACTCAGGCCACAAGCGAGCAGAATGCAAATTCAGGGAGTGACTCCCCCACCCCCTACCACAAAGTACAGTAAACGGGAAAAGCTCATTTGCTGGCTGTTCTCTCTGTGTCTATAGATTAGCTCTGGCCTTTAAGAAAGAAAACAGCATAAATAACAAACACACCATCTGAAAGTAAGGAAATATCAGCCCTCTGGTAACAAATGGCTAACTCAGGTAACTCAGTTAGCTAGGCAGTTAGAAACATTCCTCTAGAGGTATGCAATCCGGAGGAAACCATGCTGAAGCAGTTCAAAGTCAGCCACTGGGAAAGGAACCATGTGTACATGTTTCAAGCCAGTGTCAAAGATTATAAAGCACAAGTATTCATTTCTTTGTTCAGGCCAAAATCTAGCACAGGAGAATCAAGCACTTGCAGTCATTTTCTCAGGGCATACAGGACAAAACATTCCATGCTGGTTAATGTGGAACTTGGCTGAACACTTCCGTCAAGAACCTCTCAAACTAGCTACTCTTACTTACAAGGTAAGACTGCTGGCAATCACGCAAACCAGAAAAAAGAAAGTGCAGAAATTCTACTTTCAGACAGGTCTACCTTAAAGTACACTCACGGTTCTATGTCAAACGCTGGCTGCAGCAGCCTAACTTTGCAGATCTGCTGAGTACCTGCCTCCTTCCGACCCTGCTGTTGGTCTGACCTCCCTCTCCCAGCCGAATTCTCCCAGCACATTTCATCATTTCCTGTTGGCTGCTGAGATAAGGTCACTCAGTACACTGCACTGCCGCATTCACAGTACAAGCTCCAGGTTCTGACTGCTGCTGGCTCCTGCATGCCTGGGCCATCACAGAACAGTTTTCGTTTCAAAAGTGACCCAGGAATCTCAGTATTCCAATGGAAAACAAAGAAAGGTCTGGTAACAAATCTTCTGCTCCTACCAAATCAGTGTGTGCTCACCAACTTACGTGACAGATTTGGCCTTGTCTTTAGGATCTTTTTAGTTAGGACAGAAAAGGGCATGCTTGAGGTCTCAGGGGCAGATCTGTCAAGTGGCCAATGTTCCCCAGGCTTGCCTCTGAGGGTGGGCTAATCTTGGTGTCCCTACCACCCAACTCTACTCTCATGCTGCACTCTCCAATGCAGAGCAGAGCAGCTTGTTAATGGAAGACAAGGGGGAACTTGATACAGAAGACAGGACAGGGACAGGGATGGAGCAACTGCCTGCTAAGGAGGGCTCACAAATATTCAAGATTAAAAAGAAAAAGCCACCCCACTTCTTCTATATCAAAGAACTGAAAGGAAAAGGAAAAACGATGCTAAAATTCTGGGTATAGTGTATGCACAAGAACACATATCCGTGCTGGGCAGTGGTGGCGCATGCCTTTAGTCCCAGCACTTGGGAGGCAGAGGCAGGCAGATTTCTGAGTTCGAGGCCAGCCTGGTCTACAGTGAGTTCCAGGACAGCCAGGGCTATACAGAGAAACCCTGTCTTTAAAAACAAACAAACAAACAAACAAACAAACAAAAACAAACACATAGTCATGAGTCCCCTAGACAGAGCACGGGGAGAACCCTACCCAACTGCTGGGATGAGGACAGGAAGTAGACTGGAGCAGGAGGAGCAGGGAGCTTCAGAGTTTCTGGTTCTGTTTGGGCTTTTCCTTTAGTACTTGAGACAGAACCTAAGACCTCATCCAGAACTGTGTCACTACACTGCAGATCCACAGCCAAGCCTGTTTTCTGATTCTTGAACTAATTACATATATACTGCATATGTGAAAACCCATGCACATTCATGTCTGGACATTTTTCGTACACATATTATTTGCCAACAAAGATTGTTTAAAATTGCATGCAAAATGGCTCAACAGGTAAAGGTGCTTGTTGCATAAGCCCAGCTACCTGAGTTCCAATCAGGAAACTGTCTTCCCCTGCTTCCCTTCCAGAAGTCCTACCCCTTCCACACAGCCAGCTGGGATGCTATGTTTAAGTGGCAGTGGCAGAAAAAGGGTCACTTTAGGACAGTTTGTACCTTAAAATATGAACCAAGAGGAAGAAAAGAGAAAAGTTAACTTATATTACTGACAAAACAATACACTTTGAGGAAAAATAATACACACGAATATTCAGTCATTTATCAGGGTCCCTGATGTCACTGTTTACTTGGGCATGTTACTCAAAAGTCAGCTAGTCTCACCTTGTACAAACCAGTTGGAGCTCTCTTTCTTAAACCTTGTGCTGGAAATCTCTTAACAGAAAAATCAGGAAAGACCCCATCAACAGAAGTTCTCACTTGCTCTCAGTGGCAGAAGGGAAGGGGAGGCAAGGGTACTTGACAGCCCAGCCTCGCCAGGCTTTCCATATATGTGGGTCCCTGAACTGAGAAACACAAAGCCAGAGGGCTCAGATGGGCTGGTGGAGGGTCCTGCAAGAGCCCTCTGACTACAGGGACTTTCATTAGCAATCCAACCTCCACATCTGCAAGATCAAGCCAGCTGCCCCAGCAGAAGCTACTAGGATACAGTTGTCCTATAACAGTGGTTCTCAACCTGTGGGTCATAACCCCTTGGACAAATCTCCAAACTATATTTACATTATGGTTTATAACAGCAGTAAAATGAAGTAGCAATGAAAATAATTTTAAGGTTGGGGATCACCACAGCATGAGAACCACAGCATTAGGAAAGTTGAGAACTGGGACCCTTGTCTCTCCTCCCTATCTGCTTCCCCTCCTTCCGTCTCACCCTGTATGAGATGCTGATTTGCATACAACTGAGTGGCACTGACAAAACATCTCCCTAGCCTCCAAGTTCCCTGTGCCTTTCCCTGGCTTGACAGAGCAGCAAACACTCATCTGTGGTTTTAAAGCGTAGTTTCTATTGTTGAAACATAACCCAGCCGCATAGCCCAAGCTGGACATGAACTTGGGGTCCTCCTCCCTAACACTGGTATCTGCCTTTTTGCAAAGAACGGAGAATGGAATACTAATAGTGTAAGTCTGCAAAAGCAGAAGGCTCTTCTTGGGTTCCTGCATGCCATCCGAGGGGAAACAAAACTCCAGGAACAGACTTTCTCAGCCACTCACACTTCTGCAGCGTACTACAGACAACACTGACAGTCAACTGCACCGCACGGTACCAGAGTCAAGGACTAAATTCCCTACCATTTTAGCCTAAGTATATTTTATTGAGACTCAAACTTTAAGGTCACTGACTCTGCCAATGATTCCTTCCAGCCAGCATCACTCAGCTTCTCTCCGCTGCAGTGGCAGAACTCAGGTTCGATGGCTGTGAGGCAGGCAACAAAGTGTGCTAATTTATGATTTGTGCTCATCTTCAAATACCAAGTAAATATTCAATTTCAGAAACATACTTACTATTAAGTAAAGTCAGGTGGTGGTAGATCATTTGGAGAGAGGAGGGTAGTAGCTAATTTCAATCCTAATGTTAGTCTTGCCTATTTTTTTAGGAACCAAGATGTAAATGAGTCATCTGGCTCTATTTCTCCACATCTATGCCAAATTTTCTATCAGAAAATGCACCAGCACAAAGCTGAACTATCTTTGGCAAAGTTTAAAAAAAAAAAAAAAAAGGTAAAATCTCTTACATAAGCTTCTTTGCTCTTCTGGCAGTTGTCCAATCATGGAGGAGAGAGAAGAAAAAAAAAATAGAAAAAGGAAGCAGCAACAGCAAGCTAATTAAAGCTGAAAGCCCAACTAAAGCAGCAATGTGATAGAATGGTTTTTCCCCTCACTATAAAGCGTATAAAACCCCCACCGCCATCAAGAGAATTGATACTTGGGTTGTGTGTGTACATGCACATCTGTTCAAATCCATGTATGTGTGCATGTATGTTTGAGGCAGTCAGGTGCCATCTTTTTTTTTTTTTTTTTTTTTTATGATTTATTTATAGCCGGGTAGTGGTGGCACATGCCTTTAATACCAGCACTTGGGAGGCAGAGGCAGGTGGATTTCTGAGTTCGATTTCTGAGTTTGAGGCCAGCCTGATCTACAGAGTGAGTTGCAGGACAGCCGGGGCTATACAGAGAAACCCTGTCTCAAAAAAAAAAAAAAAAAACTGGGAAAAAAATTTGTTTATATTATATATGTGAATATACTGTAGCTGTCTTCAGTCACATCAGAAGAGGGTATTAGATGTCCTAATAGATGGTTGTGAGCCACTATGCGGGTGCTGGGAATTGAACTCGGGACTTCTGGAAGAGCAGTCAGTGCTCTTAACTGCTGAGCCATCTCTCCAGCCCTGCCATCTATTTTTTTGTGACAAGGTCTCTCACTATGGCACTCTGGCTGGTTAGGATCTCTCTATGCAGATCAGGCTGGCCTCGAACTCACAAAAATCCACCTACTGAGAGCCAGGACTAAAGATGTGCGCTGCCATATCTGACATCTACATTTTTTTTTAAGACTGCATCTCTCATCGGCTTAGAGTTTGCCTAGTAGACTAGACTAGATGGTCAGTACACCCCAGAGGCCTGCCTGGATCCACCTCATCAGCAACAAGATTACAAGCATGTGCCACACATCCAGGCTTTTCCCAAGTGTTGTGGGATCAAATTCAGGTTCTCAGGCTAAGATGTCACACTCCCTATGACCTGGGAATAGTTTATACACTTTCTGGGTGATATACTGAAGATGAAACACAATCCAGGAAGGAAATCTGAAGTTCAAAGAACAAATGCCTAGCAAAGTTCAGTGCGTTTGGGAACATTTTTAGGAGTAAAAGTAGGTCATGTTGTGGGAATGCTTCATTGGTATGATTTTCACACATTTACTTATATTTAATTTCACCATCCGCTACAGTGTGGCTGTCAAGTGTCTCTTTAAGATCAGTGTTCAAGAGTCCTCACTGTGTCACTACTAAGGACTTGTAGAAGGGAGGAGCATGTCCTCAAAGGGAACTGTGGGACCATGATCTTTGTCTCTTGAATCCCAGCTACCAAGTGTCTTATGCTCCACTCTGCTCTACCATACAGCACCATGAGGTGCTGCCCCAACACCATTCCGTGGGCTGCAGTTCTGGACTGAAAAAAAAGATAAAATGAGCTGAGGGCTAGTGTTCAACTCTCCGTCTCCTGACTGGGTGTGCAGTGTGACTAGTTGTCTCTTGCTTTCTGCCCTGTGCACATGATTCCTTCTTAAGTTGCCTTTGTTAGACATTTTGTTTCAGCACTGAGAAAAGTAACTTATACAATTACTATAACACCCACCTACTGTAAAGAGGGAAGAGTTTTGATGGACAAGTTTGGAGATTTCCTGCAGAGTTGGCTACCCATAGCTTTTGGACCTTCAAGTCTGGTAGGACAGGTGGACAAATACCCAGAGGACCACACAGTTTGACAAGCACTGTGTCTAGGAATCTAATCGGGAACCAAGCTAGACCAAGGTGAACAACTAACTCCCTAGAAAAGTGAGCTCCTGAACTGAACCACCTTCAGCAGTCACCTCCAAGGGAGGCAGGAGCTCCTGACTTAATTACAAAGTGCCTTTTATTGAAGGCAAGAAAAATAGCCACACCTTTATTTCACCCACTAAGGACATTAAAAACAAAATAAAACATGAAAGCCTGTTACCTCCCAATATTTCACCGTCAAAAGGTCTTCCTAATTTTGGCTGGAGTGTAGGTTCAGCAAGTAAAAGCACTTGTTGCCAAGCCTGCTGACCTGAGTTCGATTCCCAGGATCCACATGATAGGTGAGAAGCCACTCCTGCTAGTTGTCCTCTGACTTCTACACAAGCTGTATGGTGTACACATACATATTAATAACATGAAATAACTTGTAACTGCTGACATGTGTCTGCATTTGTGACTGTTGGGTTTCAGACAAGAGGCTGAGGTGCATATTCTACATACCAAAGTGGACCATGCCTGGCCTCTAAGTTCTCCCAGCATCCCTCAGTCCCTATGTAGCATACCCTATCCTCTACCCTGACCTTTCTAGCCCAGGGGCTGAGCTTTCCCTCCCCCAGAAGCTCTTTCCTACATAATCTAGACATTTTGGTCTCTCTCCCTCTCCCTCCCCCATCTCTTCTCTCCCTTTCTTTCTTTTTCTTCCCCCTCCCTCTGTTTCCCTCCCAACGGCAACTTCCCTGGCCTCCTTCCTTGGGACCAGTAAACCCACCCAAGAGCTGCTTCCCAATAAGCCTGCCTTTAATATACTTTAATCTAGATTTTAATTTTTAAATTTTATTGAATTTTTAATTTTTTAATTGGCTTATTTTGCCACAGAGAATAACTTATCAGTACCAAAAAGACAGAGAAAATGTTTGCTGAAGTGCGTTATGGTTTGTCTATGCTCAGCCCAGGGAATGGTACTATTAGAAGGAGTGGCCCTGTTGGAGAGGGTGTGGACTTGTTGAAGTAGGTGTGTCACTATGAGTGTGGGCTACAAGACCCTCATCCTAGCTGCCTGGAAGTCAGTATTCTGCTAGCAGCCTTCAGACGAAGATGCAGAACTCTCAAGCTTCTCCTGCACCATGCCTGCCTGGATGCTGCCATGTTCCCACCTAGATGATAATGAACTGAACCTCTGAACCTGTAAGCCAGTCCCAATTAAATGTTGTCCTTATAATAAGAGTTGTCTTAGTCATGGTGTCTGTTCACAGCAGTAAAACCCTGACTAAGACAAGGTGCTAAGGTGACTTTCTCTGAACACTTGTGTTTCTATTTTACAATGTGCATTTATTGGTTTTAGAAAGGAGAAATAGTGGGCTTCCTTTCTGAGTCCTCTAACTGGACAGACAACATGGAGGTCAAGTCAAAGATCAACCTTGTTACTGTGCAGAGAGGCTAGGACCACTGCACTTCAGAGCCCACAGGCTAATGTCCACCCATAGGCTTTCCTAATATCCACAGTGCCCAATGACACTTGAGAAATATATAAGGAACTTGAGAAAGAAAGAGGGTGTCAGCTGGACTGAAGAGTCTCCATGAGGACACAGACAAGGAAGCCAGGGCAAGGTTAAAACCCTCAACTAAACTCAAAGCACAGGCATCCTAGACCAGCACTTGACTTACATATGGCCACAGCACTGGATGATGGTAATTCCAAAAGCATGAAGGAACTCCATGTGGGAAAAGGTGGGTGTGAGAAGGAGATTTTCATGAATAAGTAAGTCTTTACTGGATGAACAGAACAAATAATTAGACTGGCATACTCATACAATAGAGTGGTCAGTGCTGACCATGGTCATAGTGTCTCTAGCCCCTAAAGGAAAACAGTCTATTAAATACCAAAGGAAGGACCTTGAAATGAAGGAGGTCCCTCTGAAAGCTCATAACCATACAAACTACAACAAGTACATCAACAACTACAATTAGTTGTTTTAGTAATCAACAATTACAATTAGTGACTAGTAATTAATGAGGATGACGGTGGGGAGCTTCCAAAGCATGGGGTCAAGCCTGCAGGAGCTGTCAGGGCTCCAGGCTCCCTGCATCCCCAGCTGGTCCACAGTGCTCTGCTCCATGCCTAAGCAGCACTCTTCATTCCTGCCAGTCTCAGAAGAGTCATCTCACTAACACTAAGCTGAAAACAGAAAGAGAGCTGGTACCTAAACTATCATATGCCATCTAGTTTACACAAAGCTGGTTTGAGAGCTGAGTGGTGGTGGCTCACGCCTTTAATCCCAGCACTTTGGAGGCAGAGGCAGGCAGATCTGTGAGATCAAGGCCAGCCTAGTCTGCATAATTGAGTCCAAGACAGCCAGGGCTCTATTACACAGAGCCAACGAGCCAACAAACAAACAAACAAACCTGTTTTAGGGGTTTTTTTTTTTTCTTTTTAAAAAACTCAGACAAGGTCCACTATGTAACCCTCCCTGTTCTAGAACTTCCCATGTTGAACTCACAGACAATCAATCCACCTGCCTCTAAGAGAGTGAGCCTCCGCCCAGTTTTAAACTAGGGGAAGACGAACTGTGACAATAACTATGAACTGGGCCCCACACTGCAGCCACGGCACTATAGCCATGGCCCCACACAGGAGATACAGAGGCACTCAAGCACAACTTCACCTCTGGTCTTTCTGACTAGAGACCAGGCTCAGAACCACGAAGCCTACCAGCCACTTCAAGCTGGTTAGGAATTCAATCATGCTTCTAATTAAGTGGCCTCAGATGGGTTCCTCACAAACATCTTCCTACACATGTAACAGTATAAATTACAGAACTAGTAACATGCACCTGGACTTTGATGTGGTGAAAAGCACGTGAGAACTAACTTTATTATGACTTGGATTTTAAAATGACAGAGGTAAACACCTTTAGTAGAATTGCTGACCACTGCCCTGGAACTCAAGGAGAACAGCATTACTAGCTGTGGGTCCCAGCAGATTCACCAATGAACCTGTTTCTTCAGCTATCACCAGGACCAGCCTCTCCTACTTCCCAGGTCCTGAGAAGAGAAAACTGCCTGGTGCTGTGTATTAGCTAGCTTTTCATCGTGGACACTACATTTTTCTGAGAGATGTCAGGAAGAAAAGACTTTCAGATCATAATTCTGAATGATTCAGCTTCTTGGCTGTTTCTGGGCCTGTGGAAAGGCAGGGTATCATGATTGTTTGTTTTGTGTTTTTGTGTGTGTGTCAAGAAGGGAACAGGGAGGCCGGGCAGTGGTGGTGCACGCCTTTAATCCCAGCACTTGGGAGGCAGAGGCAGGCGGATTTCTGAGTTCGAGGCCAGCCTGGTCTACTGAGTGAGTTCTAGGACAGCCAGGGCTACACAGAGAAACCCTGTCTCGAAAAAAAAAAAAAGGGGGGGGGGGACAGGGAAGATGTAGGCCCCAAGGACATGTCCTTTGTGACATATTTCTTCCTACTAGGCTCTACATCCAGAATCCCCGCCCCCAGCAGTACCACCAGCTGGGGACCAAACCTTCATTACTCCAAATCAGTACCTACTTGCTTCTGGCTGTCCTCTATCTGCCCACTGTACTAGTCTGAATGAGATATGTCCCCCATAGGCCCTGACCTTTGAACATTTGGTCCCCAGTTGGTGGCACAATTTGGAAAGGTCTAGAAGATGTGGCCTTGAAGGAAGTATGTCAAAGTATGCTTTGGGACTTACAGATTCATGCCATTTCATTTGCCTGGTCTGCTTTGTATCTGTAGTTCAAGACATGAGCTCTCAGCACCCATGCCCACCCACTGCCTCCACCCTGCCACTGTGGACTCTGACTCTCTGGAACAGAAACCAAAACAAACTCTTTTCTAGGTTGATTTCCTTGATCATGGTGTTTTATCACAGCAATAAAAACATCACTCCCACCCACTAATGGCTCTAGCCAATGAATGACAGACAGTAAATTCCACCAAGGATCCAACAACACCTTTATCTCTAACTATAGCATCTTTCTTTCAGTTTCCAAGGTTGGCTTTAAACTTGAAGCAATCTTCTTGCCTCATCCTCCCACGTGCTGAGATGACAGACATGAGCTCCCACACCCCACTCACACACAGATGACTGGCACTGTGCCTGACAAACTGACCTGTTAATTGAATGTGATTCTTATTTCCATCCTACCTACTTCCAAATGACAGACTGCCTAGCAGGGAAGGAGGGCCTTTCCTGAATGTTCTTTTGTCCATGCTGTGTCTACCACCTCCACAGGCGTAGTAGAGAGCTCTTCCTGTAGAAGGCAGGAAGCAGCAACTGCTAACAGCTCCTATGTCCCAGTGAAGATCATCAAGTTGAAAGGTCCTAAGCAATGAGAGTGCAGTTTCTTCTCCTTCCTTCTTCACCTCTGTCATCCTATAGTGGCCACATAGAGCAAGCAGATCTCCTTTGCAGACCCAGCTGACCTTTAAAAAGACTGACCCTGGGCCTAGGATGTAGCCCCAGAGTGAGCACTCCCATTTACGAGTACTGCAGCTAAGCTCTACTCCCCCACATCCCTTACATGCTGAGCACACACCACACTCACCTCTGCCTGGGAGTAACATCTATGAGAAACACAGGATCTACCCATGCACTGATAGATTTGCATAAAGAAAGCCAGCACACAGCCACAGTGCTCATCATGGTCTGGCCCACTGAAGCAACCTAGTATCTGCTGACAGAATAAACCGTGGTCTGTGCATGACATGGGGAACTTTTGTCAACTTGACTTCACCAGCAGATACCCAGATATTTGACCAAATATTCGAATACTTCTATAAGAGATGAAATGCACATTCTTTTAATAAAAATTTTTTAATAATTATTTTTTTAAATTTTATGTGCATTGGTGTTTTGCTTGCATGTACATGTCTGTGTGAGGGTGTCAGATCCTCAATGGAATTGTGAGCTGCCATGTGGATGCTGGGAATTAAACCAGGGTCCTCAGAAGAGCAGCCAGTGCTCTTTTAACGAATGAACCATATCTCCAGCCCCCTGAAATCAACATTTTAATCAGCTAGTTTTCGATTGCCCTCTCCGGTGCAGATGGGCCTCGTCTAATCAGCTGAAGATCTGCGTGGAACAAAACCAGTAAGGAAACGGCCACCTGCCCACTTCAGGCTAGAACTGCTTTATTGGCTCTCGTAAGCCACAGTGCATAGTGGAGGCACACGCACCTACTATTAGCTCTATTTCGACAGAGAGCATGAATACAAATGCATGCAAAAGACAAGCATGAGTCCTGCTTTATAAAGCATATAGAAACATTAGATATAGTAATACAGATAAATACTTAAATATATAGTATTGTTTGAAGGGAAAAAAGAAAATCAAGAATGATGAAGGCTCGAGGCCACATTTATTCCTAGCAGTAAGCAGCAGCTTCCCTGAAGTATACACAATGGTTTCCTTCTCAAGCTGGGAAGCTGGCCCCCATGGACTCACTGATATGCTTCCAAATTTAGCTAACCAGAACTACAGATACAGCTCAGTAGTAAGCACAATTGCCTGGCTCATACAAGCCTCTGGATCTATCCACAAGGCCTTAGACACCTGAAAGATAAAATAAATAAATACAACTTGCATATCCATCTCTCTTCTTTTAGGTGAATTTTAAGTTAAACAAGACATTTCTAAACAAAAGACAGATGACAGACATGTCACAAGACAGACACAAGAAGAAACCTGTTTAGCAAATGCAGAACCAAAATCAGTGGGTGTTGAGACACCCCTAACCCCAGCTCCCCCTAACCCAGCTCTCCACTCCCCACCCCCATGGCTTTCAGGCCAATCTGACAGTCTGGTCTGCTTGCAGCCCTCTAAGTCTCAGGCCTTCCTTTCCTCTCTCATTTTGAGAACATCCACCCTCTTGTGTGAAGATCAGAAGACAGATTACTTTCAAGTCTCCATTCATTCACTCGTTCATTCATTCATTTCTCACTGAATTTAATTAGGGTTGTTTACATGAACATATGAAATAGATCTTTGTTCTTGAGATCTTAAACTGAGACAGACGTGTAAACTCAAGGGAAGTGGAACCACTAAGTTTCAAAGTGATGCCCACTGAAGCTTCCTCTCTAAGGCGGGTATGCTGTGAGAACCTAGAGACAGACACCCACAACTCTGCTACACCAAGCAGTCAGTCTGGCTTGACCTGAATTAAGTCTGAGGCTTATTATTTATTATCATTCCCACCTCCGTGTTTATCTTTTGTTTTATCTGGCATGAGCATATAGTAACAGATGTAGTAACTTGTAACTAAGAAATCCAATGAGAAACACTGCAAATAGCCTGTGTTTACATGCAACAAAAAAAGTACATAGGAGGCACATCGAGTTGGTGGCTAAGAATCTACTTTGTCCTGCTGACAGCAAAGCAGGGCTCCTGGCTCCAGGCAATGACATTCCTCTGCCCTGAATTCACCCACCCACATGGGGCAGAGCTCCGGGAGGTTTCTATGTATGAACTGACAGTAAATTCAGGAATGCAGTCTGTCCACATTTGTGGCATTCCTAAGGATGATGTGCTGTTTCTGGCCTGAAATTCTAGTGCACTCACCTGAGTCTCAACACAAACCCTGGCCTAGTCTGTTCTGTCTCCCATTCTGCAGGGTGCTCTATGACATTGCCAAATGCAGTTCCATCCCTAGGACCAGTTCCTCTTCCCCCTGACAACAGCATCTCAGTTGGGCTTTGTGGAATCCCCTTCCCCTCAGAAACAACAATCCCTGCCTGGCTCCTTTTCAACTTCCTGAATCTGCAAGGCCACCACACCCAGTGTCTTCCATGGATTGGCTTTATGCTCAGACTTGCTTAGATCACAAAACCCTTACAGTTTACTGTATTCTGGCAAAGTAGAATTCAACCCTCTTGACCAGTCCCTCTATACACAGACCACTGGCCTCTACAAATAACTGAAATACAAAAAAATTCCAAAGCATCTGAAATGTTCTTGCCATTGTCCAATGCCCAAGGACAGCAACATGTGTTTACATCTCTGCCCAAGAAGTAATATTAGGTTAAACATAAAGACAGTCAACTGCAGAAAGACATGAAAAGCCCTTGCCAAATGCCTCCTTCACTATGAAGTCTGTGATTCTTCCTACTGGGAGCACATGCATTCACTTAAGGCAGTGGTTCTCAACCTTCCTAATGCTGATCCTAGACCAGAACATTTTTTGTTGCTACTTCATAGCTATAATTTTGTTACTGTTATGAATTGCAACATGCCATGAATATCTGTCTTTTCTGATGGTCTTAGGAGTCCCCTGTAAGAAAATCGTTCAACACCCTAAGGAGTCAAGACCCACACAGGTTGAGAACCACCGACTTAAGGTATCTGCTTAATACGTGTGGTATAGGTATTTAACTGTGGGCCCTGCCCATGAGGCATGAAAATTCCTATTGGCAGAATCCCTTAGCCTACGGACCACATGGAACAAAACTATCTCCACGTTGTCCCTAAACCTCAGGCTGTGATAGTTTTGTTAGTGTAAATTTCTACATATAAATGCACAGACAGTGGGTGTAAGACAATTCAGTGTGTGAGCCTTGCTGTGCAAGCAAGGCCTTGAGCTGGAATCCCAGCGCCCTGATAAAAGCTAAAGTGTACGTGCAACTGCAGCACTTATGTAGATGACAGGGAAGGGAGTGGCAACAGGAAGGTGGCTGGGGCAAGATGACCAGACCAGCTAGTAGAAAAACAGTGAGCTCCAGGTTCAGTAAGAGAGCCTGTCTCGAAGAGTAAGGCAGAGAATGATAAAGTAGAAGGAACATGCACACACATGCACACACACACACACACACACACACACACACACACACACGTTCTCATCTCAGACTCCACACACTGACCGTACCCTGAAATGACCTACCTTACTGCCCACTCCCTTGCTGACTACAGTACTGATGTCTCCGCTAAAGCTACTGGCTACCTGGCTTCACTCTCATATCACTAGTGCACTATGCAAAGGACACATCAAAGTCACCTTGTCTGAGCTTGGTCCTGTGCCCCATTCCACCTGGCCCAACCCTCCCACCTTCCATGACCATGGCCATCCTCCATCGCTCCCCCACACCCCAACACACACAATTCACCCTCAACAGGAGACTCTGATCACAAGGTCAACAGTTCCTTGCCATACAGTCTCACATCAGGCAAACTCTAGCTGGACTCCCTTTTGAATTACTACAGAAAGGTAAGCATTAGACAAGGGGAAACATGAAACAGGAAGACCAGAAGCTACCCGAGAGATTGTGAAAGAGGGAAATGATGATGCCAAGAAGAACTTGCCCAACATGAGAGAAAAAAGACCCAGGCTAAGCAAAGCAATGCTGCTGTTGAAAGTGGCTGCCACCCTGTCCACCATCCCAGCTGGTTAGGAGAAAGTAGCGGTCACTCAACCGAAACACCTGCATGTATGAGCCAAAGGCAACATTAATCCCGTCAAATGAAATTAAACACGCCCAAATGACCAAAGTCCCCCTGTCTCGCACTCCCTGCAGCCCACTGCAAGGACAGCTCTCACACCTGGACTGCCCATTCCCACCGTGTACTCAGAGGACTTTTCCAGGCCACAATATCCAGGGAACATAACAGAAATAGACAGGCCCTGCTTACATGATGTGGCCCCTGAGGAAGAACACATTGGCCTGAAGAATGACAAAAAACAGCCAGGTGAAGACCATTCTAGGAACTGAGAAGCAAAGACCCTAAGAAGGAGCAGAGGCCAAAGCACATGCATTTGTCTCTGTATCCCATCTCTATTCTCACCTGTACATCCTAGGAAAACCTTCCTGAGGCTCAGGTCAGATCTCATCCCATTTTTCTGCTTAGAAATCTCCAGATTCCCACAGTTCCTGGACAACTAAGATATAGACTGCTTGTAAGTTTTATAAATTCAAATGTGCAGCTCTATACACATGTAGATACTAAATTTGCTAAGCCCCGACTAAAAAAAAAAAATCACTCCTTTATGGCTCACAAGGCTACCACACCCAATATTTTATAAGTATGGAGATGGGATCGACTCTACACACTGAGAGTAATCCAAGTTCAAATCTTGACATAATCACTTACTAGACAGGTAAGTTGAAAGATCTTTTTATTTATGTATTCATGTGTGTTTCTCTGCCTCATGTATGCAGGTGTCCCTAGAGGCCATTAAAAAAAAAACACTGGCACTTCCAGAGAAGCTATCTGATGTGGGTGCTTGGAATCAAACTTGGGTGCTCTGGAAGAGCATCAAGGCTCTTAACTGCTGAGATGTGTCTCCAGGCCCCAGCTAGGTACTTACAACCTCTGGGCCAGCTGTGTCTCCAGGCCCCAACTAGGTACTTATAACCTCTGGGCCAGCTGTGTCTCCAGGCCCCAGCTAGGTACTTACAACCTCTCTGGGCCCCATTTATGTACAATAACAACAATGACCATGTAGAATTGCAGTTAGAACTGGAACCTAAATATGCATGGCTGCATATAGGCTGCTCAGGGTCCCACAGGAAGAGCTCTACCTCAGGTCTCAAGACAATACCCCTCAACACAGCTGGCTTTTCCCGTCAGGACTTCAACTGGCAACTCATTTACAAATAACTCAAAACAACCCAGTTTTCCTTCAAACAACCACTACCCCACTGACCCACATCATTGTGTTCAGACAACAGTAGTCACTCTGTAAGGCCTCTAAAAATTGTATTTTAAATACCCATTTCCAAAGAATATGGAAAAGGGCAAAAAACTTGGGTGTGTTGGGAAGAAGAGAGGGCCCTGGAGTGCTTCAACCTTCTATGTCCCTCCACCTCTCCTGTGTCTCCTCCCTTCCTCTTCTACGTCCCTACATCCCTTAGTTCCCTTAAACACCAAGGAATCAGATGACATTGCTCAATCCTGTCTGCTATAACTAAAAGATATTACACAGTAACTCTTTTCTTCTTTACATGTATTTGTTTGTCTGTCTGTTTATCTATTTCTTTGGGAGGTACAAGTATAGAGAAAGGACAACTTGTGGGAGGGCGTCCCAAGCACTTCCCCCTCTCTGCCACTGCCAAATGCCCCAGAAAGCTCTCAAGCACAGAGCACTTGCTGAAGAGACACACTCAGACTAAATAGGTAAGCATGGCTGGAAACTGAAGTTGACACTGAAATAAACCTGAACTCATGTCCATGTACCCCAACCTTCTATGTCCCTCCACCTCTCCCGTGTCTCCCTTCCTCTTCTACATCCCTACATCCCTTAGTTCCCTTAAACACCAAGGAATCAAATGACATTGCTCAATCCTGTCTGCTATAACTAAAAGAAGATACTACACAGTAACTGAAACAATCTGGTTCAAAGGTCAGAACCCCAAGAGCCTGTAGGAGTATGCCTCAGGTATGCAAGCCAGGAATCCTCCCGGAAACCCTCCCTGGGCAAGAACCAAGCCAGGCAGCTCAAGTCTACAGACCAGTGAAGGCAGCAATGTTCCTAAGCCACCCAGAGGGAAAGCAGTGAGATTAGAGGGAAAGCAGTGAGATCCAGAGACAGGGCCTTGAGCCATTCTAATCAACCGTAGCCCAGCCCCTACATTCCAAAGAAACACTGCAAGAATGCAAATTAGACTTTGAACTTAACGTTAAAATCCCTGCAGCAGACACATTGGGAGAATTATGTTGGAGCAGTGAGATGGCCCAGTGGGTAGAGGTACCGATGTAGGAAGATCTGACAACAGGAGTTCAATCCCCACATCAGACAAGGTGGCAGGAGTGAACCAGCCCCCAAGAGTTGCCCTTTGCCTGCCAGAGACAAATTGGGATAGGTGCATTCCTGTACTCACACAAAAAATAAAATATACATTTGTGTTAGAGATACTAATTCTTTAATGTTGAGAGAAAGAGAAAGAGAGAGAGAGAGAACATGTATGTATAAGCTTAAACATCCATGATCTAAAAATAGATAATCAAGGAGCTGGGGGAGTGGCTCACACCTGTAATTCTAGTACTCCAGAGGTAGAGGCCAAAGATCCATCACAAGTGTGAGGCCAGCCTAGTCTACAGTTAGTTCTAGTGCCATCCCCACCTCGCCAGATCCTATAATACAGTGAGATCCCATCTCAGTAACAGGAAAGAAGAGAGAAGGGGAGAGGGAAGTAGAAAGAAGAAAGAGAAAGATAGTGTAATTCTCATATAAAGAAGAAAGCAACAACCCAGCTCAACCTAGATAACTACTCCTCATACAGTGAAATGGTTCGCAAGCCAAGGGTCCTCACAGTGTCTGTTCATAGATCCCATAGCTGTCTGCTTCTATCACTGCAGAGCTGAAGACTGGGTTCCATTTTAAAAAGACAGATCCTGTGGGCCCTGACCTTCCTCAGCAAATCCTCTGGGAAATGAGAAGCACTACACTAAGATGGCTGGCATTCCTGCAGAGAAAGGTGAAGTCAGGACAAAGACTGAAGGGAGAGTATCACCTCTTCCTGGGAGGGAGAAACACAGGAATGTGGCAAGGTATGAGGTAGGCAGAGACCATTCTATAAGGCTGGCTTTTATTGTGAGGGCTACCAGGAGCCACTGAAGAACTGTAATCTCAACCCTCTGACCCTTCTCCACTACTGACAATGAAGAGCAGGATGGCCTGAAACTACCCTTTTAAGAGGAGTGCAGGAATAACAAGCCAATCAACCCTTCAGACTTCAATAGACAAACACACAACCCAAGGGCTTCTGACATGTGGGCTCCTCCGAGCCTCAGTTTCCCTGCCATCTGCTCAGAGGCCCATATGAGGCTGGCTGGGCACTTGGAGCAAAGTGAAGAAACCCCTCCAGGGCAGATGGTGGCACTGGAAGGACCACAGCATCCCATCCAGGCCCAAAGCATACCAAACATTCTACTTCCTGTGAATGGCAAGCCTAGAGACTGCCCAGAGCCTCTCTGTGACTAAGAACAAACACCTCTACTTACACAGTCATCTAGCTAGCTAAGAATAATCAAAGCACGAAGGAGGCAGGTTCCCTCACCCAACAGGCAGGTCACCCCACTGCTGGGCTCCCTCCTACTCAAGGGAGCCTCCACACAGTCACATCCCCAGCCTAGGTGCCATGCCACCTACCCAGGCACACAAGGCTTATTGTAGCCTCACTTCTCCATCCTGGCAGACCTCTGCAGTCACTTCTGGGAAACAGACAGTGCCCAGTAGCCACCAACAAGGATGTCCACAAAGCCTCTGTGTAAACCTGAGTAGGGAGAACGCCCATGTACATCTGGTCAAGTATCACCCTCCCCTTTATAACTTGCTACACTAGGACAGGGCCCTGTCATCAGGAGCTAAAGACATTACATGAAGCTACATGACGCACAGAGAATAAAAAGCAGCCAAGAACACGAAGACACCCAAGTCCCAGACCAACGAGAAAAGTTTCCTTTAAAATTCGGACAGCACTTTAGTAAACGTCCTGAAACAACTAGCTGTTGTTTCAGAGAGCATAGAGGCCTTCTACACATCTCCCACCATAAACACAAATGGCTCAAACAGATCACAGCCCAGCTGTAAAACCCAGACTGGTAAGACCTGGGACAAAATGTTTATGACCCTGAATTAAGCGAAGATTTACATCTGAAACTTAGCCCAAAATGCACAAAGCTGCAAACATCCTTTTCATCAAGGCCTAAGGTTTCTGCATTTTAAAACAAGCAGTCAGGGCAATGGCTTCCTACCTGAAGGGCTAAGAGGAGGACTACAGAATGGCAGAGGAGAGCTGCTTGTCTGTGGGAATGGCAGCCGTGTCTGCACATGTCAAACGCTATCAAGCGCTACACTCAAAGGCAGCATAGTATTGTCCATTATTACTATAACTTGGTGTTTGAAATCTGGGGGAAAACAACACAAAGCGCTAACCTTTTATACTGTCAAATAACAACACTCTTCAAAAGCCAGCTTGAGCCAGGCTTGGTGCCACACACCTGTAATCCCAACACTTGGGACCTACAGGAGGAGGATCAGAAGTTCAAGGTCATCCTCAGCTACACAAGTTCCAGGACAGCCTGAATTAAGGAAGACCAATCTCAACAAAACAAGCAACAACAACAACAATAACACTACTTGCTCTATTGCCACTGCCAAAAGGGCAGTCTGTCTGTCTGTCTTTCTTTTTGGGGGGTTTTCTGAACAGCATTGGCTGTCCTGAACTCCCTTTGCAGACCAGAGATCCTCCTACCTCTGCCTCCTATCCAAACCCTACAGCACCCCTTCTTACACTGCTGAGCGGTGCTCTAGGCACTATCCAGACCCTATAACACCGTCCTCCTTACACTCTACTCTAACTTGGATTTCAAGAAAGGGAAGGGAGGGGAGGGAAAAGGGGGAACGGGACGGGGAAATGAAAAGAAAGGAGGAAGGAAGAGTAACACTCCATTTTCAACCCCCAATTCCTCCTGGAAAGGCAGCATCAGAGATGGCCATGTGGACTGTAGGACAGACACTTCCCTTCCCTGCAGAAGGCAAGAGCTGAGCAGTGATAAAATGCAAATATTTAAAGAACTCACAGCTGCCAATGACAGCAGGATAACAGCTTGCAAACTTCCAGTCAGAATGACTGTTATATAGGGGCTGAGTCATGGTTGCGAACACTGTTCTCCCCTTCCATCATTCAGAGGAGAGAGGACTTTAAAAACAGCTTTCAGAAAGTTGTGATACTCAGTCACAACAAGAAAACAGCCCTGGAGAAAAGCCAGTATGTGCCCAAAGCCCTGCAGCGAAGAAAGGAATAATACCCATCCACAAGGAATACAGTTAGGACAAAAAGAGACTATGCAGTGTGTAAACAGCAAACACGTGTTATGTGCATCATCAACGGTTGAGGTCCACCACACAAAGGACTGGATCACGGCTCACACATTCTCCCTTTGATATGACATCTCCTCATTACTACAAAACTGACGCGGTTGCTGGTATTTCTGGCTCGTCCTCAGGTCTGACTTCCAAGTTCCACAACAGTACTCACATCTCAATCAAGCACGTGCCTCACATCCAGATAGGAGGCTTGGCACTTTGCCAAACCTCAGCTTCTTCACCTGTCCTGAGGATGAACACACTGGACAAAGAAAAGTAGGGGATCTGGCACATGAGCCTCAGCAAACACTGACTAAAAATGACTGTGACATCAGTGAATGAATAGTGAGACAGACAACAGTGAAAGGCAAGTCAGGGACAGTATGATGGTCACACCTCCAACCCCAGCATTCAGGAAACATGAGGACCACTCTAGTCCAAGATGATCCATTAGGAAGAAGAGGAGAAAACAAGAACCTTTAATGGTCCAACCTGGGAATGTGGGGTGTGGACACCACTGGGTTTTAGGAGAGGTTGAATCCCTCCCCAGGTTGGCAGAAGCCTTGCCTGATCTTAGCTTACAGGTAGACAGATTTCTCCATTCTGCACTTCAGGGACTGGGAAGGGTGCATGAACAGCTAGGAAGGGGATCTCAGAGCACCCAACCCTGGGCACTGTGCCACCCTCCATAGTGAGGTAGGGACCCACAGACCCAGTGTCAGTGGAAACGGCTGTAGTACAGTTAATGACTCTGCAAATGACACTTCTCAAAGCCTTAAGGGCACTGAATTAAACAAAAAGACAGCTAGTTTAGAGGTAAATCACGTGGTTCATGAACAAACTCCATGTTGGGATTCAGATCTGGAACAAACAGCCATGGTGCATATTTTACAAACCAAAATGGACCTGGCCTCCAGGTTCACCCAGCATCCCTCAGTCCCTACCTGTTACAGGACATGGCAGCATATCCTCCCCAAAAGCTTTCCCCTATATAATCCAGACATTTTGATATATCCATATTCTCTCTCTCCCCTCCCGCTCTCCCCTACATTTTTTCTCTCCCTTCGTGCTCACACTCTTTCTCTTTCCTCTTCCCTCTGTCTCCCTCCCCAAGACAACCTCCTTGGCCCCAGTGAACCCTCCTGTCTTAGTTAAGGTTCAACTGCTTTAAAGAGAAATCATGGCCCAAGCAACTCTTATAAAGGCAAACATTTCATTGGGGCTGGCTTACAGTTCAAAGGTTTGGTTCATTATCATCATGGTGGGAAGCATGAAAGCATGCAGGCAGACATGGTGCTAGAGAAGAAGCTGAGAGTTCTACATCTTGATCCAGAGGCAACCAAGAGAGGATACTCTTCTGCATTGTTGGAGCTGAAGCATAGGAAACCTTAAAGCCCACCAACACAGTGCATACTTCCTTCAACAAGACCACGCCTCCCCCAACAAGGCCACACCTAATAGTGCTACTTCCCATGGGCCAAGCATATTCAAACCACCACGCTGCCCAAGAGTGGCTTCCCAATAAACCGGCCTATATATACTTTAATTTGGCTTGACTTGTCTCATTTCATCTGCATAAATAACTTATCACTTCAACCCTCACAGATTCATCCTTCACTGGACAGAGGGTACAGGCCCAGAGAATAACAGGAACTTCTTGCAGGTCACACAGCCTCTGCTGAAGAGCAGAAACTACTATGAAAGCTGCCATGTTTATTTAATTTAAATTCATGATGCTTTATATAATTTTATGTGTTGGGCTACATCATACAGTTATCCTCACTCACATGCCACATACAGCCTACAGCCAAGGGTTGGACACACCTGATACAACCTGTAACTGTTGGGCACAGTCCTGAGGAACCAAACCTTTGGTAGTCACTTGGCCACAGTTAGCCAGGACCACTACAGAACCATTACAGTACTGAGTCAGAACATCAGTCCCAAGAGTCAGGAAACTTCCTTCCACCTGTGTGCTCCACTGTGGAACCACACAGCAGGCAGTGGTACATGAAGTGTGGTGCTACAGTAGATTACCCAAGCATACAACAGCCCTCCCATTTTTAAAGGTGAAATGGGGAGAGGTGGCTCAGCTGTTAAGAGAGCTTACTGTTCTTGAAAAGAGCCTGGGTTTAGTTTGCAGCATCCACAGTCAGGCAGCTCACAACTGCCTTTTACTCCAATTCCAGGAGGCCCACAGCCCTCTTCTGGCCTCCTTGGGCACTTGCACAAATGCCATGCACATAAACTCACACAGACACACAGACGCACAGATACACAGACACACAGACACACACACAGAGAGATATACAAGTAAATAGTAGATCCCAGAACAAACAGCAGAGCCAAGGTGAAGTCAGAGCAGTCTAAAAGCTGAGCATCCTAAGGAGGTGCCACACATCCCTACACTCCAAAGCACCCTGCTGTAGCAAGACCCAAACTCAGAGCCAGCCATTGTCTTCTTGAATACATGGCCCTCCAGCAGCACTGTGCAGAGCAGGTGGAGAGTAAGATTTGCAGCCTTTGTAGATCCTGTCAGGATCTACAAAGCAATTTGCAAACTTCATTCCCAAGAGGGAATCCCTACAGTCCGCAGTAGGCTAAGTTTGTACTCTCTGCAACCTGTCACACAGCAAATATGAAGCTTTTGGAAAGCAGGGTTATGAGAAGTTCGTCCACACTCATAAGACAGAACATATGCTATTTTAAATTATCTCTAAATGTCATGAACCTGGATGTTCCCAGGAGAAGTAGAAGACAAAGCAGCTCAGGTCCAAAACGGCAATTCTGGAAATGAACACAAGAAGTACTTCAGGGAAGGTGGGCTGGACTTGCTGAGTTTAAGAGAGGTGATAAACAGCTCTCAGCCCCTGCTCCCACTAAGCAACTTCAGATACTCACTTACAAAAGCAAGATCTTCAAAAGGAAATAAAAGCTGCCAGTAAGTGGGCTCAGCACTTGCTGCCAACCCTGATGACTTGAGTTAGACCCTAGCAAGAACCAACTCCTACAGGCTGCCCTGTGACCTCTACATGTGAGCCATGGCACACCTTCACCCACACACATGCACAAATAAACAAACTAACTAACCTTCTAGAGACAAGACAACAAAGGATAACACCACGGTGACCACATGTGACCTCATGTTCCTATCACATAGTCAGGTGCACCTTCTGGCCCTCTGTAAGGCCCTGTTCCTTTGCAGATCCAGCCTTTAGGCCCAGGTGTAAGAAACATAAACAACTTCACGGGGCAGCAGAAGCTGGGCCACAGTGCAGAGCAAAGCCTCCAGCCCCAGCAAAGAGCAAAGTCTGAGTCAGGAGCTACTGGAGACCTGGGTCAGCCCTGTCCCATGCCATGCTATCCTGCTGAGCTGGGACATCTGAGCAGGGATTTCTCAAGAAAATAAATGAACTGTGGGAGAGCCACAGGGAGCACCATTGGGGCTTGGCACTGGCCATCCAGTCTGTCTGAAAAGCTCCCACCAGCCCCTGCAGGAGCCTTTGCCACACACAAGCAAAGTTCGGCCAGTTGCTAAGGCAACAATGACTCAGGCATGTTTAGGCATCTGCAGAAACGAAGCCAAAGTACAATTTCCACACTTGTGATAAAAACATGGGCTGCCAAGTACACAGCCAACCATTACTCTAAAATTTGGTCTTATTGACAGAATAAACAGGGGTGGGGAAGGGAAGCAGGAAGCTCCCAGTGTCTAACAGAGCCAACAGTCAAGCAAACCCCAGAGCACTGGCACTAAAACCAGCTTGTGCCAGGGAACAAAATGCCTCTTATGCTCCTGTGCTGAGATGGTTTCCTCTTATTTCTACCTCCTTATGGAGTAAAGTCTTCTGCTCTGGTTCAGCTGTGAACCAGCTTTTCTTAAAAGAGGAACTAAGAATCAGAGTTTTGCCCATGGTGAGGCAAGATAAGTGAAAAGGAAACAGCTTCTTGGGGAGAGATAGATGTGGGGGAGACACAGCAACTGTGCAAGGTAAGAGCAGAAGTGGGCTAGCCTGGCAATGACCCCTGTACCATCAGACACCATCCTATGCATGTATGTGCACACACACACACCCTTGTCCTTTACAAACCCTGAGAAATTAGCAACCAAGAAAACAGGACTCTGCTCAGTCTTCTGTAGGACAGTAAAAAGTGAAACGGTCAGCTAGCCAATGGGAAGGGGCAGAATAAGTTTATATAACAATAGTAGAGTGCGTGTCTCTAACAGCAATGAAGAGAAGCTGAAGATTCTGTGAGAACAGCACCCCAACCCACTGAGGCAACGTCCAAAGGATCACTTGACCCCAGGCTGCCATGATCTCTGAAAGATCCCAGTGCCAACAGCCTTGCACAGTCCTTTCCAATTCACACACTGCAAATGAGGAAAGCAAACCAGGACAAACCCTGTCAGCTACCGTGGTTCTGAACAGCCTGACAACTTACAGCCTTAGGGAAAAGGACCACTTGCTCAAGTCACTAGTAACAAGTAGAAAGAGAAGCAGGATGGTGTGCATGCTCCCCCCCCATCCCCTCTTTCCCTTCCTCCCTCCCTCTCTCTTCTGTCACTCCATGCCCCCCTACCCCCACCAGGTGCTGGGAACTGAATCCAAGGCCTGAGCATACTATGCAGAAGCTCCATCCCGAGTAAGGCCTTGTTCTTATCCATAAAGGGAAAGCATCCCTGCAAGGAGCAGCCACCCAGGTTAGAAAGGGAGTGTGACTCAAGAAAGCTTCATGAGAATTTATCTCATGGACAGTGACAAGTGCCAAAGACCTTTTAGGAAGAATTCCCCAGAGTTTTCTTTAAGCTAAAATACTAGAAAACAGACTTAACAAGAATTCAAACAAGTTCCAAAACAATCTAAATGTTCAAGTTTTAAAGTCATTTGTGGAAATTTCTCCTTAGGGAAGGGGGAAGGGGAGGGGAGGAGGGGGGGGGGAAGGAAGGAGGAGGAAAAAAGAGAGGAGAAAACATTCAAATGTATCTAATTAGAAAAACAGTGGAAATAATCTAAAATGCCCAGCAACAAGAAATGTTTCAATCTCATACAGTCAACAAGGTAACACATTTAAGGGGTAAATCATTTAAGGGGCTGGCAGCTTATGTATGTAGCTCCACTTGGCGGAATGCTTGCCCGCAGGCACAAGACCCTAGGGCTGATCAACACCTGAAAAGGAAGAAAGAACTTCAACAGAAATATAGAATGAGGACACTTAGGTCAGACACGGTAGGTGACATTAAAAAAAAAAATCCCACACACACCACCACCCCCAAAAAAGGCATGGGCCATTTAAATTCTACATTCTAGATGGTTCAGCAAGTAAGGGTACTCGTTCTGAAGGTTCTAGGTGAATTAGCAGTAAGGTCACTTGTTCCCAAGCCTGAAAACAGAAATTTGAGACCAGAGACCCACATGTAATAAACAAAAAGTATTTCTGCAAGTTGCCCTCTGATCTCCACATGACACTCACAGGGGTGCGTGTGTGTATAGGCACACACACACACACACACACACACACATATACATAAACACAAACCAATGGGTGGGAAAATATAAGTTTTTACTATTAAATCATATGGCACAAAAATGGTAATTAGCACAAGCATAAAACCCATATATTACCCATATAAAACCCATATATTTCTGAGCAGAAGGTGATGGCACAGGCAGTCACCCTAGCGTTTTGGGGCTAAGCAGCAAGATCTGAAGTCAACCAGGGCTATGTAGTGAAACCCTGTGTCTACAAAACAAAGCAAACAATCAGAGCATCTGCTCTCAGGTACCTACCCTAACAATCTTCACTTAGTGTCACAAGGCAACAAAGTGAATTCTCCCTCAGCTGCCTCTTCAAAGACACTTGGAAGATGGCGCATGGCACCTACCAGGCTCTGGAACTGAGAACCCTGCTCCTCCACCCTGACCTCATCAACTGGAAGAGAAACATGAGGGTGACCTAGACCATCTGATCACACTCCAGCCTGGCAGCTTGTGCCAGCTCCCTTCCAACCCTATAAACTCCCAGGCTCTATAAACTGCAAATGTTCAAATCTCATAATTGAGTTAACTGTGAACACAGCTTCTACCTTAAACAAGAGACATATAATTTGTCCATTTTTATGTTCCTCGGAAACAGAAAAGGAAAAGGAAATTTTAAAGATCTTTTTCGCAATTAAGAGCAAGTGACTCAGAATCTACTTTGTCAAGGCGGCAAGATAAGGGACACTGGTGTGGGCTTCAGGGTCAACTGGGACAGCATCGTTCTGTGACCCTGATTACTCCTGAACAAAGTGGAGTTAACACCAACTGGTTATAAGAACTCAATGAGCAGAAATGTAAACATCCATGATCCCTTGGAAAATCCAGAACACAGTGTACCCCATGACCACTGGTTCTGCCACCAGCCATGCCAATCTTCCCATGGCACATGACCTGCCTCCTTATCTGATAATATATTTGCTGGTACAGAGGTCACAAGTGCTTAATTAAAAACATCATCACACTGAAGCTAACTGGTGCCGAGGCAAGCCAGCTTCAGTAAATCGGTGAGCTATAAAATCCACTAATAGCGGGCTTGAAGGTCTGCGTGGGAAGAGGGCCTGACCACAATTCACAATCTTGGCATACTCAGCTAGAGACAGCATAATTTGATATAATGAAACACAAACACAGTCTGAAGTACCAAAATGTTCACAAACTACAATTTGAGCATCATTTTAAAATAATAAAATTTAATTTCATTCAAGAGACAACTTAGAAAACTAGCCACTGCCGATATTCTAGACACCATAGACTATGTTGCAGGCCCTGTGCCTGCCTAACCCCTCACGTGGGGTCTCCATCAGTGGCCTCTGGAAAGCCTCTGACACTTCCAATTCTACCTCATTTTCTCTTTCTTCTGAACCCCAAAGAAACACAGCTGTTCTGAAAACAAAATGAAGGCTAAGGGAAAGACCATGGTCAACTGCAAATCCCTGCACAGCCAAGTTATAGCCATACACATGTACCTTAATTATAACGCCAATTAGAACTTAAAAATTAACTCTGAAAGTGAAAGGGCAAGGACAAAGATCCCAAAACCCCCTAATTCTACAGTTTGAGAGCTACCACTGCTCTGTGTAAGTTTAACCCTATTTCCCCCTGGATCCCTGTGCACACAGCTTGATCCTTCATCTTCTCAAGTCTTCTGCTACCATCACGGCAACACTCTCCTATCACACCCTCCTGTCCCTCTCGGAGCACTAGGTGCAGTCACAGCAACATTTCCTCAACCACAGACACAGGCTGCTGTGACCATCACATTAAGCTCAACAACAGGAGGCAGGGCGTGGCTTCCCTCACACACAGGCAGGATGCACCCATTCTTTTGTTTGTTTATTGTTTCAAGACAGCGTTTCTGTGTGCAGCCCTGGCTATCTTGAAACTCCCTCTGGAGGCCAGGCTGCCTCTGCCTTCCAAGTGCTTGGATCAAAGGTATGTGCCTCCCTCTACACATAGCTAGGATGCAGGTTCTTAGCCTCAACCCCACTAAGGAGAAAGGTAAATAAAGGCTCAGAGCGGTGCAATGAGAGGACATTTGTCTTACCAGGGTCATGATTCCACAAAGGGCTTAAAGACTGACCCAAACTGGTGACCCCTGATAGCATCCCTGTGACCCTGAGTCACCACAGATGATCCTAACAAGTGTTCTGGCTAAGGAAAGAATACATTTGTGAAAGACTTTTGAAAGAAATAGATAAAATAAAACCAGTATGAGTATTTTAGGGTTTTGCTTAATTTACAAGTTGACCTAATTATCATGCTGTGTGAAACAAAATGACTAAGTACTATGGCCTGAGCTCTAGGTCCATGACTGCACACCTACAACAACCCAAAGGGACCCACTCCAATTCCTGTGCTCAAATTCTAGCGTTAACATCATATTAGGAGGTGGAGCCTCAGGAAGTTAATTAGGTTATGGGGGTGAAGCCCCAAAGAATGAGATTAGTGCCCTTTCTTAAAGAAGGAACTCAGAAAGTTGCCTTACCTTCTTCAGCTGTATAAGTGTATAACCAGTTGGATCTGTAACCCAGAAGAGATCTCAACACTACTGCAGCTTCACCTCTGGCTTCCAGACTCCAGAACTTTAAGAAACAAGATTTCTGTATAAGCAGATGCCTAGAGCACTGTTACAGCAGTTCAAAATAAGATGCCTAGTCTCTGGCTGGAGAGGTGGCTCAGTGGCTCTTCCAGAGGATTCTGATTCAATTCCCAGCACTGACATGGCAGCTCACAGCTGTGTGTAACTCTAGTTCCAGGGGATCTGACACCCTCACACAGACAGACATGCAGGCAAAACACCAATGTACATAAAATATACATAAATAAATAAATGACATCTAGTGTTAGAAACGCTAAGTGCACTAGCCCAGGCATGGATATGTAATCACCTGGTGGTGTGTATACCTGGGAACTAAACCCAGGGCTGCTCTCTGGCTCCAAGCCCACCTTCTGATCTCCCATTTGTTGTTGCAGGAACTAGCCTACTAGCCTTATAGACTTATGAGAATAAGCCAAACAAAACAAAAACAAGACCCAGGCTATATGACAATAGCCCCACACACAATAGCATAAGTGAACTTCTAGACAATGGGGCTGAAATGAATCAATGACTGAGGCCAATCTTCCCTGGGAGCCTCTTTGTTACAAAATTAAGCTACTGCTTCCTAGGAACAGCCTGAGGCAATCTTCAAGCCTTGGAAGACACTGCTGATTTTGTGAAAAGGAACAACCAGATCACACCTCTCCCATCCACATCCCTGAATTCGCAACTGACCTCTTACTCCTGTCAAGATCATCTTTCTCATACCCTGGAATGTTCCCCAAGAATTCATTCTCCAGAGGAAAGTCTAGACCCCAGCCTTGGCCTACGGAAGCTCCTCAGATTCTAAAGCTGCCCACCAGTCGTCCCTCCCTCCCCTCCACAGCCCCCACTTGCTAACACACACCACTTGTGTTCTCGTTCTCTCTTCTCTTCTCTTCTCTTCTCTTCTCTTCTCTTCTCTTCTCTTCTCTTCTCTTCTCTCCTCCTCCTCCTCCTCCTCCTCCTCCTCCTCCTCCTCCTCCTCTTCTTCTTCTTCTTCTTCTTCTTCTTCTTCTTTTCTCTCTATCTCTCTGTCTCTGTCTCTGTCTCTGTCTCTCTGATTTTTCAAGACAGGATTTCTCTGTGTAGCCCTGGCTGTCCTGGAACTTGCTGTGTAGACCAGGATAACTTTGAACTCAGAAATCCACCTGCTTCTGTCTCCCAAGTGCTGGGATTAAATGTGTGTGTCACCACCACACAGCTATCGCCACATTCTTGAAGACTATGAAGCTCACTTGTGGCAAAGGCTACCTCCCTGGAGTTAAGTTCTGCAGCATGCTTAGAGCAGCCAAACCAGCCCTCCTCTGTGTCTCTCTGCACGTGCACCCGCTTCTATCTGGTACTGCTTCTGTGAAACAATGACCTCTAGACCCATTCTGCCCCAGCTGCTTCTATAGAGCACGGGACCTAAACCTTGGACTCCTAGAGCTGTGAACTGAAGCAGCCACTATGATCTCTACATAAACAGCAGCCAGAATGCTCCCCCTTCAATGCCTTTGTCCCTTTGCCCACAGATGTCCCAGACAATTAAGATATATTCCAAATGTTCTCAGCCCAAGAAGAGATGTCAAGTAAAACCCCTATAATCTAAAAAACATTAGGCAAAAAGACAATGAGTTCAAAACCTGACAGCTACATTCTCTCTAAAACAGGAAGGACTATTAAGACTGGAGAGACAGGTTCAATGGTTAAGAGACCCCACTGCTCTTTCAGAGAACCCATGTTCAATTCCCAGCACCCACAACTTCAGCCACCCAGCAGTTCACAATTGATGGTAATTCCACTTCTAGAGGATTGGACACCTTCTTCTGACCTCTGTGGCCACCAGTCAAATGTAGTGCACATACATACATTCAGGCAAAACACACAGAATATTAAAAAAACAAACTATTATGGCAGCTTAGCATAAAAGTACTCAATGAAGGCCTGACAACCTGAATTTGATGCCTGAATCCCATTAAATAACAGAAACATAGGGGTTTTCAAGGGTTGTTTTCAGCAAATGCACACCTGCAGGAAATTACACACACACACTAAAAACACAAAGAGCTGGACATGGTAGTACACACCTATAATCCCAGTTCTCAACACACTGACTTCCAGGACAGCCAGGGCTATATAGAGACCCTATCTCAAAAGACCAAAGTTAAACAAAGATCGAGGAGATGGTTTAGCAGTCAAAAGCTTGCACTGCTCTTCCACATGGCTCACATTCAGTTCCCAGCACCCAAGCAGGGTGGCTCACAACCACTAATAACTACAATGCCTGGAAATCAAAGGCAGCAGAGGGAGGCAGGGCTTAGCTAGCTAGTCCATTTGCATACTAGGGCCAGAGTCTTTTATGACCTCTGCACATCCTCCTCACACCTGAAACTAGACCTGAGAGCACTGTCTAAACGGGCCTGAACTTGTCCCTAATGGCTCTCAATGGTGATCTTTTGGGATGGCTGTCTGGAATTTATTTTTTCCCCTGACTTTTTATTCAGATGGTTGTGCTGTCTGCTGACTAGAGACCATCTTTAAAAGGATAGGAGATCTGGGGCTGGGAGATGGCTCAGTCAGTAAAGCACCCGAATGTTCAAACATAAGACCTGTACTTGAACCCCCAGCAAAAAATACAGTAAGGACAGAGGATGGCTCAAGGGCTAAGAGCTGTAAGATCCTTACAGAGGACCTGGGTTTGATTCACAGCACCCACACGGGACCACAACCACCTGTAACTCCAGTCTCAGGAGATCCTACATCCTCTGCTAACCTCTGAGGGCACCAGGCATGTGCATGGAGCACTTACATACATACAGGCAAACGTTCATAACACAAAATTAAGAAATCTTATAAAAAATAGTCATCGAACTCTGGCCTGCACTTTCACACATATATACAAACAGAATAGTTCTCTCAAGGTGCACTTGCCTGTAATTCTGCCCTGTGGGAGGCTGAGGAGATCTCTAGTCTGAGGCTGCCATCGGACTCCTCAAAACACTCAAATCCTACAAATTCCCCTCTGAAAAAGGTTACAAACAAAACCAAGGGAACAGAGAGACGGCTCACCAGTTAAGAGCACTGCTTAGACCTGCATACAATCCCAGCACCCACATGGTAGCTCACAAGACTTCATAACGCCAGACCTTGGGGATCCCATACACACATGGTGTACAGACACACATGTAGACAGAATACCCATTCACATAAAATAAGAAATAAAAGTTAAAAAAAACACCTGAACAAACAAACAAGGTCTTCATAGTCAGGACAGAAGGGTGTTTAGGGATTCAAATTCCAAAGGACAGACAGTTCTTCTGTGGACAAACACTTCTACAAGGACATTCTAGGATACGTACTATGCCAACAACTCATCCACCATCAAGGAAGCAGAACCTAATGGAAAAACCCCATGCTGGCATCCAAGAGCCCAAGTTCTGGACCCAGGATGGATGGACATCTGTGGTCTTGGACTCTTACAAAGTAATGGTCAGACCTGACACCACTTTATCACAACCCTGTCATTTAAATATTTGAGTGCAAAATAATGACATAAAAGTCCTTTGAAATGTGTGTCCTCCATGTACGTAAATCAGCATTATTATTAGCTCCAGGATGACAAGGAAATAGGATTACAGATTCTCTGGGGTGACAGGCAGCTTAGGAAGGCCATGCTCACCATGCCACCACCAGGGCAGGAGGGGCTGCTTAGCGCTGGAGTGTCACAATTCTCACCCTGGACGCTGGCCCCAAGCTTTTCACATGTGTGCTTCCTTTCTTGGGGTAGGGGTGTTTCCCGGCTATTCTCAGAATGTCACAGGCTAGGAATGTCTAAGCCTCTCTTACAAATAGGAAATCTGAGGCCCTAAGGTTGGTATATCCTAGTCTCTCAGTGGTGGGAAGGATAGAAAGAGCCCTGGGCCCCATCCATCTCCCCTCTGGTACCAGGGAATAAAATTACATTAAAATCAAATGTAATGGCTCAAGCCTGTAATGTCAGCACCTGATGGGCTGAGGCAGGAAGGTTGCCTTGATTATGAGGCCAAGGACAGGTCACACAGTCCCAAATCAGGTCCTGCCTCATGTTCCAGAAAGACTCTTTGTACAGCAGCTGCCGAGGACTCTGAGCGCTGAGGTAGCACTATGACCGCTGCTGAACTTCCTTGGCTAATCTAGTTCAGTGCTTAGATTCAAAAATTGTCTATTTTAAGATTGACGTTTTGTAAATGAGCTGGAGGCACAGCTTAGCAGTAGACTGCTTGTCTCGCATGGAGCACATGAAGGGGAGGAGAGCTGGGTAGAAGCAGGTAAAGAAAACAAAGCAGGGTTAGCAGAGTGGCTCAGAAGATAAAGGTGCCTGCCATCAAGCCTTACAGCTTGAGTTCAGTCCCCAGACCCACAGAGTAGAAGGAGAAAACTGACTGAGAACTGACAGTCAGTTATTCTCTGACTGCCACACACACTAAATAAATGTAATAAAATATAGTATTTTTTTTTTGAGTACAAGTTCTTATTTTTTAAATGAAAATTAAAAATCTGGACAGAATCCAGGCGGTGATGGCACACACCTTTAATCCCAGCACTCGGGGGCTTGGGGGGGGGGGAGAAGGTAGATGGATCACTGAATTTGAGGCCAGCCTGGTCTACAGAGTAAAAATTCCAGAATAGCCAGAGCTATACAGAGAAACCCTGTGTGGTGGGGGGAGGAGAATATCTGAACAAAGAGAAAAGATAAAGGCACTTGCTGCCAAGCCTGACAATCTAAGTTCCATCCCTGTTAGCCCGATGGTGGGAAGGAAAGAAATAGCTCCTGCAAGTTGTCCTCCAATCTACACATGCACACCACACTGTGCATACACACACACATGCACAATAAATAAATAAAGTCTCCTTAAAAAAAAAATATAGTCCTTGCCTGGCAGTGGTAGCGCATGCCTTTAATCCCAGCACTTGGGAGGCAGAGGCAGGCAGATTTCTGAGTTCGAGGCCAGCCTGGTCTACAAAGTCAGTTCCAGGACAGCCAAGGCTATACAGAGAACCCCTGTCTTGAAAAAAACCAAAAACAAACAAACAAACAAAAAACAAAACAAAAACAAAAAAGTCCTTGTGCTCTAGGTTTGGTAGTTGTCTTTCAAGTAGCTAGTACCCACAGAGATGAAAAAAAAAAAAAAAAAAAAAAAAGTCTGGTTGTGCAGAATAGTTAGAGAACTATCCTTTGTTAAGATAGGCTCTCACTACATAAGCCAAAGCTGGCCTCAGACTAGAGACTTCCCTGCCTCAGCCTCCTAAAAGGTAGAGTTGTAAGCACCTGCGCAGTGGGAGAACTATTCTGTTTGTATACAAGTGTGCAAGTGCAGGCCAGAGTTTGAGGTCTGGTATTGCCTTAATGACTGTCCACTTTATTTTGTGTTATGAACGTTTGCCTGTATGTATGTAAGTGCTCCATGCACATGCCTGGTGCCCTCAGAGGTTAGCAGAGGATGTAGGATCTCCTGAGACTGGAGTTACAGGTGGTTGTGGTCCCGTGTGGGTGCTGTGAATCAAACCCAGGTCCTCTGTAAGGATCTTACAGCTCTTAGCCCTTGAGCCATCCTCTGTCCTTACTGTATTTTTTGCTGGGGGTTCAAGTACAGGTCTTATGTTTGAACATTCGGGTGCTTTACTGACTGAGCCATCTCCCAGCCCCAGATCTCCTATCCTTTTTAAGATGGTCTCTAGTCAGCAGACAGCATAACCATCTGAATATTAAAAACTGGGGGAAAGGGCTGGAGAGATGGCTCAGTGGTTAAGAGCACTGACCGCTCTTCCAGAGGTCCTGGGTTCAATTCCCAGCAACCACATGGTGGCTCACAACCATCTGTAATGGGATAAGATGCCCTCTTCTGGTATAGCTGAAGACAGAGACAGTGTGCTCACATACATGAAATAAATGAATCTTTTTAAGAAATGGGAGAAAAATAAATCTCAAAACAGCCCCCAACCACCATTGAGAGCCTGTCAGAGACAAGTTCCGGTGTTTAGACAGTGCTCTCAGGTCTAGTTTCAGGTGTGAGGAGGATGTGCAGAGGTCATAAAGGACTCTGGCCCTAGTATGCAAATCGACTAGCTAGCTAAGCCCTGCCTCCCTCTGCTGCCTTCAGGTATGCAGCTGTAGTTCCCAACTGGAAAAAAACTGAGCAGGCACTTCAGCTCATGTGAACATGATTATTACCTACATAATCTAAAGGGTGGCTTCCAGGAAGCCAAGTACAATGGGATGGTAGATAAGGCAGGCCACAGTCAGCTGAGAGGTTGGTTTCAGGTGAGGCTGGCCAGAGAGCACTTGAGTATGCTTTACAAGGTGCGGCAACAGTTAGTAATTTTACTACATTTGATATTCCATAACATCCTGCAAAGATCAAGTGATGACACCCTCCCCCCTTCAGAACCAGGAAGCCTAAAAATCAAACCTTAACCCATCAGCATGGACTTTCAGGTAAAAGAAAAGAACAAAAAGATAAAGGGTGGCCAGGTATGGTGTAATACACCTTTAAGCTCAGCACTCAGGAGGCGGGGCAGGCAGATCTCTGTGAGGTCCAGGTCAACCTGGTCTACTTTATGAGACCCTGTGTCCAAAACAAAACCCCTCAAAACTAAGGACAAATGACCCTACGCTCCCCCTAAAAATGCCTAGGCATCAAAATCTGTACTGGCACTCGGGACCACGGGAGAGCTAATGTCACCTCTCTCTATCCTCTATCAGACAGCATGGAAACTTAGATATGTGGGGTTTGTTTTGTTTTGTTTTTTTTCGAGACAGGGTTTCTCTATGTAGCCCTGGATGTCCTGGAACTCACTCTGTAGACCAGGCTGGCCTCGAACTCAGAAATCCGCCTGTCTCTGCCTCCCAAGTGCTGGGATTAAAAGCATGCCCGGCTTAGATATATGTTTCTTACACACACACACACACTTTTGCATTAATCACTATGGTCAAAAGTAACAAACTCTAGCTCCCCAAACAGCATGAACTAAAATACCATTTCTAGTCCAATGAGTCTTTAACAATCCCGCCCAGAGAGAACAGATCTAATCAGTCATCTACTCCTCTGTGCTCAGTTACTTTCCCAAGTAAGAAATACCCATCAGCCCAATGGTCAGTTCTCTGAAGCCTCCAGACTGCAGGGAAAAGAAAACACACATCACACAAGTTTTTCACTTGGCCTCACGGTTCAAGTAGCATAGCTTCACCAAGGAGACTGCCAAACTCTATTAAGTGTAAATGCACGGACAAAAGTGTTCCAGGAAAGTCAAAAGAATCCCAACTACGCTGATTCTCAGAGCTTCTGTGAAAAGGTGAAGCCGAGCGCCTAGCGACATAAAAGGTAGGCTAACAGAGAATCCAGTTCATCTGGCTGATCCCTTTGCCAGGGGCTCCAAGCTGACAACCCCAGGGGTGCAAGACCAGAACTTAAGCAAACTGGAAAACCTGCAGGGGGTAGGAAGGTGTGAGCTCACGTCCACAACTCAGGAATAGATAGATTGACATCAGGACAGTGCAGGAGTGTTTTTGCTAAACCGCTAATGAGTAGCCCTGAAGAGTGTCAGCAACCTACTCTCCCCTTCATCACTGAACCTCAGGACAGCTGCGGCCAAGGAGAGACGACGAGAGCCAGGAATGGTGCATGCAGCCCGGACCAAAACTAGACCTTCCCTTGTGGACCCAACAAGAACGCAGCACCCCTGGGGCGTGTCTACTTCCAGGTCTAACCTCTAAGGCCTTGAGATCCCCAGCCAGCTCATCTGATCCACTCCTGGAACAAAAAGAAAAACGAACCTTCTCAGAGGGGGGCCCGCAAGCCTGGGGTCTCTGAGAAGAGAAGAACGTGGCTCTAGAGCCCCACGGGAGATAGGAGGGAGTTGACACTTCGGAGCCATTGAGTCTAGAAAACTATGAAAGTCAAAAAGGACAGCTTGCAGCCTTTCCTGTCTTGCCTCATACCCCTAGTTCGTGTTCACCGGGCAGGCTTGGCTCTCACCACTGCGGACACTGAGAGTGGGAAGGACGGAAATGGAAGGCAGCCTGCAAAGCGCCCCATGAGTGCGTCCGCGTGGGACTCGCCCGCTCCGGCCGCCCTTTGGGCCTCCCGGGCTCCGCCCGCCTGCGCGTGGCCCTTCGCGCGCGGACTAGAAGTTTCGAGCGGCGCGGCCCCGCGCGCTCGGCCCCGGCACGGCCTGACAGGGGTAGGCACGGCCACTGACCCGTGTCCCAACCGTCGCGGCGCACCCCTCACCTCGGCCGCCGCTCGCCTCGGGTCCCACTGAGCACGCCACGCCGGCCGGGCTGCGACTCCGACCCCTTCCCGTTCCGCTCCGGCCGCGCTCCCCGGCCCTGCCCAGACCCGCCGCGGCCGCTTCTGCCGCCAGCCGAGACCGCACCGCCCCCGTCGCGCCCGCTGTGCTCGCCCTATTGGCTGCCGAGCTCCAGACCCCGCCCTTCGGGCCTGAAGCGCTCCGGATTGGACAGACTAGAGCGGAGGTGGCACGCCCCCCAGCAGCTCAAAGGAACTACCTTGGGCTAACATTAGCGGCTCCTCCTGTCAGTCAAACAAGGAGCTCCTACTTAAGCCGCCGAGAGAGGCCAACACGGGTCACTCCCTAGGAAACTCCCAGAGGGTGGGTTCTAGAGGACTTTTACTTGGGCCAGAGTTTTGTGGTTTCCCTAGCACCCAAAAGAGTTGCGATCCCTGATCGAGAATTCAGATAAGGTGGACTTTAAGAAAGTTTCCTCGGGTCAGGCAGTGGTGGCACATGCCTTTAATCCCAACACTTGGGAGGCAGAGGCAGGTGGATTTCTGAGTTCGAGGCCAGCCTGGTCTACAGAGTGAGTTCCAGGACAGCCAGGACTACACAGAGAAACCCTGTCTTGAAAAAAAAGAAGAAGAAAGAAAGAAAGAAAGAAATTTTCCTCGGATCTGGAGACATTTCTGCTTTTCTAGAGGACCCGGATTCCATTCCAAGCACCTACATAGAGGCTCACCATGGTCTGCAATTCCAGCTGGAGGGGATCTGACTCCCTCTTCTGGCGTTTGTGGGTACCATGCATACACGAGGTACAGACATAAATAGGAACACCCAGAAACACAATTCTTTTTTTTTTTTCTTTTTTTTTAATTTAGAAAGTTTCCTCCAAGCTGGGCATAGTGGTGCGCACGTTTAATCCCAGCACTTAGGAGGCAGAGGCAGGTGGATCTCTGCGTTCACAGCCACTGTGGTCTCCATAGTGTTCCAGGCTAACCAAGGCTACATAGTGAGTCCTGGCCTTAGAAGCAAGAAAGAAGAGGAAGTGGGGTGGAGAGACTTCCCTCCAAAGGATGCAGATATGGCCATCAGAGCACCAGGCAATATACAGACTTTCTGCTTCTCACATAGGAATGCCTGGTAGGAGGTTGGGCCCTATGAGCAGAGGGAAATAATGAGTCAAAACGGCTAATACTTTGCTGAGCACTACCTCATACAGTCCCGGCCGGGAGGACAGTAAGTGATACCCGGGTGAGGTTCTGAGAAACTGACAGCAGGTAACTTTCTGGGGACTGTATGGAGTAAAGAGTGGCAGACAGTAGCTCATGCCTAGAATCCCAGTACTCAAGAGGCTGACACAAAAGAATGAATGAGCAGCCTGGTCAACCGAGTAATTGGAAGAAAGGGGGGAAAAAAGTAAAATGACCTAGCAGTAACCCCAGTAATAAATGGGTTCCACCCACGTCAAGGCACTTATGCAAGCAGTACATGAAGCCAACTAACGGTGGCCTAAGTCTATAATCCCAGCACTTGGGGAGACAGAGACAGGAGAATCTTTGAAAGTTCAAGGTCAGCCTGGAATACATAATGAGACCCTGCCTCAACCTCCCTGCAAACAAAACACAGAAAAGGCAGGTGTAGTGGCTTAGCACTTAAAAGGTAGAACAGGAGGGTCAGGAGATCAAGGTCATCCCCAACTACATAAGAAGTCCAGTTTTCAGGTTGGGCATAGTGGTACCTGCCTGTAATCTCAGCATTTAGGAGGTAGAGGCAGGAAGAGCAAGAATTCACAGTCATCCTCAACTACATTCAGGTCAGCCTAGGCCATGTGAGCCCCTTGACTTGAGTCTCTCACACACCCCTCCCCCACCCAGAAAACACTCATATTCTCACAGTGACCGAAAGTTTTCAGTTAATAATTGATTTAATCACCCAGAGGGAGCTGTATTGACTGTATAATGCCCTTTTAACAATGTCTGTGACTCCTTCAAGAAAAAAAAAAAACTCAGTAATTCCAACAAAAGTAGGGATAGCCAGACATGGTGGTACATGCTTTTAATCCCATATCTCAGGAGGCAAAGGCTCTGTGAGTTCAAGTCCAGCCTGGTCTGCATAGTGAGTTCCAGGACAGCCAGAGCTACATATCAAGACCCTGTCTCATCAAAACAAAACAAAAGAATAAAGGGGGTGGGGTGGGCGGCTCTCAAGTGTTTGGTGAACCTAGCAAAGGTAAAGAAGGGACAACAATATCAAACACAGTGACATTTTACTGTCCCAAGGTGGATAGAATATGACAGAGCAAAGACCTCCCAGAAGGCAATGAACCCTACAGGGAGAAAGGGGTTCCTCTTGGCTGGAGCACTTCAGGCACGTAAGAAGCAAGGGGATATGGGTAGAGAGGGTTGCTTGCCAGCAAAGGGCCACCCCACCCTGCAAGTTCCTTCCCTTCTTTGGGGCTGGATTTTCTCAACTGTAAAACAGAAGTCCAGGAAAAGCCAGGACTAGTGAGCCTGCTGGGCTCTCAGGATGGCCGGCGGGTGCTGACTTTGTCTCGGGATCTCTATGGTCTATAAAGCCACTTCCACTTTTATTTATTTTGTTCATTTATTTTGTCTGAGGCAAGGTCTCACTACAGACCAGGCTGGCTTCAGACTCACAAGAGATCTGCCTCCTAAGTGCTCGAATCAAAGGGCGTACACTACCAAGCTCCACTCGGCTTTTATTTTTTAGTTGAGATTGGCAGCAGGAGAGACGGTTTGTTGGGTGAAGTACTTATGACATAAACATCAAGGTCTGAGTTCCGATTCCCAGAAGATGGGTAGAAAGCTAGAGTAGCATGCATGTGGAACCCAAATGCTGGGGAAAAGGAGTTAGAGAGATTCTAGGGGACTTTCTAGCCAGCCTGTCTAATTGAAAGAACAAGTCCCAGATCCATCGAGAGACTCTACCTCAAATAAATAAATAAAGACAGTCATAGAAGAAGATACCCAAAGTCAATCTTCTGGCCTCTATACACGAATATAAAGGTCAGGGCACTAAACACACACACACACACACACACACAATTGGAGGGTGTGGCTCAGTGCAGAAGACCCTGGGATCCATTTGCAGCCCCAACCAATGAATCATCATCAGTTTGGAGACACCAAAGCGTTAACTGTTGGGGTCAGAAGAGGAGCACATTCCTGGATCTACCTAGGAATGCAGCACACTCCCGCCAAATGTGTGGAATGAACGAGTCACTGATTAGGAAGCTGCCACTCCACCCTTGCCTGCTTAGATGTTTTATTCTCTGGCCTGTGCGCGTAGACTCATACATAAACACAGGCAGGTACAACACCCCGCTCTCACGTGCTGCTAGCAATCACCCTCTTGAGATGGCACAGCCTATGAATGGGTCATCCCTAAGAGGGTGTGGCCAGCACCTGATGAACCAATGTCAGTTCATTTACATACAATCCTCAATTGGTTTCTCTCTCTCTCTTTTTTTTTTTTATTGATTATGAGAACGCATTTCACAGCATACGTGGAAAAGGTCAGAAGCCAGTCCTCTGGAGAAAGTCCACTCCTTCCACCTTGTGGAGCCTGGGGATCAGAATCAGGTCATCAGACTAGACAGTAAGCACTTTTACTTGCTAAGCCATATCTCCTGCCTTCTGGAAAACAACAAAGACAAACGGTCTCAGGTTGCCTGAGCTGGCCAGAATTCACTGGATAGCCAAGGATGACCTTGAACTCCCAATCCTCCTGCCTCTATCTCCCAGGAGCTGGGATTACAAAGAATCTGACAGGTGTGCTCTGCCATACATCTCAGCTGCTTCTCCTGCCTCCCACTACCTCAGGGCATGGATCCTGATGGAAACACTAACTTCTTCGAAGTGGGAAAACCCATGTGGAGGGTCTCTAGCACAGGGCTACCATTTGTGCCAAGTTGGACCAAGTAAAACTTGAATGAAGACCCACTAAAGCCCAGACTTTACTTGATGAAAGATACAAAAATCAGCTCCCCGAGGAGCTAGCCATGGTGGTGCGCACCTTAACCTGACCACCACACAGGTAGAGGCAGGAGGACCATGAGTTCAAGGCTACCCTGAACTCAGCCAGACTCCAACTCCAAACAACAGCAGTCGTATGCGGTAGTGCAAGCCCTTGTATTTGGGAGGCAGAGGCAGGAGGATCAAGAATTCAAGGTCAGCCTCTACTACATAGCAGGGTTGAGAGAGGCTTAAATATGACCCTATCTTAAAATGTTTTGTTTTATTTTCAGACAGGGTTTCTCTATGTAGCCTTGGCTGTCCAAGAACTCTGTCTGTAGACCAGGCTTGCTTCAAACACACAGAGATCTGTCTGCTTCTGTCTCCTGAAACCTGGGATTAAAGGCTTGCACTGCAACTATCCAGCCTTCTGGCCTGTGAGGGCACCCAAACACACATGGTGCACGCAGGCACGAACACCGTGTACACACACACACAGAGACACACACACAGACACACACACTTTTACAAGTTTGGAACATTCTCACATTCTTTCACTGCAATCAAAGATGCTCTCCGGACTATCTGCTATGGAGCCTGCAAGTCGTAAAATGACACTTGGGATTTGGAATGGAATCTGTGTTGGCAGGGCACTCTCCCTCTCCTGTGTAGCTCCTTATCAACCCTCCTTGCCAGCACTTTGATTTTAAGAATCCAGAGTGGCAGGAGAGTAAACATCATTGTTTTACTGCCCCCCCACTCCTCCCCCCACAACAAGGTCCTTTGTCAGGCAGCTCCAGGTAACTGTTCCCACAGCAATAGCAACAGGAGGAAGGCCAGGTATTCAGTCTCCTATCTACTTTTCCATCTCCCACATATTCTATAAGGATACCTCAGAGATGCCTTAGAGAAGGAAGGCAGAAGGCAGGGATGGGGAATGAGAGAGAGTAAGAGAAAATTGCCCAATAAGCCCATGGCCCAAGAGTTTAGCAAACATTCTGGGATGAAAGATGAATGCCAAAGCCTCCCCCATCATTCCTCTAAGCCAGGAGACTGGACAAACCTGTCACTCCTCAGCCTCAGCAGTCTTGTCTGACTGGAGAATGAGGACAGCTGGGCCTCCCTCAGGGTGGCTGTTGAATCCAGTTCTGCTCTACAGCAAGTATTTAGTGTCATGCCCACCATACAGTGAAGGCTCGCTCCACCAGTGCTGGATGCCAGCCTATGCCAGGACGTATTGATGCCTCAGAGCCTGAACAAGGGCGGAGCAAGCAGCTGAGGTCTCACCTCCCTTTCCTCCTAAGAGTGGACAGAGCTGCCCTGGCTCAGCCAGCACCACCTGTCTGCTGTCACAGAGAGATGCCACCTGTGTCCCCCTCCTCCAGCTTGCCTGTCCCGCCCTGTCATCTGCATCCTCACTCCCACAGCCTTCTGTCCCGCCCAGGTTCCCTTTCGACCCTCACATCATCTTCCTTGGGGAGCCTCCACCCAAGCTGGGACTACTTAGCACCCACAGCCCTGTGGGGGCAGCAAGCAGGTGAGGCCAACTTCAGCCCATTTTTAAGCAGCCCTGCGTGCTGCATGAATGCTTGATTGTGTCACCCGCTTTGGTTCCCCTCAGGGTCTTTGGAAGATAATGGACCTGGGTCAGGGAGATGGCTCAGGAGTAAAGGGTGTTGCGGCATCGGCCGAGAACATCAGTTTGGTTTCCCAGAACCCACATACAAGCTGGACATAGAAACACATCTGAAGTCCCAGTACTCCTAGAGAGACATGGGAGGCAGACACAGGAGAGTGCCTAGAAGATCTCAGGCCAGCTAGTCTGGGAAACACACAGGGGACAAGTAACAGGCATGCTCTATCTCAAATAAGCAAGAAGGCAAGGACTGATACCCATACCACACACACACACACACACACACACACTACATATACACACTCACACTACAGAGATATATATACATACACACATACACTCACATCACAGATACATACACAAACCACACACACACCACACACACACATATCACAGATACATACACATATCACAGATACACACACATACATAGACCACACATATACACACACATGCCACAGATACATACACATATACACAACACAGATATACATATGCACATACACACTCACACCACAGATATCCACACACCACACATATCCACACAAATTCACGTCACAGAGACATACATAAACCACAGATATACACACATATACGTGTCTACAGACATACTCACACACATGTACACACACACACACACACCCCACATATAGATACACATCACAGAAAGATTATTTTAATGGGGGCTGAGGATGTGGCTCCATTGATAGAATGTTTGCCTAGTACATACAAAGCCCAAGTTCAATCCACAGCACCACACACACCAAGCATGCTCTCCCACTCCTGTAATCCCAGCGTTTAGAAGGTAGAAGCAGGAGGATCACAAGTTCAAGAGCATCCTTGAATACATATCAGGTTTAAGGTATGGCCAGCCTGGGGTACAAGAAACCTACCTCAAAGTGGGTGCGGGAGGAAGGAAAGAGGGATGAAGAGAACAAGGAGAAGACGCTGCCAGCAAGGATAGTGGGCCCAAGCAGCGTGGGATACCCATGGGTTTCGGTCACGTGACCTAGAGCTGTGTCCCATATCATATCATGGTGGATTTCTCTCTTCCTCCTCAGGTATGTGTAAAGCGAATGTAACTCAGTGGTTAAGAGCACTCGGTGCTTTTGGTTGGGTTCCCAGCATCCACACAGTGGCTCACAACCATTTGTACATAACTCAGTCCCAGGGAATCCAACACCCTCTTCTGACTTCTGAAGGCATCTTACACGGTGCACATGCACACATCTGGGCAAAACACTCACACTCATAAAAATAAATACATCTGAAGAAAAAAAAAAGAGCACAGAGTAAGATTTGACACCAAATGCCACTATTGGGTAGTCAGTAACAGAGAGTGGCCAGAGGAAGGTAGAGTGAACATTTGGAATCCGGAGCCACAAAGTACAAAGATGACAGATGGGACCTATGGTCCTACCAAGCTGAGGCAGCCGGGCCTGGGGAAGTCAGGAGAGCTGCCCCAGGTCTCCCATCCAGTAGTCAGGGACCCCTTTCAAACTTGCCTCCACCTCCCAATTTCTCCAATGTTCTTTCCCCTCTCCCCTTGTAACTGGATTCAACAGACACCGGTAGGTAGGTCCCTTGCTACACAACCACACCTCCCAACATCCCCTGCTAGATGGGGCAGCAGGAAAGAAGACCGGAGCGGGCAGGGAAAGAGACACCTGAACAGAGCACATCAGGTCCCGAAGGTCAGTAATGGAATGTGTGTGGTTGGAGCTCTAGCACTCAATCCTAGGGCAAGGCCAAGGCTGAGGAGGCCAGAAGGGCCCAAATCCAGCAAGGTAATCTCAGCCGTCTTCCTCTAAGGCTACGGGTCCCAGAAACTCCCAGGTGACCTGTGTGTGGGGGGCTGGACAGAGGAGCAGGCCAACACCCCCTCCCCAACCCAGCTGTCCCCTGGCAGGCTTTGAATACACCCTTCCTGTTGTGACAGTTCTATTTTCTGTGCAACTGGTTCCAGCCCGGGCTCAGATTGCAGCACGTGCACTCATTAAGGCTGATTCGAGTATCACGTGGGTGCAGGGAGAGCCCGCCGCTGCCAAGCCTGGCCTGGCTAATCACAGGTCAGAGCATTCCAACGGTGTGCCCAGAGAGCTAACTACCCAGTGCCAGACCCTGCCTAGGACCGCCTGGGAACCAAGCCCCAAGATGACAGAACTTCTCAGAAAGCAACTAACATTGCTTATCAAAGCCTCACAAGTGTGAGGCTGAACCTAGCCAGCTCTGCCCTCCTCTTTAAGAGCCTCCTATACCACTGCTAAGCACGACCAGAGACTCCTGACTCAGCACAGCCACCGAAATGATTCTCTGGGAACTGTTCATGTCGCTTGTGACCAGGTTGCGAAGCTAGCACGGAGTAATTCCATGGTGGTGGATTCATCGAAAGCTCTTGCATACCAGCAGGTGGCTGAGGCCTTTGGGGAGGGAAGAAGGGGACCCGTTAAGGGAGTGTGTCTTCAGAGGAAGTCAGAGACGTGGCTGAAACAAGCATTCTCCGTGCCGTAGAGAAGATAGGTAAGTTTTATTTTTATCACTGGACATTTTACAAACGATCCTCAGATGGACTTGGCACATGCCTTTAATCTCAGCACTTTGGAGGCAGAGACAGGTGGATCTCTGGGAGTTCACTCATTTTTCTGTAAACCTAAAACCACTCTTTAAAAAGGCCCATTAAGGTACTGGAGAGATGGCTTGGTGGTTAAGAGTGTTTACTGCTTGTAGAGGACCAGAGTGTTCCTCCCAGTACCCCTGTCTGACAGCTCACAACTACCTGGAACCCCCGTTTCAGGAGCCCCACTCAGCTGGCCTTTGTAGGCATGGATCTACATGGTCAGATGCATATGCTACCTCCACACATAATTAGAAGTAAAATAAACCATTTTTAATTCTCGTTGTTAGTTCTTGTTTGGGGAGGGGAGGGTCTTTCTCTACAACAGCCCTGGGTGTACTGGAATTTACTATTGTAGACCCGTCGATCTGCTGGGAGCATAGCACCGGCATTGGAGTGCTTGCCTTGGTTCCGTTTTCAGTATCTTATACATTGAGCATGTTGGCAGATGTCTGCAATCCTAGTGCTCAGGAGGTGGAGGCAGGAGGAACAGAACTTCAGAGTCATCCTTGGTTAAATAGCAAGTTCAACAACACACAACACACACACACAGGTGACATGAGACCCTGTCTCTGACATGGGGTGAGGTGGGAGATAGAGGGGAGGGGTGGAGGACGTAGAGGTGATTTCTCACATGCCTGCGCTCCTCTCCTCTGATCGCCCCTCTACCCCTATCACCAGCATCCATCACTGAGATCTCAGGTCAGTGGGCACAGAGGTGATTTCCCACATGCCTGCGCTCCTCTCCTCTGATCGCCCCTCTACCCCCATCGCCACCCTCTGTCACTTAGATTTTAGGTCAGCAGGCATAGTTGTCAGAAATGACTGATCAACAGTATATCACTATTGACTGACGTTCACAGCACACATTAGGGGTTATGGTCTGTGTAGTTTTCCATGGGGTTTGATCAATTCCTGGGTTTACCTTATCCCACAGGGTCCTTCCACTATCCTAAAAATCCGTACTCTGTGTTCACAACTATAATTCCAGCACTGGGGAGGCAGAGGCAGAAGGATCATGAGTCTTAGCATAGCCTGGGCTACATAGTAACTTTTTTTCCAAAACAATTTTTAAAGTAAAACTGAGAATTAAAACACAGGCATGTGGCGGGGTGCAGGCCTCTAATCCTAACACTTAGGAGATAAAAGCAGGTACAATAGGAGTCCAAAGTCATCCTTAGCCACAGAGTAAGTTCAAAACTACTTTGAGCTAGTAAGATCCTGTCTCACTAACAAAAAACAAACAAACAAAAAAGCAAAAAACAAACAAAACCCAAAAATCCTAAGAAGGACCAGCATGATGGCTCAGTGGGTAAAAGCTATTGTGTGTGCTAGAAATTTTATATCATTTTGACACAAGCTAAAGTCATGTGAGAGGAGGAAACCTCAATTGAGAAAATGCCTCCACAAGACCCAGCTGTAAGGGATTTTCTTAATTAGTGATCTATGGAGGAGGGCCCAGCCCATTGTGGTTGGTACCATCCCTGGGCTGGTGTGGTCATGGGTGCCATAAGAAAGCAGGCTGAGCAAGCCAGTAAGCAGCACCCACCATTGCCTCTGCCTCAGCTTGTACCTCCGGGTTTCTGCCCTGTTTGAGTTCCTGTCCTGACTTCCTTTGACGATGATCAGTGATGTGGAAGTCTGAGCCATATTTCTTTCCCCCAAATCCTCCCTCCCTTCCTTTTGGTCATGGAGTTTCATTGCAGCAATAGAAACACTAAGACACTGTGTACTGTAAGCCTTGGCAACCTGAATTTGGTCTCAGGAAGCCACAGAGGAAAGAAAGAACTGACGTTGAAAATTTTCCTCTGACCCCATATGCTTGAGTGCACACACACACACACACACACACGCACGCACACGCTACATAACATAATACAAAATAATAATACATTAAAACTCTTCAGGCTTGGGTAGGGAAAGATGGATAGTTTATTTGGCAAGAGGGAAACGTGACAGAAGACAAGTCTGGCCTGGATACTAGCATGACTGAAATGGGCAGATGGGTAGGAGCTATGACAATGGTGTCTTGACAGAAGACAGCCTTAGCCTCGGCAGCAAGGTGTGTCTTAATCAGGTCGTAGGGCAGAGGAGGATTTTTCAGGGGAAGGGAAGAACATTCCAGAAAGATGATCAGTGTGGGCCTTGAGGCAGGAGATCAAGGAGTGCTGGGAACACGGTGGTGGGGGTGGGGGGTGGGGGGTGGGGGTGGGGGTGGGGGTGCTACAAGTTTATCTGCAACTGGGAATGCACTCCAGTCCAAGTGACTAGCCAGGCTATGGTGTGGGCTGTGGGTTGATACTCCTAAACCCGGGCTACTGCTGGACAAAAAATTTCCACTTGTCTCCCTGCTTCTTGTGGCTCTCAAAGCCTTTCTGTTTGAGCTCTCTTGGAGGTGAGGCAGAAGACACAGCCCCCTCCTGGCCGGATGTGGGTGTCTGGTGTCACTGGGACAGGACACACCCCCACTTTTATGGTTGTGACTCAGCTCTCCCCTAGCCCAGGGCTCTCCCAGCCCAGGGCACACCCTCCCTTGGCTCCACCTTACCGGCTGTTCTTTATTAGCTAAGGGCCCTGGGCAGAGTCTGGAAACCGCCTGCCCAGGGGACAGTGGGAAGAGAGAGGGCAGCTCCTACCAGTAGGTGTGTCATATTCTCTGCTAAGAAAAGCAACAAACCCTGGGCCCAGGCCCAAGGGTACAGGTTCAGCCACTGACTGCTCCTACCCAAATGGCAGGCAGGAATAACTGTCACTCTCATGACACTGACCCTCTCCAAGGAAACAGGCTCAGAGAAGTCAGATTGACACGGGAAGTATGAAGGTGGCAGAGATTCTTCCAGAAAGTCACATTTATTGAATGTGTCCTGTGTGCCGGCAATGGGGGAAGGCCCAGCCCATTGTGGGTGGGGCTATCCCTGGGCTTGGTAGCTCTGGGTTTTATAAGAAGGCAGGCTGAGCAAGCCATTATGAGCAAGCCAGTCTACTAAGCGGCACTCACTGATGTCCTCTGCATCAGCTCCTGCCTCCCGTTCCCTGTCCCCTTTGAGTTCCTGGTTTGACTTCCCTGAATGATGGACCATAAGCTAGCCTACAAGATGAAAGAAACTTAGTTGACATCCATGGGAACATAGTAACATAAGGAGATGCTGATGGTCAAGATGGGGACCAGGACAGACTGGGCAGCTAGGGCCTCAGCCATAGCTCTGCAGCCTTCCTACTGAAACAGACCAGACTCAGCCTGTGAGATCCTGGAGTGGTTCTGACCCTGTGGAGCACATGTCCTTTCCAGACAGGGAGGAGTCACATGCATCCAGCAGCCGGGCCTTCTAGACCACCCCACACAGTGTCATGCCCTGAGCCCTCAACAGCAGGCACCAGCTCCTCCCTCCCCTTCTTCCTCTGAGCTGCTCCTTTCTCACCTGTCTCCTTGACCCCAGAGTCTTGAAAGCAAAGAGCTGGCTGCTTGTTCACAGCTGGGCTAAGCCATGAACTAGCCTTGTATCATGGTTGACAAAATGAAAACAACAATAACAATCCCCCCCCCAAACCAAAGAATAATGACAACAAACAAACAGAACCAAAAACCTCCAAGCCCTGCCCTTCTGCTTGCTGGAGAATTCCTATAAACCCAGATTCCTACAGACTGTTTTGTTCAAGCTTGCTATAGAGTTAAGGATGAATGACCTTGAACTTCCTGTTCTTACTCGTGGGGTGGCTGGGATCACACGCACGCACCAGTCACCACACTCATCATAGACCTCCATTCGAGTCACTTTGACAGTTACTGATTTCACCTTAGTTAGTAGAAGACACAGAAACTGGAATGGCTGGCGATTTCCTCATCATTAGGTTGTTACCTTGAAACAGTATTATTTTAAACTGTGAGCAAATGATACCCCCAACCCCCACACACACACACCGGTAGGCAGTCTTTTGAGAAAGTCGTTTCTTTGATGGTGCCAACCCCTTTCCCACTCCTGCCCTCTGCTGGCAGCTGAGGACAGATCCCTGCTCTCTTCTACATCTGCAGTCTTCCTGGGTGGAGCTCCCTCCTCACAGCCTCAGCTCTGGGCTATCTTCACTGAGAGGCATCCTCAGGACCACCCTCCCTGCTTCTCTAAGAACTCCAACTCTTGCTCCTCAAAAACATTCAGTGGCTGCTAGGCGCCTACAGAAAGGGTCCGAATTCTTCAGCCAGGCACCCAGTATCTTTCATCATTCGCCCCTCCTTGTCTTTGTGAAATGATCCCAAGCTATTCCCTGCTCTGCTCTGTTTCTGTCCATTTGCTGTTATACAGAGCACAGCTTGAAAACCAGATCCATCCAGAAGCCACCCCAGACAGCCCGCATCCAAAAGATGGCGCTCCCTCATCTCTGCCGCTCTGGCTAGGGTCTGAACTATCTTGTGTATAGACGTCGGGAAGTCTAGGAGGATGCATACCAGGGTCTTGAAAGGTGCAGAAAAGTAAAGTAGCTGAGGACTTGGTTCACTCAGTGTAGTGCTTGCTTTTTGCAAACATATGGCCTGAGTTTGAACCACTAAACTCACGTGAAAAAAATACACAAATAAAAGCAAGACATGGTGACGTGTGCTTACAATCCCAGTTCTGGGAAGGTGGAAACAGGCAGATCTGGGGGTAGGGTGAAGGTAGAGGGTGCTGGCCAGCCAGTGTAGCCTAAACATGGAGCTCCAGGTCCCAGTGAGAACCCCTCTCTCAAAAACAAAACAAAAACAAGTTGGGACTGTTGAGATTGCTCAGCTGGAAAAACTCACAGCCAAGCCTGACAAGCTGAGTTCCATTCCCGGAATCCACCAGTGGAAGAAGAGAACCGACTCCCTCCCAAGAGTAGTTCTCCAACCTCCACACAACACACTACAGCAACAATGTTCGTGAACACTGTTTTAGAATTTTTAATCCAGTATCTCCTTTCCTCAGCCATGTGAGGTAAGAGGACACAGTTTAACTTCCTGGCAGATGAGGCGGCTAAAGCTCAGGGAGGCTTAGTAACTAGTTTGCAGTCACACAGCAAGGCAGCTAAGCTCACTGTGGTCCCTAGATGCCTGGTCCGGTCACGGAGCAGTTAGCACTAAAATCTTCCCATGAGTCTTTCAGTTCCCAGACTCACACACATCTAGAGAGGGTCAGTAGTCATCAGCTTTTCCACTCCATGCTCACCCCCTGGCTATTGTCCCACCACTGTGACCAGGTGTTTCCTTTCTGTCACACTCTGGCCTCCATCTCCTTGTCCTACATGAAAACAGCCTCATGCCTAGAGCCAATCAGAAAGTCGCATGGTAAACTTCCATAGCAGCTTCTGCCCTCCAGAAGCTTTGTGACCTGCTAGAAGTCCCCATCGTTCTCTGGACCTGTCCCCTCTGTCCAGTAAAGGATGACTCGGGGAGGGTTGAAGTTTCTTCCTGGATCATGTGATGTGTCTCTCAAGCTGGCTACATTTATAATTCAGTGCCCTTAAGGCTTTGAGAAGTGTCATTTGCAGAGTCATTAACTGTACCACAGCTGTTTCCACTGACACTGGGTCTGTGGGTCCCTACCTCACTATGGAGGGTGGCACAGTGCCCAGGGTTGGGTGCTCTGAGATCCCCTCCCTAGCTGTTCATGCACCCTTCCCAGTCCCTGAAGTGCAGAATGGAGAAATCTGTCTACCTGTAAGCTAAAATCAGGCAAGGCTTCTGCCAACCTGGGGAGGGATTCAACCTCTCCTAAAACCCAGTGGTGTCCACACCCCACATTCCCAGGTTGGACCATTAAAGGTTCTTGTTTTCTCCTCTTCTTCCTAAGGGATCGCTGGGCAGTGGGTTCATGATTGACAGCAGTGAGAACATGCAGACTGAAACCAGGGTGTTTTGGTAAAAGGAGGGACCCACTGTAGGCCTGGAGTAGCCATTGGAAAGCTCCAAGAAAGCAGGTCAGGGTTCTGCTCTTGGGTGGTGGTGGCAGGCAGCTCAGATGGGCTTTTACAACCTTGTCTGCAGTGCAGAAGCCCAGGAAAGAAGCTGAAGTCTGACCAGTAAACCAGCTATGGTCCCTGTTAGACTTACTGGGGTGCAGTGGGCAAGCCAAGGCTTGGATGATGGCCACACTGTTCCCTGCTTCAAAATTATTGGATCAGGGGCTGGAGACTTGGCTCAACTGTTAAGAGCACCAGATACTCTTTCAGAGGACCTAGTACAGCTCGCAGGTTGAGTTTCCAGCACCAATATGGTGGCTCACAACTGTCTATAATTCTGGTTCCAGGGAATCCAGTGCCACCTTCTGGCCTACGTGGGTAATGCATAACCCTGGTACACATACATGCATGTAAAACACCCATACACATAAAAATACAGTTTTGAAAAATTTCAACAACAACAAAGAATTACAGGGTGATAGAGGGGTGTTCTTCGTATGGTAACCAAAGTTCCAGGGAGAATAATGTCAGAGGCTAGGAGTTTCCCACCCGTGCTCTCTGGAGTAGCCTGTGGTGCCCCATGAGCTCTTGGACTTTCTCTCAACCCATCACCTGACATTGTTGTAGCAGTTCCAGGCTGCTAGGGCCTGAGGTCTAGAACAAAGGTTGAACAGAACAGCTTCAGGACTGGACAGGGCAGGGCAGGACAGGGTGGGAGAAGGGACAGCTTTAGAGTGGGAAAAATCAAGAATATTTAGTTCCTCGATATGTATAAATGTATGAGAGAGGGGGGGAGGGGAGGGGGAGGGAGAGGGAGAGGGAGAGGGAGAGGGAGAGGGAGAGGGAGAGGGAGAGGGAGAGGGAGAGAGACTGAGATCCCATGGGGCAATCCTGGAGCAAAGTGCCCAGCAGGTTAAGCAGCCCAGCAATGTGACCCCACAAAATGAAAATGGGCTTGGGGGTTCTGGTTGAATTGAGTCAGCTAACAGCTTGTTATCAGCCTCAAGTTCATAACCACCGCAGGAAGGGTACCCTCAGGGAAGAAGGAGCCTGCCATTTCTGTCCATGCCCTCTGTCTCCCTGGGGAGCTCAGTGCCCTCAGCTTCTGCTGACAAACTGCAAGAGTGCCACCAGGTGTCCCAGGAGGATGGGCCTGCCCTGTCTCAGGTGTGCTGTTCAGAAGGAAAAGGGTAGGACTGAAGGGAGGGGGAGAGATGGGGCATGAAGATAATACAGATAGGAGAATGGGGACAGGGTGATTGAAGGGACAGTATTACTAACATGATAAATATCAAGAAAACTTAGCTCATGGAGTTCAGAGGGCTGTGTGTGTGTGTGTGTGTGTGTGTGTGTGTGTGTGTGTGTGTATCCACAATCAGGGGGAATTAAGCCTGAGGATATGTGGACAAACTAGAACAGCCATGCCCACTGTCATTAAGCAGCTACCAAGTCAGGGACATAGTCTCTGGAGCCCTCTCTTTGCCTCCTGCTGGAACCAATGACTCTAACTAAAAGCCCAGGAATGTATTTCGATGGATCAGGGGAGACTTGAGACTCAAAACCTGATGTCTACCGAGCACCATCCTTTCAAACCTTTGTTTCTAGGCAGCAGAAACTCCAGCATCCCTTAGCCCATGGCAGCATCGCCTGTCTCTGCCTGGCCTTCTCCATGTGTAGTATCTTCTTCTAACCTGTCAGTAGGTTTTAAGCTATGTCTACAAAGGACCCCTTCCAAGGCCCCATGTTGAGGATGAGGGGTTTTTGTTGTTAAGAAAGGAGTGGGTTACAAAAACAGACTCGGGGTCAGGTCAAGCTATGTAAAATGTTTGCTAGCCAGGGATGGTAGCATATGCCTTTAAGTTCAGCACTGGAGAGGCAGAGGCAGGTGAATCTCAGTTCAAGGCTAGCCTGGTCTACAAAGTGAGTTCCTGGACAGCCAGGGTTACACAGAGAGACCCCATCTTGAAAAGACAAAACAAAAAATTTTCTGGATTTTTATTTTATTTATTTAAATTTTTTATTTATCTTTGAGACGTGGTCTCTTTATGTAACCCTGAATTCCCTGGAATTCACTAAGTAGACTGGCCTCGAACTCACAGAGATTCACTTGCCTCTTCCTCCCAAGCACTAGGATTAAGGGTTCGTGCCACTATGTCTGGCGATTTTTAATTTTTTTTAGATTTATTTTGTATGAGTGCTTTGTTTTCATGCATGTATGTATATCACATGCATGCTTGATGCCTGTGGAGCTCAGAAGAGGGCATCAGATCCCCTAGAACCAGAGTTATAGACAGTTGTGAGGTACTGTGTGAGTGGTAGGGACTGAACCTGAGTCCTCTGAAAAACTAGAAAGTGATCTCAACCTCTGAGCCATCTCTCCAGCCCTTAAACATTTGTTTTTAAACTCACAAGGCACATTTTTTATATAAGAAAAAAAAACCAAGCATGGAGGTTCTTTTTGTTGTTGTTGGGTTTTTTTGTTTGTTTGTTTTTGTTTTTGTTTGGTTTTTTCGAGACAAGGTTTCTCTGTGTAGCCCTGGCTGTCCTGGCACTCACTCTGTAGACCAGGCTGGCCTCAAGCATGGAGGTTCTTACATGTAATCCCAACACTTGGGAGGTTGAGGCAGGAGGATTGCTGTGAGTGTAAACCAAAGCTGGATTACAGAGTAAAACGTTTTCAAACTCCATTATTCTGATCCTGAAAAAGTGCTGAAGAAATAAGAAAAATCAAGTTAGTTGACCCTGGTGGGGACAGCCATGACGTGTGAGGCAGAGTGGCCTTGGCTACTCGGAGGGCATGCTGCAGATCCAGGAGTCTGGTTCCTGCTAACAGGTCTGGTGACCTCAGCCGGGAACAAAAGGCCTCCTTTCTTAGGGTCCAAAAGGAGGAATCGTTTTTTTTTTTTTTTTTTTTTTTTTTTTTTTTTTTTTCTTGTAAGATCTTAAATTGGTCTTATTTTATATCTAGGGTTCATGTCTTAGTTAGGGTTTCATTGCTATGAAGAGACACCATAACCAAGGCAACTCTTATAAAGGACAACATTTAATTGGGGCTGGCTTACAGTTTCAGAGGTCTAGTCTATTATCATCATAGTGAGAAGCCTGGCAGTGTCCAGACAGACGTGGTGATGGAGAAGGAGCTGGTGGTTGTATATCTCAACCTGAAGGCAGCCAGGAGAAAACTGTCCTCTGCACTGGGCAGAGGGTGAGCACTAGGAACTCTCAAAGCCCAGCTACACAGTGATACACTTCTTACAAGGCCACACTTATTCCAACAAGGCCACACCCCTTAATAGTGCCGCTTCCCATGGGCCAAGCATATTCAAACCACCACAGTTAGAAAACACTTTATTCCATAAACCAGAATGTGTCCCTAAGCGAATGCTGTCTTTAACTTTGAAGCATTGCAGATACAGTTGAGGCTAGGAAGAATCATACAAGACAACAACAACAAAGAATTTTCCTCCAGGGAAAGGTTCCCAAGCAAAAAAATGAGAAACCCTGAGGTTCTTTTACCTCACAGCAGATCCTGAAAGGTCCCAAGGCACTTGGCTTATACAGCTCATGTTAAGCAACACAAGGACACAAGGAACACCTAGGTGCCGGGATGTGGCAGGACATTCCACCTCTGCAGAAGACCCAGCTTAATGCCCCACCCCCACCCCATGGCCTGACATGAAGGTAAAAGTATCATCCAGAGACAGTGTGCTGGTTTATTGAGGAAGGATGGCCCACACTGTGCAGGGAACCAGCCAGGTGGGAGCCTAGACCAGAGCACCTAGGACTGGCCCAAGCATAGGACTATGACAGAGCCATATTGTAGGAAAAGCCCATTGGATCAGCGTAGTCCCAAGACAAAAATGTTTACAGAGACTCAAGCACCAGAGGAGGGAGGCAGAGTGAGGGGGCTATCTCAGGGTCTGGGGGCCACAGCTCAAGCACCTTTCTGATGGGAAGCAGCCCCTGTGGGTGGCAGGTAGACAGTAGATTAATCCTGGGATAATTCACACATCTCAGAAGTCACACAAATAACCAGACACTCATTCAGATCTTGGGACCCACCCATCATGAGGAGAAAAGTAACAGGACTGTCATCCGGGACAGTCCTAAAGAGGGTGAGCACCTGAGCCCTGGGCTGGATGATACGCAGTACTGTTTCCTAGCTCATGGTTCTCAAGATCTGCTCTGATACCATGGGCTTCCTCTGGTATATGTCCTGGAAGTTTGCAGAAGAAACATCTGTGGGAGAATATATCACCACCACGGTCAGTCTCTTCACAAATCCACTTGGCACAGCCTCACACACACTAGCAACCGAGTCACCAACAAATCACCTATCGCTTATTCAAAATGGCTGAGCATCCTCAGGCCTTCCATGGGTCCAGCTTGCAGGACCAGGGACCTCCCGAAAAGCAGGACCGTAAGAATCACGTAGGTCCAGAACTGCCAAAGCTTAATGGGAGTCCTCTCACCATCATATGTAGGGCAGAGGTGGGGCCATGAGCCATGTGACTCACTGTCTCGGGAGAGGGCCAAGTTGGAGCCAAACCACAAGGGACAAAGGACATGAACCAGGTATAGCCTGTGCCCCTTGTTCCTTCTGAGGAAAATACAGCTAACTCCCAGTCTGCAGTTAGGGAATCCGAGACAGGGTCTAGCTATGTACTCAACCTTGGTGTGTAGCTCAAGCCGACTTTGAATGTATGTCAATTATCCTGCCCTAACCTCCTGATCGTGGGATTCTAGCCATGTGTCACTGAATGCAAATGGGGACATGGCCATTCCGAGGCATGGTTGATGAGGAGGGTAAGCACAGCCAGAGGAAGAGTCCAGAGCAAGAAGAGAAAGTAGTGGACTGAACGTGGCCAGTAGACTGCACAGGGCCATGAAGGGGGAGGGGAGCTGAGAGAGGAAGAGAGGGGATGGGTGTGTTTGTGGAGTGGGGGACCAAAAGGACAAGGAGAGAGTGTCGCTGAAATGGCAGAGTTATATGGGAAAGAGAAACTGGGAGTGTGGGGGAAGCAAAGTCCCTGGGTTGGAGAGGGTTAAGGTAGGGGTGGGCTGAGAAGGGCTGAGAAGAGCCATTGGTACTGAGGGAGCCTGACCACATGGTGTGTGCTTTGGTGTGCTACCAGGATCCACCGTTAGCCATTTGATCTGCGTTTCCTTGGGACACAACAGTCACTACACCAAGGTCTCTCATTTTATACTGTAAGAGACCAAAGTCCCAAGAGCCAAGAGGACCCCCCGGTTCACAGCTGACTAGCAGTCAGGCTCTAAGCCCAGGTCTGTGTCCAGTCACCAACACACAGCACCTAAGTGGCACACGGTGCACAGCATCTTGTCTAACCAGAAAGTCACACAGAAAAACTGCCTGTCCCAACTGCAGCCTTTGCAGATTCTGGCTGAACCCGCTGCATGACTGTGCCTCTCCTCTGACATGGCACCAAGCACAACACAGGACTTTTCCTTTATTAGCAGTGACATGTTGAAAGCATGCATATGTGTGTATGAAGACACATGAGATGACATCTACTCTTGTCTTACACAGCTGAACACAGGGATCTTTCAAGATAAATTCCAGGTGGTGACTAACATGCCAAGTGACAGGTGTCAGATATGACTGTCAGAGAGAGGCTACCAGTAAGAATCCCACTTGTGCTGGGTGGCGGTGGTGGTGCACACCTTTAATCTCAGCAGGGGTCAGCCTGGTCTATACAGCAAGTTCCAGGACAGCCATGGTTACACAGAGAAACTTGAAAGACTTTAAAAAAAATCAAACACTTCCCCACTTGCAAGGGGAGCTTATGTAGGTGACAGCTGGTCCCCACATACTCTTCTGAGTCCCTGGTGTCCAGGGAGCTCCTTGTGAACTGCTGCAGGCTGCCAGCAGTGTCTACAAAACCAGATGCCTGAGTCACAGCAACCTCCCCTTGGGATCTCTCTGCTCACCTGCTTCACTGTACCAGCCTTGTCACCAAACCAAAATGACAGAAGCCGGTCCCCCATGAGCACAGCAGCAGGGATCTCGTAAAGAATAATGCCTGTCTGCTCTGACAAAGCCAGAGGGAACTAAACAAAGTGGCTCCAGGAAACAAGTGATATTTAATCTTTTTGAAACACATCATGTTTGTTTAACTCTTTTTTGAGTGCAAAGTTTAATGAATATGAACACCTTTTAAGAATCTGCATTTTGGCTAGGTGGTGGTGGCATATGCCTTTCATCCTAGCACTCAGGAGGCAGAAGCAGGCAGATCTCTGAGTTCAAGGCCAGCCTGGTCTAAGAACGAGTTCCAGGACAGCCAGGACTATAGAGAGAAACCCTGTGTTGAAAAACCAAAATAGACAGACAGACAGACAGACAGACAGACAGACAGGCAGATGGATAGAAACAGAGAAATAGAAGAAGAGGAGAAGGAGGAAAAGGAGGAGGAGAAGGAGGAGGAAGAGGAGAAGAAAGAGGAAGAGGAGGAAGAGGAGAAAGAGGAGGAAGAAGAGGAGGAGGAGGAGGAAAAAGACGAGGAGGAAGAGGAGAAAGAGGAGGAAGAAGAGGAGGAGGAGGAGGAAGAGGAAGAGGAGGAGGAAGACATAGCAGTTGCAGCAGCAGATTCATCAGGGGCTGGAGAGACGGCTCACATTTCCAAGCCCTTACTGATTGCTCTTGCAGACAGAGGTTTTGGTTCCCAAACCCCACCTTGAATAGCGTGTAACTCCAGAGCTACAGATACCAGGGGAATCTGGTGCCCTCTCCTGATTTCCTTGGGTCACACACATGGACACACACACACAGACACACAGACACACACAAATAAATAATAAGATAAAGTCAGATGTGGTGGCACATGCCTTTAATCCCAGCACTTGGGAGGCAGAGGCAGGTAGATTTCTGTGAGTTCAAGGCCAGCCTGGTCTACAGAGTGAGTTCCAGGACAGCCAGGGCTACACAGAGAAACCCTGTCTCGAAAAAGCAAACAAACAAACAAACAAAAAAAAAGGAAGTTCTGTCACACACGGAAGCTGTCCTTTTTGTGCATGTGTGTGAGTGTGTCTCTGTGTGTGTGTGTGTGTGTGTGCACGCGGTAAGCCCTGGTGACGTGGACTCTTCCACCTTGCAGTGAGTCTTTATTTACAAGGCCTGCTCAGGAAAGCACTCTAGAAAAAGGAAATTCCAAAACGGGTGTTTAGCAGGGTCTGGGTGGAGCAACTGTGGGAAGGTCCAAGCTGGGGTCCCTCTTCTCACTGCTGGTCACTTCCAGGTCGTGAGGACATTTCTCCCCGAGTCTCTCGAGCGGCCTGCTCTGGGCCCCACTGGCTGGCCTGGGCGGTTTCTAAGCTCTCGTTCAGCCCCGTCACCCTGGGCCAGCTCCTCGTCATACCTGAAATAGATCATGGGAGAATCACTAGGAGGTCTTGTTCAGGGGCAGCAGCGACACAGTGGCCACTGGGCTGCTGCAGAACAAACATGTTACTAGAAAGAGCCACCTAGTTCCAGATCCTGGCACTTGCTTTCTCCTCTCCAGCCTGTATGTCACACAAGGCCACAGAGCCTGTGAGAGAAACCCAGCTAAACTGCCACTGTGGACAGTCCGTCCATCCTAGACAGATGCCATTTTAACAGGCTCCGGGCAGAATTTGGCACCAGCCTCAGGGGATGACAAACGAGTTAGCCAGCGCAGGTTGTTCAAGGAGACATTTCTTGCCTGCAAACACTTCACACACCCTGTGGGGTAGGGCCTAATCCCATTTCAGACAGGGAACCGGGTGTTAGTAGGCTGTAGGAAGGGGCCTGGGTAGAGCAGGGACTCTTCCATCACCCATGATGCCACTTGCTCTGCCAGTGTCCTCCTTCTGCCTGTTTCCAGCTGATGCCTGTACTCAGCCTTACTCGGAGCCGAGGAGCAGCTTGGACCTCACGTCTGAAGAACCAGATACAGTCCTGGTGTCCTGCAGCTTTTGTTACCCAGAATAGAGCCTGCGAAGAGATCTGTCTCTCCTTACCATGGCTTCCTACCACTCTCTGGCTCCAGGTTCAGGTGTGCAGAGACAGGGTTGACACTGGGCCTCCTGATTCCTGATCCAAGGCTTCACCCTGCGGCCGAGCTGTGAGAAGTTCATTTCTGGACACTTAAATTTGAACCTCAGTTTATTTCTTTACTGGGGAGAGGTTCATTCATTATATGGAAGTCAAAGAACAACTCACAGTGGACAGCTTTCTCCTTCTACCACGTGGGTCCCGGGGATAGAACTTTTAGGCCATCAGGCTTGGTGGCAGTCACCTTTACTTGCTGAGCCATCGTGTTGGCCTGGCAGATGCCATGCAGGAAGAGCTGCAGTGGGCAAGTGAGCTCCCTGGAGACGGCCCACCATCTTGCTCGGCTGCCATGCATGCGCTCTGGTGAGGCTCGGCCCCAGAGACTTCGCCCCAGGATTTCTTCTTGCTACTGATGTGCTTTCTCATGTTTGTCGCTGCCACACTCTCAGTTTATGTGGCCTGGTGTGAGTGTCCCTGGGAGACCTCACTGCCTAGAGCCTGGTGTGATTACTTCCTGGGTGATAGCCCACCCTCCTGGGCAAATTTCAGATCAACATCAAGATGAACTTTCAAGAGTTAATGCTGTTGAGATGAATGAATGACTTTATAGAATTCCTGATTTGGTTCAAATAAAGTTAGGAAGAAAGTTTTGGGAGATGGTTTCAGTTGCTTTGTCAGAAAGATTAAAGTTGGAAACAAAAGTAGAAATGTGCCCCCTTCTCACAGAATATTAAGTAAAGGCTGCATAACATGGAATCCAGTGAGCTTCATAAATTGCACTAAGAAGAGAAATAGGCTTGGGGCAGATTTGTAATCAACGAAAAGCATTTGTTCTAGGTCAGGATGAGGCCACAAGTATGCACTATGATAAAGCCAGGCCATGTGAAACTTTGCTTTGAACTAATGCGCTTAGAGAATGAAGCACTGCTTTTAACTTACTATTGACGTCCTTCTGTAACTCTCCTTCTGTGTGACATTTTACCTTTGGGGTAATTTCATAAGAACTTTTGTCTAAGAAGATATAAAAAGGCTGAGAGAAAAAATAAAATGTGGCTGTTGGGGCTCTGCTCCATCTACCAGATGTATTTGTGTCTGTCTGTCTACATGTATGTACATATATGCATATGTAGGTACATGCGTACGGATATAAGTATGCATATGCACTTGTGAGATTGGTGAAACAGGTGGTTGGGACCATGCCTGTGTGTGTGTGTGTGTGTGTGTGTGTGTGTGTGTGTGTGGTGGGTGTATACATGTATAAGGGGGGGGTGCCTGACTTCCTTCCTTCCTTTTCCTTTCTCTGTGAAATACTAGAAGCCATCAGTTTCTGGCTCCCAGAATAGTAAGAGAGAGTTAAAGGAAGAAGTCACCAGTCTTTGGCCATTGTCTGATGCTGTGTCCCACCTCAGTACCTGACCTATTGGAGCTGGCTCCCCAGCACTGGCCTTTAATTTTTTTTTTTTTATTACATTGATCAACTGATCGATTGAGGGCACACATGTGCCAAGGTATAGAGGTCAGAAGGCAGGCTGTGTAAGTCAGATCTTTCATCTATCATGTATGTCCCAGATATTAAACTTAGGTTGTCAAACTTGGCAGCAAGTGCCTTTACCTGCTGAGCCATCTTGCCAGCCCTTCTTCTGACAGCCCTGCCTGTCATGAAACTTGCTGGGTAGACCAGGCTGGCCTTGAACTCACAGAGATCTGCTTGCTTCTGCCTCCAAAGTGCTGGGACTAAAGGTATTTACCATTATGTCTGGTTTCCTTCTGGTCATCTTAAAGTGTTTTCTAGCCAGGCATGGTGGCACACACCTTTAATCCTGCACTTGGGAGGCAGAGGCAGGTGGATCTCTAAGTTAGAGGCCAGCCTGGTCTATAGAACAAGTTCCAGGACAGCCAGGGTTTCTTAGGTGTTTGTTTGCTGCTGTTTTGCCTGAGTTACAGGCAGACATTTGCATCAAGCAAACAGGTACCAGGATGTTTTGCTCTGGTGCGGAAGCGGAATGTCCCTCTCTTCAGAGCTTCTGGTCCACAGCCAGATTCTGTGGGTAGTGTGGGGTCTGCATTAGGGCCTCCTCTGGTGGGTGAACATTCTCTGAATGGTGCCTGAGGACTGATGCACAGGGAGTGGCAGAGTTAAAGCTCTCCTCTGGGCTGAGACGGTGCTCGGCACTGGCATGGACTGTCACAACTGTGTCACTACATGGACACGCCTCAGCAGTAGCCTCACCATGGAAGCGTGTTTGTAGCCAGTCCCTCCAATACAAGAAAGCTGTGCAGAGAGCTCCCTTAAGGACCAGAGCTTCTGCTAGGAGGCAACTTTGGCTCCATGAGCCATCCATATGCTAGCACTCTGGCTTGAACTGTGTCTGTGGCACAGACTGAGGGTGGAGTCCCCCTGCCTGTCAGTCTCAAGGTTGCCTTGGTACTGGCTCAAGGTGGGGAGGGGCAGGATCTGGATGAATGGGAAAGAGGAACACACACACACACACACACACACACTGTTCAGCTTGAAAACAAAGTATGTAGCAGACAGCTGGCAATGGGCTGTTCAATTCTTGGGAAGCAGCTTGCCTCTTAGGGAGCTACTGTAAGCAGCTGAAAGGGCTCCCTGAGGGCCTTTCCGGTTGGAACAGCTTCCCTTCTGGGGTCTGACAGGTGGGATCTAGGCACTGAGTTCTGAACAGCATTTTTTTTTTTTTTCAAAACCACCAAGAGTATTTTCTGGTAATGTTAGAATAGAGCCAGGATGAACAAGGCTAGCCATGATCTTGTCACCAAGGCCTCAAGGACAATGTGAGGCTGTGTAACCCTGGGCACAAGAGCTGTATTCTTGTCAGCTCCTTTCTCTCCACACTGGTGTACTCTGAGGGATGCTTTAAGTATGGATGAGATGCAGTACTCCTGGCTGTGTACAGGGACAGGATTGCACGCTGCGGATGGAAGCCCCATCCATCCCAGCAGCAGCAATTCCCACTGCTGCTGCTGGGGCCCAACCTGGAGCATCAGAGGCAAGGAGACACATGGGAAAGAGCTTCCAATGGCCAGCTCCAAACCAAAGCCTCTCTTCTTTAGAGGGGTGTGAGAGGGTAGCTCAGAACTGGAGGTGAGCCTCTGGCCTCTGCTTCTTAACCTGGAGACGAGCATCCTGCCTGCTCTGCAAACAGGGCCTTATAAGCTCCCAGTGGGCCAGCCTCCTTGCTATATCCTGCTGGACTAAAGAGGGACCCACGAAGACTCTCGTGGTTCTTGAACCTCACATTGGCCTTCCTCCACAGCCTCAGAACTGACCCCAAGGCTCCCATGGCACTGACAGGGACCACCTATTCTATTTCCCTTACATCCCACACTGTCAACCCAAGCGGCTCTGGACAGGACCCAGCTGCACACTGTGCAGTCTGGAACTCTCCTCTCCTCATCAGAAACTCCCATGTGCTTTCCTGGCCCTTACCTTTCTCCCTCATCCCCCCAGTATGAGAAGCCTGTCTCTTTCCGGAGCCCTGTGGCATGTGGACCGTTTCCTCTCTCAGATCCACGGGTCTGGAAAGGCCTTTCTAGACCCTCTCCGCCCCTGCAAGCCAAGTCAGCAAAGGCCCTTTCTGACCCCTTGCTTGTATACCAGGCCGAGTCCTTCAGGGTCTAGCCCTTGATTCCCTGGCCATGGCACTCTTCTGACCTCTGATGACCTTGACATTCACCCATGTTAGTGCCCATACAATACCAAGGCCCAATCTTGTTCTGGTCAGTGCCCATACCCTGCACAGTGTCTTGCACTAGGCTTTATTCTCTGGCATCTCAGTGAGTCCACCTGTCCTGGATCCCCGTCAGAGTGCACCTGCCTTCCCAGGACTGGCGTCCACTTCTTCTCTTGCCTTCCTTGCGAGCTCCCACCTCTACTCCCTTCCGATTCTGCTGTCGTCCCCACCCCAGGCTGCCAGCCTCCAGAGGATAATCAGTCACTGACTGGTTACTTTGGGGGCTCACAGCTACCACCCTCTAAGGCTGAGCTTACTTCTGAGCCTTCCCTGCACCCCTCTGCTGTAGCTCCTGGAAGTGTACACAGAGAGGTGGGAGATGGCTACGCAGGGGCTCCAGAGTGCAAGCCCGTGCTCAGATCCTCCCATTGGTGGTGCACTTCAATACACATCTCCTCATCTTTAAACTTTTTAAATTAAATGCTTATATGTAAGACCAGGAGACAATGGTGCACACCTTTAATCCCTGCACTTGAAAGGAAGAGGCAGGTGTATTTCTGGGGGGTTCAAGGGCAAGCCTGGTCTATGTAATAAGACTTTGTCTTAAAAACCAAACCCAAACAAACAAAAAACGCTTATGTACACACACAGGCAGTGGAGGTTGCCGTCTGTCTTAGGGGTCAGATTAAGTACCCTTTCTTGCAACTTGTTTTTCTCACCCAACCTCCTGGCCCATAGTATACACAGCACTAGGCCAATCTTTGAAGGTTTTTTTTTTTTTTTTGGGGGGGGGGGTTGGGGGGGAGAGGTTCTGAGACAGGAGACAGGAGACAGGGTTTCTCTGTATAGCTCTGGGCTGTCCTGGAACTCACTCTGTAGAGCAGGGAGGCGTCCAACTCACAGAGATCCACCTGCTTCTTAGGCCAATCTTTTAATTAGCCACCTAGCTTCACAAGGTATGAATGACTATATAAATGACTATATAAATGACTATACTTCTGTCTGTCTTCCCGATTACCGTTACTTTATTTACACCCCCTCACACCCCCCACGCGCATGCGCTCGAGCTCTAACGGGTCCATTTGTTTCCGATGTGTAAGACAGAGCCAACCTAGTACTCAGCTCATGAGGCACAGGGTAATGGGCCGGAGTGTCTGCAGCACAGCCGTGGATCCTAGCACAGGGAAGCCCTGAGAGGTGAGCCCTGGGAATCACTCTTTCTTTACTGGATTCCTGAGGTGTTCAGACTGTGGCCCACAGAGCTACAGAGGTAGATTTAGGGTATGAGCCCCACACTGTGTGCAGCCCGCTCCTAGCACCTCAGCAGCCTGCATAGATGACAAGCAGTGAGGGTCACTCCCTGTCCAGCACTTGGCAAGTATTGACTACGTGGAACAGACCCAAACCACTCTTCTGTCTCCTCGACAGTTATCCCTCCCAGCATCAACAGACAGACACACTAAGAAAAGTGAGCCCCGCTCACTAATATCCAAAGGGCACCTCAGCCTAGAACGCAGGACCTCTGCGGAGCCACACGCAGACTTACAGGATCTCATAGTTGCCAAGCACTTCCTTAGGGGGAGACTTGTTCCATTTGCAGTCCGGAATCTCGCCGTTGGGGACCGCAATGTTGAGGGTGTCGTTAATCAGGTTGTACTTAAGGATTCGATCGTTGGCAGTGCTGGAGGTAAGAGATGGGGACGCGTTAACCTACAAGAAGAAAAACACACGTCCTTCACTGTGGTCCTTCCTCCTGTGGAGTGTGAGGCACACGAACCGGCATGGATCACACGCTCCAGGCGCTTGTCATCAGTTAACACAGGCATCTCACACCTGCCAAGCACCTTATGTACGAAGCTGTCACTGTTGGTGGAGAACCGCTTAGATCAGACTGGCCCGTGGCCATGTCTGTGAGGCATATTTTCTTTTTCTTTTCTTTCTTTCTTTTTTTTTTTGGTTTTTGGTTTTTCGAGACAGAGTTTCTCTGTGTAGCCCTGGCTGTCCTGGAACTCACTCTGTAGACCAGGCTGGCCTCGAACTCAGAAATCTGCCTGCCTCTGCCTCCCAAGTGCTGGGATTAAAGGCGTGCGCCACCACCGCCCATCCTATGTTCTTTTCTTTATACATTTATTTATTTATTTATTTATTTATTTATTAAATATTTGTTTTAAATTATTGTTAATATTTATTTATTATTAATATTTATTTTTATATATTAGTACATTGTCACTGTTTTCAGATACACCAGAAGAGGGCATCAGATCCCATTATAGATAGTTGTGAGCCACCATGTGGGTGCTGGGAGTTGAACTCAGGACCTCTGGAAGAGCAGTCAGTGCTCTTAACCTCTGAGCCACCTCTCCAGCCCCCTATACATTTATTTATTTGTGTGTGTGTGATATGTGTGTATTTGTGTGGGCACACAACGTGTTACAGTGCACATGTGGAGGTCAGTGGACAACCTGTGGGAAATTCATGCTCCACTTCCACCATGTGAGTCCTGGAAGTCAAACTTGGGCTGCCAGGATTGGCAGCAAGTGCCTTAATATCCACTGAGCCATCCTGTTGGGCCTGCGAAGTCTTTTCTTCATTGCTTATTTATGTAGAAGAGCCTAGCACATGGTGGGTGGTGTAATCCCTGGGAGGTGGGTCTGGGCTGTATGAGAAAGATAGTTGAGCAAGCCAACCAGCAGCGTTTCGCCATGGTCTCTGCTCCAGTTCCTGCCTTGACTTCTCCGGATGACAGACCTGAAAGCCAAGCAAATCTTTTCCTCCCCAAAGTTGTGTGCTTTTGTTTTTATAAAGGTTTATTTATGTTTTATGTATGGGCAGTTTTTTAAAGATTGATTTATTTATGTACATGAGCGCTCTGTTTGCATGTGTGCCTGCATGAAAGAAGAGGGCATCGGATCCCATCAAAGATGGTTGTGAGCTACCATGTGGTTGCTGGGAATTGAACTCAGGTCCATCTCTCCAACCTCCTCCTGAGTTGCTTTTCATCAATGTTTTATCACAACAACAGAGAAGCATAGTAGGACAGAAGTGTTGTGTGGTCTGTTTCTATTGGTTCTTAGGTGAACTGTAAGTAATATCTGAAGACAGAATCACAATTGCCTACTGACTCCAGCTCAGGAGAGATCTGATGCCCTCTTCTGGCCTCTGCAAGCACTGCACTCATGTGCACATCACACCCCATAAACATTCTCTCTCTCTCTCTCTCTCTCTCTCTCTCTCTCTCTCTCTCTCTCTCTCTCACACACACACACACACACACACACACATACACACAGACACAGAGATTTATTTGTAATTGTGTGTGTGTGTGTGTGTGTGTGTGTGAGAGAGAGAGAGAGAGAGAGAGAGAGAGAGAGAGAATAGCCACAATTAGGATCTTAGTTTATCAAGGAAAGTATGGCTTCCATTAAAGTTACTGTGTTTAAGATTCCACCACCTCTGGCTGATGCAGGAGGATGACCATAAGTTCAAGACCAGTTCTCAAAAGAAAAAAAGGAAAAGAAGGAGGGTTTTGGAGGGAAATATTACATCTCCCTCAGTGCCCCCCCCCCCCCGCCTTGATATGTCAATTACTATGGACTCCACATTGAGGCTCCCTCTGACTTCCCCTGCATGGGGCCATGTTCTACTCTGTGCTCTTATAAGAATCCTAGGCTTCCTGGCTTGTGTGACTGAAGGAAGGGCCTGACCTGTATGCCTCCAACACAGCATGGAACAATACCATGGAGGTTCCCGCATGCTCAGGCCATCTCCCACCCTCGGCTTGTTGAGGGGCCAGAGGTTCCTTGTCCACAGTCTCAGACAAGGGTACCAATGCCTACCTCTCTGAAAAGGCCATGCCAGTTAATCTCCATCAATCTGATGGGATTTGCAGTGACCTAGGAGCCTCCTCAGTGTTGGGGTGACCTTTCTCAATCTGTGTGAAGGTGTGTCTCTGTATTTTCAGTTGTTGATTCTGTAGCACAGAGAGCTGAGGACTGGAAGGATTCTGGTACTGTCATTTCTATGGCCTATCATCCGGGCTTTCTACTTTATAAATGTTTCCCCTTCTTCACCTCCCTCAAGGCAACTTAGTGATGCATCCCGTGCTGTCTTGCTGCTGATTAGTTATAGTGAAGATCTGATGACCAATAGCTGAGGCAGGAAGCAAGAGGGTGGAACAGGCACTTCCAGGCAGAGAGTGATGCAGGGGAGGCAAGCTGAAGGGGGAGAATTGAGAGCTGAGGACGGGAGGGAACACAGACAACCAGAGCAGGGCAGGGAGGTAAAGAACTAGCCAGGTGGCAGGTGACAGATGAGGTCAGTTAAGTTTAAACGTTTAAACGGTAGCTGGGAGACAGGCCCAGCAAAAGGCCTAAGCTTTATACTACATAAGGAGTTGTGTCATTATTTAAACTGATAGTGGGATCCAAAAAAGGCCAGCGGTACCTCAGGGTAACTTTGGGGTATTTCCAGAGAAGTTTAAGTTAGGAGGGAAGACCCACCCTGCATGTGGGTGACATCATCCCACGGGCTAGGGCACTGAGCTGAAGAAAGAAGGTAGTTAGTGGAACATCAGTATCTGCCTCGCTCTGCTCCAGCTCTGACAGATGTGCGCAGCTGCCTCACACACACACCAGGCCTTACCCACAGGGAAGCACTGTCGTCTCAAACCAAATGAAGCCTTCCTCCCTCAAGCTGGTTTTTTGTTTTCTTTTTTGTTTTGTTTTTGGGGGGAGGGGTCAGGTATTTGATCACAGTGCCAGGAAATAATGCCGTGGCTGTGGCCAGGAAAACCTGCTGTATTGGTGTGTATCTTATCGTTTCTAGATTGGCCACCATTACACCCTTTCTGCTTCGAAGGGCAGACGGACCCGCTTCCAAATTATGCCTTAGCACATGCTGGAGAGGAGTGAGAATGTTCTCTTCTCCCGTGGCACTGCTGGCCAAGGTGTCAGGGTTGTGAGTTACCTCGATCAGCCAGGGCTTCAGCTTGTCGTCAATGATGATGTCGTAGCCGTAGCATTCAAAGCAGTGCTTGTCGTTGTTCATCACTGGCTGCAGAGTGACCAATAGGTTATAAAACCACATCCTCAGAGACCAGAGGGACCCTCCCACACTGCTGCTTCCTGTCTTTCTCTGTCTCTGTCTGTCTCTGTCTCTCTGTCTCTCTGTCTCTCTCTCACACACATGCACACGCACACGCACACACAGGCACACCAGCAGGCTGCCTCTTATGCTTCCCTGTGTAACCAGGTATAAACCAGATCATAAACCAACGAGAAGAGTAAGCCTATTTCCTTTCCATTTCTGGATTTCCCTTGTAATTTCCAATTCACCTAAATACACCTTCAATAACCTTAATACACCTTCAATAACCTTTCCCTGGGTACTGAACAAGTAACGGATGTTGGGTGTTGGAGAGATGGCTTAGCTGTTAAGAGCACTTCCTGCTCTTCCAGAGGACCCTAGTTCAGCTCTTGGAACCCCTGTCAAGACAGCTCACAACCATCTGTAACCTCCGGCTTCAGGGCTCCAATGCCTCCAGCCTCTGTGGGTACCTGTACTCACGGGCATGCCCACAGACAGACACATACACCAACACATAGTTAAAACAATATTAAAAAATCCTGCCTTCTTCAAAAGCCTGGGAATCACCACCCAGAGAGTCAAAGAGTGGATGCCAGACTGCAGAGGGCTCACCCAGAGCTGAGGGCCAGGAGAAAAGGCCCCTCTGTGAGGCCCCTGTGCACAAGGTGGCTCTTTTCAAGGAGAAAGATGGGTGGGACCTGGGAATTTTGCATCTCTCACATTCTCCATGGTGACCTGGCACCATCCCATGTCCCCAGGCCTTGTGTCCTCAGGTCCCACATAAGTGGGTGGGTCTGTCGAGGGCCAGCTCAGTAGCCAGGCCCTCAGATGTAAATGTATCTTTTGTTTACCAGATGTAATTGTCATCTCAGAGGTTTGCTGCTGAATAAACTCACTCTTTCTAGCTCTTTCTGAACTCTTGCTGGCTGGTTTAACTCAGTTGTTCTGGCTCAAACTCCTCTTCCAAGCTCATTCAGATTGGCTTCTCTCCGCTTCTGGCTGAATTGCTTTGCTTGGAATGACTGCCTCTGAACTGCCTCAGGAACTGCTCTGAACTGAGCTCAATTGCACTCAACTGAACTGCACTGAACTGAATCACTAAGGAACAAACTCAGTTTGGCTGCACTCCCTGCACGTCTCTCATATAGGTTCTCTTTCCTGTGTGAGACTTGGGTGTGTGTAAGGGGAGGGTCTGATACTAAGATCTAGTTCCCTAATTGGTTCTTGATTTGTCAATAAAGTAGGCTGGGAGCCAATTCCTGGGTGGAAGGTATAGGTGGGACTTTCTGGGTCCCAAGAGGAAGAGATGAAGGAAGGAGCAAGGAGGCGTTTCTGCCATGCTTTGGAGGAGGAAGGATGCTGCAATCATGTAAGGCCTCGGGGAGAGCTAGGGCCTGTGAGCTCCACTAGGGGCAGGTTGCCAAAGATGTTTGGCAGAGACGAGGTGGAGCAAGCCACTAAGATTAGTGCAGGAAGGTAAGGGCACACCTTTCCAGAAGGGAGTTATCTGCCCCAGCAATTGCGCCTAGCAGGCAAGTTCTAAAGGAACAAAGCTGTCTGTGTGTCTTTTATCCGAGGAGTCAAGGGTCTCAGGAGTGGGCTGGTAACAATGCTACCCCTCCCTCCAGGAGCAAAAGCAAGTAGAAAAGGAAGCCGGGTTAGGGCTGGTGGTGAGCGATCCCCGGAGCTAAACGGGGTGGAACAAAAGGGAGCTGGGAGGGGCTGGTGGTGCAGCAGCTCTCCAGCAAAGCTGTAGCGTGTTTTGTTTTTAAAATTAGATGCAACAGGTGTATCCTATCCCTGACTCATTCTGTCAAATATTTCTCTGATTCGTCACTTTGTCTGCCCTCAATTAGACGTCACTTTGAAACACAGCTGCTTCCTTTTACGAACTAATTTTACCTTAAAGGTATAAACTAAAGGCTTGCCTGCATTCCAGTCGGATCACACAGACCTAGGTCTTTGGATGTGATCCCTTGCCAGAGCAGCCATATTGCTGGATTAAAATCCCTCTACACTCAGGGGAAGAACTGAGGAACTCTGGGTCTTACAAGGGACCTCAGCAGGGGAATGGTTGCCTTCCTGTCCCTGCTGGCAGAGGGGATGGGAGACAAGGAGACTGGCTTTGGGTCTGGAGCCTTTTTCTCTGTTTTTAACTCTGGGGTCAAGATCCCCCATTTTCTTGGGAAACAATGGCACCCCAGAGACACCATCGGCAGAGTCCTAAAAACAGGGAGTGGCCAGTCCAGCAATGTGTACAGGAATTTTTGACCAATCGCTCAAAATTCGCAGTGCATCTGCCTAAAAACTGCCAACAGTGAGCAAATCAAAGACCAGGTTAGGAATAAAGAAGGAGGCTATTTTCAACCTTAAATAGCCATGACACAGCAATATTAAGCTGCCCGAAATGAATGCTGCTGGGACTCCCCTCCCCCACTGGGGTTGGATGACACTCATGCCAAAATACCCATTAAGGAGGACTGATGGTGGAGATGCAGAGGCAGGTAGGTCTCTGTGAGCTCCAGGCCATCCTGGTCTACAGAGAGCACTCCTGGTCAGCCTGGTTTAATATAACAAGCTGCAGGCCAACTGTGGCTACCCAGTGAGACCACGTCTCAAAAAAAGGGAAGAAAGGAATGAAAAAGAGATGGTGTCCCCACAAAATTAACTAAGCAGGGTTTACAGGGGCTCACAGAGACGCCTGCGTGGGTCTGCACTAGGGACTCTGCAAATCCGGCATGGCTGTTACCTTGCTGTGTTTGTAGGACACCTAACAATGGGAGTGGAGGCATCCCTGACTCTCACGTGCTCTTGGGACCCTTCTCCTCCTGGGTTGCCTCATCTAGCCCTGATATGATATGAGGGTTTGTGCTTCATCTTACTGCATCTTGTTATGCCCTGTTCAGTTGATATCCCCGGGAGGCCTGCTCTTTTCTGAAGGGAAACAGAGGAGCGGCAGATCCTGGGGAGAGGGGAGATGGGGCAGGTGCTTGGAGGAGTTGTGGAAGGGGAAAGCGAAGTCGGGATGGATCGTATGAGAGACTGAAAAAGAACGAGGGAGATGACATCAATGGGACGCTATACTTCGGCAGAGGCATCAAGGTCTGCGGCCCTATCAGAGGCTGACCACGCCCACTTGGACAGTATAGCCCTGGAAACTGGCCCCAATCTCTTCCTAAAACTATCTCGGCCCCTGGCTGATGAACAGGCAGGGGTGAGAGAGTAGAAGCACTCTGTGGAATACTTTTTAAGAACTGCTGGTTAGCCCCTGGCTCCCATTGGATTTCCAGGGCCCCGCCTGGCCTGCCCTGCACCGCCCCACCCCTCTGTCACTCACTGCCACAGCCTTGAGAGACTGCACAATGATCCAGTGGATTTCATCAAACAGCTTGCTGGTCACCTCTCGGCCTCGGGTGCTCTCCAGGTAGAGACGCAGGTTGTTGACAGTCCACTTGCCACCATGGATGTGGTTGTAGTCCTCCTGGTGAGGGAGGACACATGGCCTTCAGGACACGGCCTGGAGGAACCCAGCCACTTGCCCTCAAGTGGCCCCTGGGTATGAACAGGTAGGTATTCTGCAGCAAGACAAGGGATCCCTGCCCAGGAGGGCCTGTGCCATCTACTACACACAGTATCACATGTTCAACTCCCCCCTGGTCTCATAAGCAACTGTGTACACTCAGTAGCCCACACTGTAAAGTGCCATCTGGACCCTCACTTACCCCCTACTCAGAAGTTCACAGCAGTGGTAACCCTGACTAAGACAAATGTGTATGCTAATATTTCTAGTACTTGAGAGGCTGAGGCAGGAGGATAGCCTGGTCTACCTAGCAAGCTTCAATCTCAAAAATATATATATAAAACAAAGACAGCCGGGCATTGTAGTAACTCCTTTAATCCGAGCACTCTGGAGGCAGAGGCGGGCAGAACTCTATGAGATCCAGGCCAGCCTGGTCTACACAGCAAGTTTCATGACAGCAAAGGCAAGACTTTATCTAAAAATCAAGAAAAACAAAACAAAATAAACAACCCTCCCCCACAAAAAAAACCCCAAGAAAAACAAACAAATGAAATTCAACAGTAACAACAAAAATATCAAAATGCTTCAATCTGTAAAGTATAATTTTAAAGACAATTGACAGAAAAGAGAAAGGATTTTGAGGGGTTAAAGTACTTCCAGCCAGATGCCACCTTGCACAGCAAGCAGTCTCCTGATTTCCAGGCATCTCAAAACATCTCATCCCACCAGTCTGCAAGAGGTGCAGGCCTCAGGCTTGGCTGGCTCTTGCTTCTCTGTATGCTAGGCCTGTCCCACCAGGCCTACAGCAACCAGGATCCACCCCACTGGGAGAGCAGATGAGCTCCCCCAGCCCAGCACAGAGGCTCCTGAGCTTCTGTGACAGCCAGTCCCTGGCCACACTGATTCCTCTCACCAGAAGAGGCAGCTTTACAGCGCTCAGAGTAGCATCTGTTCCTTTTCTGGTTCTACTGTGGAACAGTATAAAACTTTCACACAAGGGTCAAGCTGTGGTTTCAAACAAAGGAGTGCTTTGCCATTCAAAAGCGCTTCATGAGGCAACACACACACAGACACACACGCACACACTATGATGTTCAATGGGTTGGGTGAACTGAATACATTTTCGACCTACAGTATTTTCAATTTCAATTTAAGATAGGTTTGGGTCTGGAAAAATGACTCAGCAGTTAAGTGCACTTGCTGCTCTTCCAGAGGCCCCAAGTTTGGGTTCCAGCACCCATGTTGGGTGGCTCACAGTCATCTGTAGCATCAGTTCCAGTGAATCTGATGCCCTGTTCTGGCCTCTGTGAACACCTATAAACACATGACCTATGCTCACAGACAAACATATACACATTAAATAATAATAACAACAACAATAATAAAGAGGCAGTTAAAGTGGGCCTGTTGGTGCCACTCTGTAACTCTAGTTATTCAGACATCAAGGCATGATTCAGAATCACAATTCAAGGCCTGGCTGGGCTACAGCGTGAGTTCAGGGTCTGCCCAAGTAACTTAGTGAGATATTGTCTCAAAATAGAAAGCAAGAAGAGGCTCGGAAGCTGGGAGCACAGGTCAGGATGGAGGGTTTACCCAACATCCACCAGGCCCTAAGGCCAGTTTCAGCACAACAACAGAGAGAACAAGTTTATCAGGATGTCATCCATCTCAGCAAGGGCCCCTTCTTTTACTAAAAAAGAAAAGCACTGAACTGACTTATCCACAAAAGCAGAAAGCCGGGGCTTGAACCCACACTCTTGTTTCTCTAAGCATCCTTTCTACCCTAAGTAGGCATTTAGGTAATGCGCCTGGGACAGCCATCACTGCTACCCTGAGTCTCTTCTGGGCCTTGGGCCACTGGGTTGTGAATGGTTCTCCCAGAACTAGCTTGGTCCCCTCTTGCAAATATACACTAAAGAGAATCCCATAAAGCCAGGCAACTTCCTGATGCCCAAAGTGGAGACACTCACCCCGTGCTTCTGGATGGCTACGTTGGTGAGGTGGACAAACATGTTGTCGAGCTCACTGGTGCTTGGAGTGTACTTCACTGTGCAGAAGCGGCAGAACCCAAGCTTGTACCTGGGGAGGGAGCGCATGCTGGGTCACAGGAGATGCAAAAGAAAATTTACCAGTTGCTGGGCAGCAGGGGTCCACATCTTTAATCCCAGTACAGAGGTGTGGGAGGTGGGGCAGAGACAGGGGGGATCTTTGGGTGTGAAGCCAGCCTGGTCTACAGAGCAAGTTCCAGGAAAGCCAGGGCTCCACAGAGAAACCCTGTCAAAAAAAAAAAAAAAAAAGAAAAGAAAAGAAAGAAAAGAAAAGAAAAACTGAAAATACACAAGTCCACTCAACAGAAGATTGGATGTTAGCTTCCAGTGCTTTGGGTTTCACTATGTGGCTCAGATTAACCTTGAACTCTCATCTTTACCTCCCAAGTGTTGAGATTACAGGTGTGCACACCACACCCCATTTCCTTCAAATTTCCAAAAGAGTGGTCCTCTTATTTGTAAGATTTCCGGTAGCTTCTAGGCCAACTGCTCTTACACAGAAGCCAGCCATGTGATACCCGCCCTGAGCCAGGTGCAGTGAGCCCCACGGAAGCAGAGTGAGACCTTACATGTAGCAGCGCAGCGGGCGGTAGGTGGACACCAGGACATAGAGACGAAGGTCAAACTTCCTCCCACCGATGAGCAGCGGGTTATTGATATAGAGTGAGATCACGTACGCTTCTTTTGTGGACTGGGACACAAACCTACACGCATCAGAGAAAGTCACAGTTAGATTGTAAAAGATATGGGATTAAAAGCACAGCTTGCAAAGGAAAGAGGGGACGGCTGGCTGGCCACTGTGATGGCTAGCTTCCTCCTTAAATTAACTGACTTCTTTAAAGTGTATGGGTGTTTTGTCTGGATGTATGTCTGGCCACCACACACATGCAGTGCCCCTAGAGGGACAGGACAGTTGTAAGTTACCTTTGCGGCTGGTATCAAACCTGGTCCTATAGAAAAGCAGCCAGTGTTCTTCTTTTAAAATTTATTTATTTTTATTTTATGTGCTTTGCTGTTTTGCCCGCACGTATGTCTGTGAGGGTGTCAGATCTTGGAGTTACAGACCGTTGTGAGCTGCCATGTGGATGCTAGGCTTTGAACCCAGGTCTTCTGAGAGAACAGTCAATTGCTCTTGACTGTTGAGCCATCTCTCCAGCTCCCATTAGTGTTAATCATTAAATTCACACAACCTAGAGTCATCTGGGAAGAGTCTCATGAGGCACTCTCTACACTGGGTTGACCTGTGGGCATATCTGAGGGAACGTCTTTTTGTCTATACACCATGTCCAGGCAGTGCCCATGGGGGTCAGAAGAGGTATTGGATGCCCTAAACTAGAGTTATTTACATACAGGTTAGCCTATTGGTTCTGGGAACTGAATCCAGGTCCTCTGCAAGAACAGCAAGTGCTCTTAACCACTGAGTCATCTCTCCAGCCTCTTTTGGGGGACAATCTCAACTATGTGAAAAGACAGCCTACTGTGAGTGGCACCATTCCCTATGCCAGGGATCCTGAAGAAAGCTATTGAACACAAGTAAACAAGAGGGCATGTACATAGTAATTCTCTCTGCTTTTGACTGTGGACATGATGGAGATGGATGTTTCAGGTTCCTGCTTCCTTGACTTCCCTGTGGTGAAATGTAACCTGGAATTGAGCGTTAAAATCAACCCCTTCTTTTAGGAGTTGTTTTATCACAGCATCAGAAATCAAACTAAGACAGCCACTAAAATTAGACATCTATACACAGCTGGGAGTGGTGATGGACTCCTTGGCATTCACTCAGAGGAGCTGAGAATTGTCTCACAGGAAAACCCCTGCACCCTGCAGAGTGACGCTTAAAGCAACATCAGTCATGGCTGCCAGGACTCACCAGCAATCAAGGTGGCCTTCAGTAGGTGAGCGGGTAAACTATCAGGTAACAGAACTATTTATTCAGTGGCAGAGAGAAATGAGTGAATAAGCTGGATGACATAATGTATGCCAAGCACTCAGGGAGGCCATTAAAAACACAGAGCTGAGCAACAGCAGACAACCTAAAAAGGCCCTACTGTGTGATTCTGGCCTGATGACACTCTGAAAAAAGGGAAAACTATGCAGGTGGTATGAAGACCAGCTGCCTGGAGGGTAGACTGGAAGAAGTGGGTTGGGGGGGGGGGGTGAACAGAGGACATCAGCCCAGTGAAAGTGCTTTGTATGAACCTTTGTGGGTGGAGAGACACCATCATACACTGTCCAGGTCACAGAATGGCCAAACCAAGAGTGAACGCTGACACAGATGATAAACTGTGCATGTGTGGACAAATGCACACACGCAAATAATAAAAATAAGTAAATAAAACAAAAGAATTTGTTGATAAAGGTAACAAGCCCCCTGTCTCTCTCAAGGTGGGACTGGGAGTGACTAGGGAGCCATGAAGGATATCTCAGTTAGAAGCCATGCAGGAGTTGCAGGATGGCCCTTGGGAACCCAGGCAAGAAGGATCCTGGGACAAAGTATAATTGGATTGGAATGCTCTATACTCTAGGGACTCCTAAGGTAAGTCATCACCGGGAAGGAGCACACCGAGGCCTTGCTCCAGGTACTGCCAAGAAGCTAAGGACTCTTCAGAGGCAGAAGGGAGCTGGTAACACAGGGTAAACTGGACTCCACCTGCCAACCAACCTGTGGTCCACTCTGGTGCCTCTCCCTCTCCCACCCCTGCAGGCCACTCCTACTCTCCCCAGGCTTCACCCCGGTGACCTGTTCCATCAACTGCTGCTACCAACTCTCAGATCCCTCAGACACAGAATTGGAGGCCCCCAGCCCTGAAGCAAGTGCCTCATTGCCACACCCGTGCCAGCCTCAAGCAGCCTGGGAACCAAATGGCCTGCTAAGCCGCTGCTCAGGACCTGCACCACACACCCATGGCTTACCATGGGGAAATCTGTGGTTAACTATATGTCTTCAGTCACAGAGCCCTGCTAGGGTGCCACATAACAAGGACACAGCTGGAAAAGCAGGCAAGGGCTATGGGACGGCAGGACGGCAAGACACGGGTAACCGGAACCTCACATGCATTGGGGTGTGTGTGTGTAGAGGGGTGTATCTCAACTCACGAGGATGTCTTGCTGTCCCGGGACCACTTTTTGATCTGTGAGAGCTTGTTGATGAGGAAGATGCCCTTTCCCTGGGCTTTGCCGCATGGCTTCATGATCCAGGTGCTGGAGGGGCTCTTCCGGAACTCTTCCACAAACAGGTTGTAGTCAGCCGGGAGCATGTAGGTGACCGGGACGAAGTCTGAAGTAACGACATCCATTGCCGTAAGGGGCTGCCCACCGGGGGCGGGGGCAGGAAAATATCACATGGTTCAGGGCTCTGTTAGCGCACTGTCCCTTCAACCCTGAACCCACACCACAGGGCTCCTGCTATCCCATTCCTGTGTGTACTAAGAAGGGACCCTGTTGAGCTGTGTGCATAGAACGATGCAGACATACATCACCTAAACCCTGAATAAGCTGTCTGCTAGGCAGCTATCATTCCCACTTAGCAGATAGGGAAACTGAGGCCAGAGAAGTTGGTGATAAAATTCTGCCCAGGACCTGGAAAGATGGCTCAGTAATTCAGAACACTTGTCTCCTCTTGCTCAGGACCCAGTTTCTAGTCCCAGCACCTCCACTGTAGCTCACAACCATCTGACTCTAGTTCCAGGTGAACCAATGCCCTCTTCTGGTTTCCTGGAGACTGCATACAGGTGGTGCACAGACATACATTCCAACAAAAAGCCATACACATAAAATAAAAATAAAAATCTCAAAAAAAAAAAAAAAATACAACACCAAGCCCTTTTTCATTCTGCTCTGGTATGGGACCCTGAACCACCCAGCAGCCCAGTTTTGATCCCTAGGTATACCAGGGACACACACCATCCGAGTGTGGCTCAAGAGAGTGGTGGCACTGGGCACACCTTTGTCCATTCTAAGTTTCTTTCTCAACAACTCCATAGTAACTGAGACTCAGAGTGTGAACCAAACTTAGCCCTGCCCACCCACCTGGAGACATCAGAGGCAAAGCAGACGGCCACAGAACCTGCCCCAACCCACTCACCGGGCAAAGCCAGCCACCAATCCCTCAGAACTCCTGAAATGATTAACTCAATGTACAACTTGACCCAAACCTAGACATGTCTGGGAAGAACAAATCTTAAGAAAATGCCTCTATCAGATTGGCCAGGAGGCAAATCTGTAGGGCGGTTTTTCTTGATTAATGACTGACATGAGAAGGCCCTGCCTATTGTGGGTGGTGCCACTCCTGGGCAGGTGGTCCTGAATCATCTAAGAAAGCAGGCTGACGCCTGACCTGATGGTCCATGTCTTTAATCTCAGCACTTGGGAGGCGGAAGCAGGCAGATCTCTGTGAGTTCGAAGCCACCCAGGTCTATACAGTGAGTTCTAGGATAGCCACGGCTACACAAAGAAACCCTTGAGTTCCTGTCCTTCCTTCCCACAGTGAGGGAGTGTGACCCAGAGTTGTAAGCTGAGGCACACCGTTTCCTCCCTAGGATGCTTTTGGCCATGATTTCTATCACAGAAATAGAAACGCTCGCCAGGACACCCAGCTATGACTTAGGACCCGGGACGGGAGAAGGCACCAACCCAGATAGAGGTATTTCCCATTCTCGTCTTTCTCCGCCAGGGGACTTCCTTCCTTCTCCAGTTCCTTCCTGTATCTCTTAATGTTCTTCACCATCAGGTCCTTGCGGGTGAGCTCGTAGTGGTTGGGGAAATGGTTGACGATCTGGTCGTCTGAGAGCCGGTACCCGGTTTCTACGCTGAACACGTTTCGAATGGTCTGCACACTCATCCTGAAACAGAGGCACAGAAGGGACAGGGGCTCAGAGCTGTGTCTGAGCGCATGCCTGTTCACAGCCCTGCCAGTCTCCCTGGGGAACTCCGTGGCTGAGGCATGGAGTGTGCACTCGGGGATGATGGGCTATGGCCAGCTGAAGGACAGGGTGGCTTAGACCCTGTGCCTTGACACTTGGATCAGGTCCCAGGTAAAGCCCATTCACTGCTCACTGGCTAACGCCAGATTCTGGCGCCACAGGCTCGTGGGCTCGTGGACACACAGGTTGTGTGCCTGGAGGTCTGAACAAGCACTGGACCCCCTTCAACTGGAGTTTCATGTAGTTGTGAGCAGCCATGTGGGTGCTGGGAATCCAACCCAGGTTCTCTGGAAGAGCTCTTAATGGCTGAGCCATCGTCCCAACCCTGTCAGGCTGATTGTTAACGCAGCTAACAGACAAGGTTGGGCAGACCCTCTCAGAAGCTAATGTCAGGAAATTAATTTGTACCCAAATTCAGAAAAAACATCTAAACATGAATACTAACATGGTGACTCGAGGCCCCAAGTCAGCCAGCATATCTTTTTTTTTTGGTTTTTTGAGACAGGGTTTCTCTGTGTAGCCCTGACTGTCCTGGAACTCAGTCCGTAGACCAGGCTGGCCTCGAACTCAGAAATCTGCCTGCCTCTGCCTCCCAAGTGCTGGGACTAAAGGTGTGCACCACCACTGCCTGGCCTCTGATTCATTCTTATTTTTTGTTTTTTGGTTTTTTTTTTGTACTGGTGGGGACTGAGCCCTGGGTATTGTACATTCCAGACAAGTATCCTACCACTGAGCTTCATGCCCAGCCCAGAAAGGGGTGCTTTCCTACCCCCCTCTCTTTCTTTCTTTCTTTCTTTCTTTCTTTCTTTCTTTCTTTCTTCTTTCTTTTGAGACAAAGTTTATGTAATAGCCTTGCCTGTCCTAGACTCGCATTGTAGACCAGGCTGGCCTCTGACTTACAGAGATATACGTGCCTCTGCCTCCTGCCACCACGTCCCACCTAAAATAGGTGCCCTCTGATCCTACAGTGAAGCCACTGTCCCCACCAACCTCACAGAGGGACAGGGAAGATGTATGAGAGGGTGGCTGACACCTATGAGGAAACTTCTGAATAGCAAAACAAGGTAGCCTGCCACAGGCTCCCCCTCTGTGGACTCTGTTCTCCTCAATGCTGCCCCACCCCACAGAGCAAGCCTAAATAACTGTCCAGGGTATCTACTCCATGATGACCAAAATGGAGGGCCTTTCAAAATGTCCTATCATGGGAAAGGTCAGCCACAAAGAACTGCTGAACCTCAGGGCTCATCTTCCATAGATAAACATGGGACTCGACCCAAACTCTCTCCCCATAGTGTGGGCTTCTTTGTAAGAAATTCCCAGACAGGGTTTCCCTTTGCCCAAAATATTTCCATCTAACATTGTCTAGCAGGTAAGGGCTCCTCTTTATTCATTTTATTTTAAAAATGTTTAAGTGTATTTGTATCTTTGTGCATATGGATGTGTGTGGGCACTCGTGTGAAAATTACGAGGGCCTGGGTTCGAATCCTCAGCATCCACATAAAAGCCAGGTGTGGCAGTGCACATCTGTGAGCTAGCACCAAGGCGGCGTGGGGTGGTGGTGGTGGTGGTGGTGGGCTGCAGTGTGTGGAGTAGTTCAGATAGTCTGGTTGAATTGTGAGCTCCAGTTTCAGTGAGAGACTCTGTCTCAAAAACTAAGGTAGAGAGCGACAGAGAGAGACACCACATATTGATCACTGACTGGCACATGTACTCACAGAGACACATGGAAACCCAAACACAGATACATATGAATATATGTACATACACACACACACATCCACACCAGTCAAGATGGTGTATGACTTTAATTCCAGCAGCTGCATAGTGATACCCTATCTTTTATAAGAGCTCTAAAGCCTTTTGGGGTGGTATACACCTACAGTCTCAGCTATCTAGAGGCTACGGTGGAACTGGATGAGCCCAGAAGTTGAAAGTAAGGCTGGACAAACTAGTAAGATCCCTAATGCCTTCCTTCCAAGAGGTAAAATAAAGAGTTCCAAAACACTCCTGATCTGAACAAGGAAGGCACTCGGTGCCCTCCACTGGCACTGTGGGTCTAGTGAATGACCAGCCACCTGCCAGCCCCACCTCAAGTCACTGCTCAGTCCAGCCCTCCCTCTCAGGGCTCAGTGGGAGGAAGAAGCTTTCCGAGTGCCTTACTTTTCTATCTCGGTAACAAAACACCATGACCGCAGTGGTGGCGCACGCCTTTAATCCCAGCACTTGGGAGGCAGAGGCAGGTGGATTTTTGAGTTTGAGGCCAGCCTGGTCTACAGAGTGAGTTCCAGGATAGCCAGGGCTACACAGAGGAACCCTATCTCGAAAAAAAAACAAAAACAAAAACAAACACCATGACCATGGTGATTCATAAAACAAAGCATTCATTCAACTGGGGGCTCATGGTCCTAGAGGGTTAGAGAGCATGGCCATTGTCGTAGATAGGCAGGCAGACAGGCAGGCAGGCAGACAGGCAGGCAGGCAGACAGGCAGACAAGCAGGCAGGCAGGCAGGCAGCAGGCAGGCAGGCAGGCAGGCAGGCAGGCAGATAGGCAGGCAGGCAGATAGGCAGGCAGACAGGCAGGCAGGCAGGCAGGCAGGCAGCATGCATGCATGCATGCAGGCAGGCTGCTGGTGCAGTAGCTGAGAGAGCTCACATCTCGCTCACAAGCATGATACAAAGAGAGCCAGAGCCAGAGAGAGCCAGCTAACTGGACTCTGGCTTTTGCCATGCCAGCCAAAGAGGAAGATACAGATGCCAGACAGTTGGCCAAGAGAAAACAAAGACCTAGCAAACACATCTCAGGGAAAGGCCTAAATGAAGTGGTTCAATGTTTAGGCCAAGTCCAATAAACCGGTCCTGATGGACGAAGCTGCAGGTGACAAACTCTGAGGAAGCTCCCAGCCAAAAGCTTTTTCCACCACCCTGGCTCTTAGAGACTGACTTGTCACCAGTCCCTGGCCTGGCCAACCCTTCAGAGGGTCCTTAGTTAACTGGTTTCAAGCACTGGGCTTGGGTCATTCTTGTCTTTAAAAAGATTTACTTATTTTATGTATGTGAGTACACTGTCACACTCTTCAGACACACCAGAGGAGGGCATTGGATCCCATTACAGATGGTTGTGAGCCACCATGTGGGTGCTGGGAATTGAACTCAGGACCTCTGGAGGAGGAGTCAGTGCTCTTAACCACTGAGCCACCTCTCCAGCCCTGAGGTTAGGTTATTTATACAGGGTCACAAAAGGTGGAGATGCCTCATCAGGCTTAAACTGACTACATAATTTGGAAGACACAAATCACAGCTCTGCGATCTTACCAGTAAAAATTCCAATCTTCATTTTCTGTCACTTGGATCCACCCTCTCTTCTCAAAGTTGTTGATTAGTACCGACTTCTCAATGTCAGTGACCCACTTCACCCTTCCTGCCATGATCCTGGAAGAGACCCACATCCTTACACTCGGAAACTTCACCACGGACCAACGGCCCCCTCCCTCCACAACCAAGGGGATCCCCTAGCCATCATGCAAAGTAAACATATACCCACCCTCTGCCCCACAACTGCTGGCGATGTCTAGAGAGATCACGTGTATGGGGCAAGAAGAGACACTTCAGGCATCTAGTATGGGAGATCAGGGACACTGGTCAACAGTCCACATGCAGACAGGCCTCCAGCACTCCATACATGTCCAGCCCCTAGGTCAACCAATGATAAATGGGTTAAGAACAGTCACCCACGAACATCCAATGGTGCCCGTATCAGGAACCACAGGAGAGGCATGAGGGCTAAAAGAGCAGAAGGGGCTCTGTTCAGAGCGGGGGGGGGGGGGGGGGGAGGCTGTTCTAAGAAGTGGACCCCTGAACTGACCTGTGATAAAGTTGCAATCGTTTGCACATCCTGGCCTGGGCATCTTCATCTCTGTCCAGCACGGCCTGTCTGCTTGCCTCCCCTTTACCCTTTACCTCTCTCATTCTTTTTGTTTGTTTGTTTGGTTGGTTTTTTTAGAACAGGGTCTCCCTGTATAGCCTTGGCTGTCCTAGAACTCATTCTGTATTCCTGGCTGGTATTGAACTCACAGAGACCCACCTGCCTCTGCGTCCCAAGTGCTGGGATTAAAGGCATGCACCACCCCTACCCAGCTACCTGTCTTGTTCTAATCATACTCTTAAAAAATGTTGTAAGATTTATTTTTACTTTATATGTATGGGCATGGCCACTCACAGAATGCCAGGTGCCTGCCCGTCCTCATCCTGCTGAGAAGGAAGGGAGCCTGAGCCTTGGGAGGCCAGAGCTTCAGACTGACCCCCATTCCTGCTCTTCATATACATACATTCTCTGTCCCCCGCCTGCCATGGCACTGTTAGCACTTACCATAGGTCCTTCTGCAACTCCTGGAGTGCCCAGAATCTCTCAGCGTCACTGACAAAAACACAAGCGATACAGAACTGACAGGTGACACAATTTTGGAGCAAACCTTGACCAAATAAGTAGACACCTGGGGATGGCATCTTGGTTTACAAATGTGCACAGAGCAGGCTCTTAAATCATAAGGTTTTTGGAGTAGCCAGTCATGGTAGGTCACATGTTCTCCTAACACACAGAGGGAAGAGGTAGAAGATCCTATGCAAGTTCGAGGTTAGCCTGGTCTCTGTCAGATCCAGGCCAGCCAGGGCTGTTGAGTGAGACCCTGTCTCAAAAGAAAATACAACCAGGTGCCTTCAATCCCAGTATTCAAGAGGCAGAGGCAGATGGGACACAATGAGTTTGAGGCTAGCCTGGTCTACATAGTGAATTCCAGGACAGCCAGATCTACACAGTGAGACCCTATCAAAAAACAAACTAAACAACAACAACAACAAAAAACCCCAGAAACCCTCTGTGGTCACTGCATACACATATGCCCATACACTCACAGAGGCAGACATGCACAAATAATAAAAATGAATTCTTAAAACATTTGTAGCCGGGCAGTGGTGGAACATGCCTTTAATCCCAGCACTTGGGAGACAGAGGCAGGTGGATTTCTGAGTTTGAGGCCAGCCTGGTCTACAGAGTGAGTTCCAGGACAGCCAGGGCTACACAGAGAAACTCTCTCGAAAAACCTAAAAAACAAAACAAAACAAAACAAAAAAAACCCAAACAAACAAAAAACATTTGCACATCATGAAAACTTAACCAAGACAAAGTCATCTGAGGTGACCAACCTCAGCCAGTCAGTCTACTGATCATTTACAGAAGACAATATGCCACCCACCTGCCCCAGGTGACTGGGTACAGCCTTCACAAAAGGGAGAACATGATTTCCCATGGCCATTCAGAGCCTGGATTTTAATCTACCCACTCAGCAATGACAGTCACTTGGCACAGCCGAGAGCTGACTGCAATGATCCAGTCCCAGAGACCATGACAGACACATAGGGCAATCTCCCTTACTGTGACAGTGAGATGGCTCAGCAGTTAAGAGCATTGACTGCTCTTTCAGAGGTCCTGAGTTCAATTCCCAGCAACCACATGGTGGCTCATGACCATCTACAAAGGAATCTGATGCCCTCTTCTGGTGTGCAGGTGTACATGCAGACAGAACATTCATGCATTTAAAAAATACACAAACAAATAAATTTTTAAAATAAACAACAAAAAAATACAACACTGTGACAAAGCTTGGGTGTGATCCTAAAGGGGACAAATCAGGTATCCGCTGTGTCCCAGAAGACCCTAAGTCCATACAAAACCCCCATAGCCCCATAGCTCTGCTGGATAAACACACGGGCCTGATAGCTGTCTCAGTGTGACCCAGCTGGTTCTTGGACATCCACATCAGGTGAAGCCATCATATCTTAAGCTCCTGGGCCATGGTACCAATGGTAAAACCAGTAGTCTGCTCTGGACCTGCAAGGCCAGCCTGGCCCTACCTGTGCCAGTACCTCCTACCTGTGCCATCACCTCGGAACCCTGTCTCCCACCTTCTTCCACTAAACTGAATGTCTGGAGCCTGTGTTCTTCCCATAGATCTGGCCCCTCCTCAAATGTCAACTCCCAAGAGTAGCTTTTCCTGACAGCCTGTCTTCAAATCTCCAGACAGTGCCACAGACACTATAGAGCGGCCTCCCACTGTCCACAGAGAATGCACTCCAAGACCCTGCTTGATGCCTGAAATTCTACATAAACTGTGTTTCTTCCCATCCATGCATCCGTGACAAGCTTGCACATCTCCACTTAAGGAAACAAACAGCCAGGATTGCCACTCCTACACTTTGGGGCCCACTACTATGGGTAAAAGCACTGCGAGAGCTCAAGACAAAGAAGAATTACTGTTTCAGGCAGGACCAGGCACCTCAAGGTTGATACTTCAGAATAGTAATCACAATGATGGACCACTTACAACTTAGTAACCATTTATTTCTTGGGGCTGCAGAGATGGCTCAGTGGTTAAGAGCACTGGAAGCTCTTGTACCCACACTGCGGCTGGAAACTGTAACTTTGTATCAGAGAATCTGACCCTGTTCTGGCCTCCACATGCACTACCAGCACCTGGTACACAAGCCACCCGTAAGCAAAAATACCCATTATTTTAAAAAGAACTAACTGTTTACTTCTAGAATCTTCTGAACTGAAATCATAGAAGGCAAAGCAATGGATACGGGGAGTTACTATGTTTTCTCTGTGACGTGCACGTTGTATGTTGGCTTAGCCTGGCTCTTACTCTTGGTATGACTGGCTCATGAACCATTACCAGCATCATAGCATCCCACGGAACTAGACAGAAAAAAACGGACTTTTGAGACTGGGGTGTAGCTGATTGGTAGAGCACTTGCCTGGCTTACAGGAGGCTCTGGGATTCATCCCCAGCACAAGGAAAGAAAAGGGAAAAGGGAAGCCAGGGAGGAAGGGAAGAGACAGAGGAGGAAGTAAGATTGGTTCTTGCCTTCACCCACCAATGATGTTCTAGTCAGATTCTTTGGAGGAGTACCCAGGGAGCTGTCTGATGATTCTCACACATGCTCGATTTTGAAATCCACTTGTCTTCCTCATGTATGTCTCTACACAGACATGTCAGCACAGGACTACCAGCATGCCATACCTCCTGCCAAATCCCCAGCCCCAAAATAGTGTCTAGCAACAGTAGGTACTTAGTAAGTACCTGATGAATTGTGCCAGGCCTGGTGGTGCCATGCCTTTAATCCCAGCACTGGAGAGGCAGAGACAGGCTAATCTCCATGAGTTCCGGGATACCATGGTCTACCTTGTGAACTCCAGGACTACACAGAGAAACCCTATCTCAAAACAACAACCAAAAATAAATAAATAAATAAATAAATTGGTTGGCAGGATGGCCAAGCAAGTGTCTTGCAAGTTTGGTGATGTGAGTATGATTCCTGGAAGGCACATAAAGGTGAAAACCAAATTACCCCCTGACATCCATATGTACTGCAAGTGTGCCTACATACACATAATGATAAAAAATTAAATAAATGATAAATAATAAAAAAAAATACATGGAGTCCTGCATGGTGGCACAGTCTTGACATCCCAATGCTTGGGAAACAGAGGCAGGAGGATTAGAAATTTAAGGTCATCCTCAGCTACATAGGGAGTTCCAGGCCAGCCTGGGCTACATGAAACCCTGTCTCATAAAACTACAAAATAAATTCCCTCTGTATAGGACCAGATAAGTGCTTCTCTGGCCAATCAGTGAATGAGAGGACGTCCAGCCCTATAGGGTTGAAAGACCAGCAACAATCGCCCATAAAGACTTGGATTTCTAGGAACATGCAGAATGCAACTCGGGGAAAGACAAGCAGCTCAGAACACTTGCCTGTTGGAGTACTCCGAAGAGCTTCAACGCCTGCTGTGATCACAGCCCAGACAGGAGTCAAGACAGCCTTCCTAGGAACAGCAAGCAGATGAGAACTCACCAGAGTCCCATCACACTTCTGTGTCCAGCCTCAGAAAGCAAGAGCCCTGCTCCCCTCACTTTGACATTCTTACAAATCATTGTCAGTGAAATCCCAGCACCGCCAGGATTCCCAGTACCTATATTCTTTTCCAACAAGCTTTCAATGAAAGGGAAAAATGGTATCTCTAAGAAAATAAGAGCTACACGGATGGAGAGATGGCTCAGCTATAAGAGCCGGTCCTGCTCTTGCAGAGGACCTAAGTTTGGTTCCCAGCACTCAGCTCACAACCTTCTGATGGAACTCCAGCTCCAGGGGGCTCCCATACGCCCCCTTCTGGCGTCCACCAGCACTTGCACTCATGTGCACACACCCACACCAAGACACAAACATATATGCATAATTAAAAAATAAATAAGGAAGAATACTTAAATAAAATAGTATATACTACTGCACATCCGTGACCTGCATTCCTCTTCACACCACTGTAGGTTGCCAGTGTCATGACCTAAGGTGGCTGTCTAGCAGCATCTCCAATTCACTGAGAGCAGAGCAGGGCTTCTTTTTGTGCTGTCATATGACATCACTGTATTATGCTCATTAAATGTTTCCCAAACAAAGCCTGCGTTACCAACTCCAACTTGGTTTGCAGGGATATACTTCCTGCATCCAGTTGGGGACTGAGTCCCTGCAACCCCCTCCCCCCCCCCCCCCCGCCCGGCTCCACAGAGGACCACAACTCCTAGACCCCCCCCCCTCCTAACAAAGAGGGCAACAGCTCGGGTCGGTGTAGTCTTGCAGAGCAATTGGTGCGGCCTTGAGCCACACGCACAGGTGCGGCGCCCCCAACACCCCCACAACAGATGCCACCTCAAACAATACAGACTGCGGATGCACTGAAAGCCTACCTAGACTAGCCCGTAAGAAAGATAACGATGCAATTACAGCAATCGGAAGGCACAAGGCAAGTCCCAGGAGATCAGCAGAGGAAACGACACTGAGCAGCGGAGACACTCAGGATAGCAGGAGCTAAACGGCCCGGTCCCTCCACCGGCGCGCCCGCCCGCGCGTGCGCAATCTCCACGCGCGGCCACGCCCACGGCGCACAGGACCCCGCCCGGCCTCTCTACTGCAACCAGTCAGGCCCAGAGCACTCCACTTCCGGAGAGGTGTCCTAGCAACCGAGAACGCGACTACCGGCGGCCCTACTACTTCCTGATTTTTTTTTTTTTTTTTTCTGTCCACAGTGGTGACACCTTCTTCTCTGCCTCAGTTTTCTTTTTTTTTTCCTGCGAGTTATCCACCGCTTAGAGGCTAGAAAGCGCAGGGTATCTTATCCACGCAGTCTTCAGGGCACAGAAATGAGAGTTGTAAAGGCGCTTTCCGCCAAGCCTTATAACCTCAGTTCGAGCCCTGGGACCTACCTACGTGATGGAAGGAGAGAACAGTCACCTACCTACAAGTAGTCTTTTTATCTCCACTCGTGTGTCACGTTGAACGCACCCCACGCCCACACACAATAAATGTTATTAAAAAATAATGGATCTGGAAAAATGGTTCAGAGGTTTAAAGCGTGCTGTGTTGTTGCATGGGATCCAACTTCTGTTCCTAACACCCATGCCAGGCTCCTCTCTTCATCTGAAGGCTGCTAGCAGAATAGTTACTTCTAGGCAGCTAGGACTAGGGTATTAAATCCCACACCCTCAGTGACACACCAACTCCAACAAGGCCACCCCTCCTGATAGAGCCACTCCCTGGCCCAAGCATATACAAACCATCACAATCGTGTTTCTGAAGTTATAGTGTAATGTGAAGATTTTGTTCAGCATGTAGTGGTGACGAGGAGCCCTCCCAAAGGATTTGAAGCATTCTTCCAAACAGTATGCTTTATGTGTGCTGAGCTGTTGTGCCTGTGTGTGCATGCCTGTGGGGACCAGAGGCCATTTTCAGGTGTCTTTCCTAAGACACGGGCTGTAGTTTCTAAGCGGAGCACCACAAAAGGCGCTGAGCCATAACGCCCTCAAAGCGGCAGCAGGCCCCTCCTTCCCGGAGGTCTCTCCTATGGCTGCCACAGTACACTGTCCCACAAGAGCTGTCCAAAATGACGGCTCCTGTCAAAATGGTGTCACCACAACATCTTCTCAGCCTGCTGCTGTCCCAGGAGCTGCGGGAGCTGTCCACGATGGTGCACCACTGCCTTCCCCGCTTCAGCGGGAGCTGCCCCTCAAAGTGACATCCACGATGACACACCTTTCCTGCCTCAGCCTACTGCCTGCATGAGGAGCTGTCCACGGTGGCAACACCTTTTCCCCTGCATCAGCCTACAGCTTTCATGAAGCACCACAGCAGGAGCTGTTCCACAGGAGCGGACCACAGTAGCAGCACCTCTTCTCCAGCCTCCCCACCTCCCTAACATCCCCACAGAGGTGGCACCTCAGCAAAAAACTGGTTGCAGCCGGGAAGGACTTTCCACCTTAACCCATGGGTCAATGGAGGGAAAAGAAGGTGAAAAAAAGCCACCACTGCCCGGCTTGCAGTGATTGATTGAGAATCACTGTTCTTGATCAATTCTTTTGCTGAGTTTTGTTCCTTTCGAAAAATCTCCAGCTTTCCTGAAAGCAGATGTTCCCTGAGCAGGAAAACCCACCAAACCCTAAGCATCGCACAAAAACCCAATCTCTGAAGCAGAAACCCACCAATCCCTGAACAGGAAAACCCACCAATCCCCGAACAGGAAAACCCACCAATCCCTGAGCTCTCTCAAGCTCAGGACTTGAAATCCCACCAGTCTTCACTCTGGAAATCTCTGCCCTGAGAAGTTCTACCTCCTCAGAAATCCTGTATAAGCACTGCCCCTTTGTCTCGTTCCCTACTGTCTGCTCCCAGGAGCAGAGGACAGCCATCCCTGGATCTCTCTCCCCCTCCCCTGGACCCTCCAATAAATCTCATGAGATTTTCTGCCTGGTGTGACTCTTCAGAAGAAGCCATGAAGAAAATGTACATATTTGATATGTGACCCCCTCCCAAAGCAGTCATGATACACAGGTTAAGAACATCTGCTTTCAGGAAAGCTGGAGATTTTGAGAAAGGTACAAAACTCAGCGAAGGAACTGAGCAAGAGCAGTGATTATGCCGGGCGGTGGTGGCGCACGCCTTTAGTCCCAGCACTAGGGAGGCGGCAGCAGGCAGATCTGACTTTAAGGCCAGCCTGATCTATAGAGTGAGTTCCAGGACAGCCAGGGCTACATAGAGAAATCCTGTGTTGAAAAACAAAGAAACAGACTAAATAAATAAATAAAAAGAAAAATAGGGCATAGTGACTTGTAATCCCATAGTTAGGGGAGAGAGTGTGTCTTAGGGTTTTATTGTTGTGAACAGACACCATGACCAAGACAACTTTTTTTTTTTTGAGACAGGTTTTCTCTGTGTAGTTCTGGCTGTCCTGAAACTCACTCTGCAGACCAGGCTGGCCTTGAACTCAGAAATCTGCCTGCCTCTGCCTCCCAAGTGCTGGGATTACAGGCACGAGCCACCACTGCCCAGCGACCAAGGCAACTCTTATAAGGACAACATTTACTTGGGGCTGGCTGACAGTTTCAGAAGTTCACTCTATTATCATCATGGCAGGAAGCATGGCAGCCTGCAGGCAGACGTGGTGCTGGAGGAGCTGAGAGTTCTACCTCTTGGTCCAAAGGCAACCAGGAAAGACTCCCCTCTATAGGCAGCCAGGAATATCTCTTCTTCACTGGGTGGTGCTTGAGTATAGGACCTCAAAGCCCACCCCCATAGTGACTCACTTCCTTCAACAAGGCCACATCTACTCCAAAAGAACCACACCTCCTAATAATGCTACTTCCCACGGGCCAAGCATATTCAAACCACCACAGACAGGCAGGTCCCTGGGGCTTGCTAGCTAGCCAGTCTCCCTACTTGGTAGTTTGGGGCAGGGAAACCATAACAACAAAATGATAATGAAGATGGTGGTGGTGATGGTGGTGGTGGTGGTGGTGTGGTGGTGGTGGTGGTGGTGGTGGTATTGTGCTGGGCACAATGGCTCACAAGCACTGGCCTGAGCAACCTCGACTGACTGACTTATTGACTGACTAACTGACTAAATAAATAAATAAGAAGCTGAATCTGAAGTTCAATGGATAGAGTGCTCACTTGGCATGTATAATGTCTGGGGTTCAATCCCTAGTATTAAGTAAAATGGAACACGGCCCATGGGTGATGCATGCTTACAAGCCCAGTATCTGAGAGGTAGAAGCTGGAGGCTTAGATGTTAAAGATCAAGTGGGCAGTGATGGTGTATGCCTTTAAGCCCAGCACTCAGGAGACAGAGGCAGGAGAATCTCTGTGAGTTCAAGGTCAGCCTGAGTTCCAGGACAGCCAAGGCTACACAGAGAAACACTGTCTCAAAAAACAATGACAAAGACAAAAAAAAAGTTCAAGGTCATCCTTGGCTATTTAACTGAGCTTGAGGATAGCCTGGGCTACATGAGACCCTCTCTCAAAAGCCGCAAAAAAGAACAGGAGAGATGGTTTGGACTCTCACTTTTTAAACCATGAACATGCAAATAGGTACTATAGTAATATCTTAATTATATATGATTGGGGGGCCTTGAGACAGGGTTTCTCTGTGTAGCCCTGGCTGTCCTGGAACTCACTCTGTAGACCAGGCTGGCCTCGAACTCAGAAATCTGCCTGCCTCTGCCTCCCAAGTGCTGTGATTAAAAGCGTGCGCCACCACTGCCCAGCATGATTTTCTATTTTTAAGATATTTATTTACTTTTGAGCAAGATGATCCTGCTACGTCACTCTGGCTGGCCTGGAATTCTCTATATAGATGAGCTCATGGTGATCCACCTGCCTCTGTCTCCTAAGTGCTGCGACTAAAGGCATGTGCCACTAGACTTGGCTAAATATATCTGATTTTTTAAAATTATCTGAATTGTTCCTCAGACTTTTAAAGCCGTCTTGAAGAATGAGGCTCTCTCATGCTGTTAAGACGTCGAAACCAGGGAATCCAGAACAGACCCACTTTTGGATTTGGCTTTCTGCCCAGCGGCCATCTGCTTTTAAGTCTGTGCCACGACTAGAAAGCTAGACATCGTTCCCAACAAACAAAAACACCGAGAAATTCTTGGAAGATCCAAAAATGGACGAGTGTAGATGTCCCGATTTAAAAGTGAATACAAACACACACACACACACACACACACACACAAACAACCCAATACGGTCTTCGTGTAAGTCCTTGATATTAACCCCCTACCCTGCCCTGCCCCAGTGTGGAAGGGGCCATGGGAAAGTGGGTAGATAGAAAGTCACTTGCTGAAAGGGTCTCCTGAGGGAGCTATAGGTATGTCAGGTGTGTAGACAGAAGCCATCAGAGAGGTTAGTAGCCCGCCTGATGCTTTAAGGCAGTGGTTCTCAACCTTCCTAACTCTGCAACCCTTTAATACAGCTCTTCGTGTCATGGTGACCCCCAACCATCACATTATTTTTGCTGCTACTTGATAACTGTGATTTGCTACTGATATGAGTAACAATGTAAATATCTGATATGCAGGATATCTGCTATGTGACGCCTTTGAAGGGTCCTTCGCCCCTATAGGGGCTGCAGCCCACAACTTTGAGAAAGGCATGATATTCATCAAAAGACTTGAGCAAGATGCTAGGCAGTGGTGGCACACACCTCTAATCCCAGCACTTGGGAGGCAGAGGCAGGCAGATCTCTGAGCCAGCCTGGTCTACAGAGACAGTTCCAGGACAGCCAGGGCTACACAGAGAAACCCTGTCTTAAACAAACACAAATAGAAACCAAAAAGAGCAGAGAGTGTAATTAGCACACTGGACAGGATCAGGCCACCTGCCAAAGCCTGCCTGTCACCTGCTTTTCATGGCTCAGGCCTGGCTCTTACTTTTTGCAGTCAGTTTATTGATAAAGGTGAGAGACCAAATCTTTTAAGTTCAGACTCCAGTTCAGAGATCCTGACCCAAGTTTGAACTCAAAGCCTGTACCTAGTATTAGTTTCCAAGTTACCCCCCCCCCAACAAAACCTGAGCTCCAGTTTCTAGGCTAACCCCAAGAAGCTATGTCTCCAGCCTAATCTCCCCCAACAAATCCAGCATTTCCAGGTTAATTCCCAACAAGCCCTGGCCTGATGACCACCAATGCAGAGGGAAGCAGAAGTTAAGTTTATGGTTTGACTCCCAGCACCAGCCAATTAGGTTAAGGGCCATAGTAGCTCTTCTATTAGATAGATAACTTACCAGGCTAGAAACACTTGCCCCTTGCTTGCCATTTTCTATAAAACCTTGCCCCGTAAGTGTTTGGGGCTCTTCTCCACCAAAACTGTCCTGCGTGTCAGTGGTGGGCTGAGCCTGAGCTAGCTCAAATAAAGACCCTGATGTGGTTGCATCAGATCAGTTCTTATCTAGTCTTTTGGGGTTCACTGAGACTTCCTTGGCATTACAAAGGAACAAATGATTTTAGTACCAATTAGCTGAATGAGCCCCCCCCCCTTTTTTTCTGGTCTAGATTCATTTCTATGGCTGTGATAAAATACCTTGATCAAAGGCAAGAAAGGGTTTATTTAGCTTATAATTAATTCCCAGTCATGGGAATTAGGGAAGTCACAGCAGAGTTATATCATTAGGGAGTCATTAGGGAAGCCACAGCAGAGTTATATCACATCTACTGTCAGCAGTGGGGAAACTGGGTTTTAAACCTCTTCCACTCTCATCTAGCTGTTTTCAATCTAGCCTAGTTCAGAACCCTGTCAAGGGAATGATGCTGCCCACGGTGGGCTAGGTTTTTTGTTTTTGTTGTTGTTTGTGTTATTGTTGTTGTTGTTGTTTTTCAAAACATGGTTTCTCTATGTAGCATAGCTCTGGCCGCCCTGAATTCACTTTGTAGACCAGGTTGGCCTCCAACTCACAGAGATCTGCCTGCCTCTGCTTCCTGAGTGCTGGGATTAAAGGCATGCACTACCAGGACTGGCCTGGGGTAGGTCTTTTTACATAGGTTAACATCAAGACAGACCTCCACTAATAAACTCACAGGCCAAGCTGTTGTAGAAGATTTCTCCATTGAGGCCCTTTACTCTCAGGTGATTTTAGGCTGTGGAAAAAATTCAAAACTGACCAGCAGGCTTTTGTAAAAAGAAAGTCATTCTTGGGCTAGGTTGTAGCCTAGCAGCAGAGAACATGCTGTTATGAGTTAACAGTTTCCTTAAACAGGAAGGCAAGCAACTCAAAATAGCTTTAGGAAGTCCCTAAAACTAACAGGATTCACTAGGCCCCTCCCTGCCACAGCAAGCGATAAAAGCTGAGAGTCTCCCTCAGAACAGGGAAGCTAAGCTGCAAAGATTTCTGAGACCAGACTGAGAAGAAGCAGAAACCAGGTGAGCTGCCTGGAAGATATTTAGACCAACTGAGGCACCTGGAAAGGACACTCTCCAACCTGTTGAGCTGCCTGCAGGCTGTGTAGTGTCTCCACGTTCCCGGTTTTGTGAGCTGTCACCCACACTGGGTGGGCTTTGGTCATGTAGCTGTCTTTGAGTCATTTCTGCTCCTGTAAGTAACCCCAGTAATTCTCATGGTTCACCAAATGGACTTTCATAGTATCCATACCTTGGTCTGTCAGAGGCTCCCTTTATTGGGTGAATAGCTTAGCATCTCCCCAAAAGTTTTATCATACAACACATGCTTAGCATGTACATACAAAGTGTTGGGCTTAATCTCTGGGGAAACTGTAGTGGTGGTGGGGTTGTCCATTTGTCTTGCTGTAATTCTGCATGACCCACTTGTATTCAATCACTATTACAGTTTTCTTTTTCCCCCAATAAGAAGGCTGTGAGAACAGGCTGGAGAGATGGCTCTTCAGCTAAGAGTATTTCCTGCTCTTGCAGACAGAGGATGGGAATTCAGTTCCCAGTGTCCACGTGGCAACTCACAGCCCTCTGTGAGTTCAGTTCTAGGGGATCAAATGTCCCCTTTTGGTATTGCACGGGCGTAGTGCACACACCTCCGTGCAGACAAGAAACATATATATATATGTTGATGTTGACATATATATTCAAAATAAATACATCTTTTAGAAAAACCAAAATAGAGGATGTTGTGAAAACATGTACCTCATGTGAACAGAAGAGCCTGGAATTGAAACTTTGAGGTCTGACCATTTCTGCCACAGAACCTCCTAACCTTCAGCTTGGGCTCCTGCGCCAGGTTTCTTAAATCCCCACCCCCATGGCCTCCAGGTCCTTGTGCCTTTTCCATTCCTAACTACTGGCCTTTAGCACCACCTAGTGGAATCATTTAATATAATCCGCTCCAGAGACGTCCCTTTGAGGCTCTGACTTCTGTGTTTGCATCCCCATTGTGGAGAGGGATGACTGCATGGCACTCCCAGGCCTTGCTCCGCTGCCTCCTGGAAGATATTCAATAAGCCTTGTCCCGTGGGTGAGGCTTACTGCAGAGGTAAGATGCTGAGGCTCGCTTCAGGGCGATGTGTAGAAAGAAGCACTTGAAGTGGGGGGACACTATCCTAGGATAGGCTGGAGTCCAAAAGTGACCCTGGCCCAGGGACAGCCAGAGAGGCTCAGAATGCTACTGTGGTCCTAACCATGAGGCTAGCAGGTGGGGAACCAGTCCCTGGGAACAAAGGGTACACAGCTACTTGAGGCATGAGTGCGCAAGCGCGGATCCTGTAGCGGTGAGGCTGAGGGACCAAGAGGACATTTCAACCTGGAACGCGCGCTGTAGAATCACCAGTGGGCAGGTCGTCACCTGGCACCCTTCCAGGAACAGCAGCTGAGAGAGCTGCTCCCTCGTGGGGGCTTGACTGTCTATTCCCCGATTCTCTTCCCCCTCCCTCTCTGGTCCGTTTCTACACACACACCCCCAGGGGCTCAGCCCTGCTTCTTCATCGTGTCAAGCTGAGCAGGTGTTCAGCCCGTAAGAAGGAAGGAATGATGACATATCCCGGAGAGCTGCCCTGAAACCTGTAACTAGACAGTACTTCCCTGCGTAACCCTCCTCTAAGATGACATTAGAAAGCCACCATTTGTTATTAATGCAAGAGTAACTTCAAGTAAAGACCTGCCTAGAGCATGTCTCTTCTCCCAAAAGCAAAACCGAGGTTCAAGGTTCAGTTTCCCTACTGAGCCAGGTTGGAAGGTTAGAGACCAGAAACCGGATTTATTCTATCGGACTGGGAAATTTGGCTCCACCCCTCACCTTTTAGCCCCCTCCCCAGTCCACCCCCTGGGGTATTGCCTTCAGGATAGATAGCAGCAGCCAGATAAATCTACCCAAAAGATCTACCCCAAAGCCAGGCCCTGCTCCCCACTTCACCTACAGCCTAGGCCTCTTGTTCTGTTCTGTTTTGTTTTCCATCTTGCCTGGGGGTGGAGCAGTGTAAGCCACAGAGAGCTAGAAGGTACCAGAAGAGAGTTAAGCAGAGTAGGAAGAGGCTCCATAGTCACTGTACTGAGCCTGTAAGCTATCTCTTCCCAGCCTGTCTGGGGCTGTTCCTTTGTGTCCCAGAGAGTCACAATAGAAGACTGAAGGGCTGACTGGCTTCCTATAAGGGGTTCACAGGGATTCCATCAGACTTCCCCAGTCCCAGCATCCCATCCAGGATATATTGAGATCCTCTCTGAGGAAAATATCTCAATCCCAGATCTTCTTTCCTGAACCATGTCCTCCAGGATCCTGGGTCTTGGGCTGTCTTGGGGAAGGGGTTGTGCACTTGGCCTTGTGTGCCGTGGAGCAGACAGACTTTTACCACTATAAGCTGAGGTACATGTCCCTGGCTTATGACAAACTCTGTCCTCCTCCCCCAACCACCCATCTCCTATACTTTTCACACATCCTTCCTGCAGACAGCACCTAAGGCCCTTAGAGACCAGGCAACTGGACAGGTGTCTTTGTCATTTTGCTACTGAGTAAGCCCTGAAACCTGGAACGTGGAACACAGAGAACGAAGCCTTCCACACAGGGCCTCCCCATGGCACTCCGAGCTCCACACCCAAGGCCTGTGGAACATGGAGGAACCAGCCAATGGCTGAGAGGCTGAGTCAGGTACCCAGATCCTCTGAGCTCCATATCGTTAGCCTCGGGACCCATGGGAATCCTTGGCCAGGGGTTCCATTTGAGGTGGCCTCTATTTGACAGGCTGCATCTCTATTTCTTTCAGAACTCTAGTCCAGCCCCCAAAGAAGATGGAGAGTTAAACAAACAACAAACAAACAACACGTGTACTGCTCTTGCAGAGAACCCAGGGTCAGTTCTCAGCACTGACATTATAGCTCCCAACCGTCTGTAACTGCTAAGTTCCAAGGGAGCTAATCTCCTCTTCTGACCTTTGGGGGATAACCAGGCACACACGTTATACATACAGACAAAACACTCATGCACATACAATAAATAAATCTAAAAATAAAGTTGAACGGACTCTGGCCTATACTGGTTGTTGAATTTTCCTTCCAGGTTGCAACTGCTTCCTCTAGATTAGGAATTCCCAGGGGATAAGAGTGACAGGCCTTCCATGAGTCCCCAGAATCACACTGAGGAGGTACAGGGAATGCTCCAGTGAGGGATTGTGATGCTCGGCCCAGGATACGCTTGGCCCAGGGAGTGGCACTCTTAGGAGGTGTGCCTCTGTTGGAGTAGGTGTGGCCCTTAAGACACTCATCCTAGCTGCCTGGAAGCCAGTATTCTGCTAGCAGCCTTCAGATGAGGATGTAGAACTCTCAGCTCCTCCTGCACCATGCCTGTCTGGACACTGCCAGACTCCCACCTTGATGATAATGAACTGAACCTCTGAACCTGTAAGCCAGCCCCAGTAAAATGTTGTCCTTATGAGAGTCGCCTTGGTCATGGTGTCTGTTCATAGCAGTAAAACTTTAAGATGGGGACCTAGAAGTTGGGAACCACTCACTGATAAGTTCAGATGAGGGCTGTGTAAGAAAGCCAAAAACCCCTGTGACATCAACATCCTCACTCTGAAATTAGGCTGTGACATGTTGTGGCAGGATACAGAGAAGAAGAAAGAAAAGTGATTCCCTAGGGCTTTGCAACCATGCTTAGCTCCTGAAGGCAGAAGGCCAGATAGAGCTGGCAGCTTCCAGACTGTCTGGGCCTGTGTTAGTTAGGGTTTCTACTGCTGTTATGTAAGAAAAAAAATGCTTATTTTGCCTTATGACATATGAGCCAACTATCCAGGGAAGTCCATGCCAGAACTCAAGCCAAACCTGGAGGCAGGAGCTGACACAGAGGCCTTGGAGGAGTGCTGCTTACTGGATTGCTCCTCCTGGTTTGCTCAGCCTGCTTTCTCATAGCCCTTAGAATCACCAGCCCAAGGATGGCACTGCCCACAGTGAACTTGGTGCTCACATATTAATCGCCAATCGAGAAAAATGCAACCCGGGCTTGACCACAGGGGAGAATGGGGTATAAAGGCAGAATGGGGGTGGAGAGCAAAGCTGTCTTCATTGCAGTCCTCTTCCTGAGTGCAGATGGAGGAGATCTTCCTCCTCCTGCCACCATGCTCTTCCTGCCTGCTGCCACACCCCCATCTTCATGCCCCACCCCTGACTCTGTCCCTCTGGAACTGTGAGCAACTAGCTGGGCAGTGGTGGCCTTTAATCCCAACAGAGAATGAGCTAGACACAGGTGAGGACAGAAGGAGCCAGAGACTAAGAAGGAGCCAGAAAAGTAGAACAGATTGCCAGGGTTAGGTTGAGGTCAGGCAGAGCCTTCAGAAGCCCTGAGAAGCCAGACTGAAGAGTTTTAAACCAGAACAGCTGAGTTGAACCAGCCAGAGCCCAGGAAGAACTAGGAAGGGGTGAGCGTATTCAGCAGCTCTTCTCAGAGGCTGAAAACATTCTAGGCCTATATTAGATTGTACGGAGACTAGAAGCTTCCAGGACCAGGCCTAGGTTAGCAGACAGAAGCAGCCCTGTAAATGCCTCTGAGATGACAAGGAACAGGAGAATAAAAGTTACATTTACAGGGCTGGCAAGATGGCTCAGCTGATAAGGGCACTGGCTGCTCTTCCAGGGGTCCTGAGTTCAGTTCCCAGCAACCACATGGTGGCTCAGGACCATCTGTAATGGGATCTGATGCCCTCTTCTGGTCTGTCTGACAACAGCTACAGTGTATTTATTTACATAAAACAAATAAATCTATGAAAAAAAAAAAAGTTACATTTACAGAGAATAATTCTACTCTCCAGCGTCTATGCCCATGCCCCTGTACATATGCGCACACCACAGAACATATAATAAAGCTTTATCTACGTTTCTTTTGTACTTCAGGGGAACACAGTAACGTATGAATTTTCCCGGAGGGAAAGACATGCTTGAAGAACTTTAAAGAAAAAAATAGATAATTTCCTGTGTGAGGAAAAGTCCAGATATGTGCTCCCACCCCCGTTCTCTTCATTCTTTGAGGCAGGACTGAGAAAGGAAAGCCCAATGGGCTGGGGATGACAAGCTGGTTCGTGCCTCCTGTGAAACCTTGCCAGTGACCTGCCTGACCTGGTGTTCCTCTGTGACACAGCGATAACAAGGCTGTGAGGCTGGATGAAACAAAAGTCTCTCCATTGTGAGACAGATCCCTGCTTAGGGCCCTGTGTGGATGCAGCAAAGCAAACAGGACCTGCCTTCTTAGACGGAGAGGAGGGAGCTGGGCCCTTCTCAGGATGTCCTGGAAGCAGACATGTGCCCAGCCCTCACTGTTGTGCCTGCCGAAGGTACATGGTGAGTTTCTGGGGCTGTAATTGTTTTTGAGAAAACCTGCTATCACACCGATAAGCTGCCTGTCAAAGGATGTTATTTCTGGATGGGAGGAGATTCCACATGGCTGGGGCTTCTTCCTGTCCGCACCATGTGGATCCCCTGCCTCCCACCAGACCTGACTTGGATGATAACCAGGGGACGTCCACAGCCTGTTGTTCAAGGCCTCCATGATGCTGCAGGGCCAGCTATCTTAGGACCCTGGATTCCTGCAATTGTCTGACAGAGTGGAGATCTGTTCTCCATCCCCTGACAAGCCACACACACCAAAACAGGTTATTTCAGTCACCCCAGCCACTGGCTCTTGGCCTGACATTTGTCTATGTTAAACTGCTATTAAATACCCATGCCACTGGGCTAAGCAAGCTGCATTGTCTGTTTTCAATGACGATTCTTTTTTGTCACCACTGAAGCTGGCCTTTCCCAGAGCATCATGGACTTGGCCAGTCGACTCTCCTGGCAGCTGTCAGTCTGGATCTTGGTGAGCCTCATCTTTCAACGTTTTGAGTCTGATCTGTTATCCTTTGTGGGCTTGGGTTCTATTTTGTATTGATTTTTCATTTCCCTCCCCAAACCTGCACGAACGGCAAACATCTGACTCGGTACATGGTACATGTTGAGTTGTGTACGTGTGCTGAATAACCTCATCTCTGCCACCCAAGAAGCTCTCTCTCTTGTGTCCCCTTTTCACCAACTCCTGTCTCCATTATTTTCCCTTCTGTCCATAGATGACCTTTGTCTTGTTTCAAACTTCATACAAGTGTAACCACGGTACAAAGGAGAGAGATACATGGGTAAGGCCATTGCTAAGTTCAATCCCAGCACCCATGGAAAGATCTGAGCATGTCAGTGCTGGCTTGAACCCCTGTGTTGGGGAGTCAGGGACAGTGAGATCCCTGGGCATGGCTGGCTAGCCCCATTGATGGCTGGCAGGTCCAATAGAAGGTATGCACTCCACAAACCAAGCTATACCCCAACCCCCCATTCTTCGATTTTTGAGGCAGGGGGGTTTCACTATGTAGCCCAGACTGGCCTGAAACTCTCACTCCTCCTGCCTCAGTTTGTAGAATGTGGATTTCAGGGGCCACTGCACCAGACTCTACCAGTATTTGTTAAACAAAGGATCCGAAGACAGCTCAAGGGCAAAACTTGGCCTGAAGTCAGTGTAAGCCGGGCCGTAGATACAAGTGATCATGGGCACAGAAAGCAGCGGGGTTAAGAGGACCCAGAGGTACCTGCGAGCAGCACCTATGGATTAAGGCCCTCAGAGAAGAAAGGGGCAAGTCCCTGAGTTAGGTCCTCTCAGGTAGCAGGGTGCATAGCCTAGTGAGTGGCTCTGGGATGAAACATGGGATCTACATGGTGAAGGAGAGAACTGACCCCTGAGAGTTGACCTCTGACCTTCACACACATATTCCTCTCTCCGACAGAATGAATGAATGCGTGTTTCAAAAGAACATGGGAGGGAAGAGAAGAGCAAGTGCTGAGCCCTGGGGACAGAAGGTGACCAGTGTCTCCATTGTCTCTGCTTTCATTACTTCTTGTGTCTCACCCAATTATTGAGCGCTAACTGGAAGCCCGTGCTCTTACTTAAGTGATTTTGCCCCATTCCCCTTCGTTTGTCTCTAACTTGAGACATGGATTCTCAGCCTGGTGGTGCATGACTGTAATCTGAGCACTAGGGAGGCTGAGGCTGGCAGATCTCTGTGAGTTCCAGGATAGCCAGGGCTACACAGAGAAGCCCTGCTTTGACAGACAAACAAACAAACAAACCCCTCCAAATAATGAATTCTTGCTGTATTGCCCAGAACCCACCCAACCAACTTCCCAGCCTCCCAGTGGCAGGCAGTTCAGGGATGTGGTCACTTGATTAGCCTCCCATTTGATCACCATGTTGCCTTGGGGATCTTGCAGCCTAAATATTTTCACTCACCCCCTCCCTTGAGCCCGTAAGTCCCCATCTGACCTCAAACTGACCTCCTTCCTCCATCTAGTCTACGGAACATTTACTATGTGCCTGGCATTGTGCTTCCAGAGGCCCTTGTACATATCCACAGACCTGTCAGGTCTTTCTGGCCTGTGAGACCCCTTGCCACTGTCTCTCTCTTCTCTCGGTCTCAATTTTCTGCAAATTCATCTGCAAAATGGACTGGCAAAGAGGCTTCAAGGTTTCCTGCCCCCAACTCCGGGCTGTGACTCCGGGCTGTGGCCATCCCTGATGGCGAGGACCAAAGGTCAGGGTTAAATTCCCTTCTGGGCTTGGAGGTGACAGAAGGACCACAAAACTGGAAAGGTCCGAGTGGCAGGTTTGGAACTGTGAGATTAAATTCTGCCCTTCTAACATGTGGGGGAGGGGCTGTCTTCCTGTGTCGGGAGAACATTTAAGGAACCCCAAGTATCATCTCTCTCCTGACAGGAGAGGAAAAAGCCCAGCTGACTACTTGACAAAGCACGCAGTAGGAGGCACCTGCCCCAGACCCTGACCTCTGCTACCCTGAGAGCAGCCGACCTGGGATAAACAAGCTTTGTTGTTGTATAGATAGTGGTTACTTTGTAATTCCGCCAGCCCTCCATCATAACACACCTCAGAGCCCCGGGGTCCGTGGAACTGGAGACTGAACTCCTCCCACTTCATCTGTAATTCTAGATGTCACCTCAAACCGATCCCTTTCTTCACCCTAAGTCTTCGCTGGAGGGCGGGGTGAACACCCCATACACCGGGAGAGAGGAGAGAGGGGGGAGAGGGTAAGGGTGGGGGACTGGGAGGTGCAGCGGAAAGCTTGTCACAGGCGGGAGCAAAGGAAAGCAAGCCATAGGCTTCCTGGCTGGTTTCTGGGAAGAACTTTCGACATTGGTGAAGTTTTAAAGACACCCAACCCCCAAGCGTAGCAGCCTGAAAAGCGCGGAGTTCTGGATATTTGCTTCACACAAGCCATCGTCCGTTCTGAGCCTCAGTTTCCACGTGGGTAAGTAAGTGGTCAGGGAAAATCACCGAGCCTTTAGGAGTACTGTGAGGACCAAGTAGGCAGCCCTTGCTAGGGTTTGGCCACGGCGATGGCAGAGGCGGGGTCCACGGATACTCGGGTGCGGAGAGCTCACTCGCAGACGCATTGGCACGGACACCGAGGCAGGGCAGCAGACGACGACGGAGAGACGTCTGCAGGTTAACGACTTTAAAACAGCGGTTCCGTAGCTACACTGGGACCTAGGATTTGGAGCCCCGGAGGGAGGGGTTAAAGGAGAGGGGTGGGGCGGGCGCGGCCACCTATCAGAGCCCAGCCCGCCGCTCACAGTAACCCGCCTCCAGCCAGCGCCCCCGACTCCGCCACCGGCGTCCCAGCCGAGAAGTGTTCGGGCAGCTCGCCCGCCGCTACGACAGCTCAGCCCGGCAGGTAAGCGCTGGGTAGCCTTAGCCCAACTGGCTGGAAGGTTGGGGACCCGTGTCCAAGTTCCTCGGTGGCCCCTGGCTCCGAAACGTCCCCTCCGCGTCTGACACCCCAGAAAGTGCTAGCCGGGTCCGCGTGTCTCGCTGCGCGTCCGTGTATTGGGGTGGCCCTTGCACCCTGGCTCCAGAACGCGGTGAACAAGTGGCCTTTCTGTCGCCCTACCCTCGTTGTCGAAAACTTAGGGGGAGCAGCTAGAGACCAGGGCGCGGCACTGCCACAGTAGGGCGGCCAGGCTCAGCCAGGGCCGCAGGCAGAAGATGGCGTCGGCACCTGTCTCCCCGAGGACCCTAGAGTTCGCATCTGTCCCTCCCTCGGGGATCCTGGGATTCGCACCGTCTCTGCCTGGTAGTTCACACCTGTCCCCGACAGAATTCAGCTTCGCATCTACGAGGGGCGGCAAAAGGGCCTTCTTAGGCGACCTGGGTAGTTCAGACCATCACTTCCCAGAAGCTCCCACATGTCCGTGCCCAGGCGCAGGGATCAGGCGGGCAACAAGGTCGCCCGTGTACCAGCCACAACCAGCACTGGGGGCTCCGTACTTTCCTCACTTTTGCTGTCCTCTCCAGCCTTGTAGCCTTGAGGATGAGGATGCAGGTGGTTTTGTAAACTTAATTGCTGTTCTGAAGTGTACTGAGCCACCCCTGCAAAGTGTTGTTTATTGTTGTTGTCGCTGCAGGTGATAACACTGTTACTGCGGTCTGGAGCCAGCTGCGTACCTACTTGGGGGAGGGGGTGCGGGATGGGTTATCAGTGAACCTTAATTTTAACCTCCGGCAAGCAGGCCTCATTTCAGATAGAGTAACAGGCTTACATCCCAACAGTCACATAGAGCAGAGCTGGCACCTTCAAAGGTTAGAGAGTTTTCTTAGAGGCCACACCAACCTCTCTACCGTGACCTACTTTCTGTTCTGACTGTGTGGCGTTCTCGAGGCTCCTCCACCATTGGACCTCAGTTTGTTGAGTTTGTGAAATGCATCCTGGTTTAGCTTGGTAGGGAAGGACCTCACCCAAGCAGAGAGTGAGCTACTCAGCAATGCTACCTTGATTTCCATTCCATTCGGACATGCTTACTGTTGCCACTTTACAAACATCCACAGAAGGGTCATCTGGGGCCCTTAGCTGCCTTTGGATCTAGTTAGTGTCCTGCCTAGGACAGGTGGCACTCCTGACTTCCCAGCCTTGCCCCTCCCCACTACTCACTCCCCCCACCCCCGCTGCAATTTTCTCCCCTCTATACTCCAGGATTTGAGGCTTTCTTTGTTTTGTTTTGAGGCATAGTCTTACGTAGCCTAGGCTAGCCCCCAGCTCACTATGTAGCCGAGGATGGTCTTGAAACTCCTGATTTTCATACCTTCACCACCTGAGTTCTAGGATTCCAGGTATAGTTATTGTGTCCAGTTTATTTGTAGCTGGGGATGGAACTCACGGCTCTGTGCGTACTGCCATTTTTCTTAAAGAAGGCCTCACTATGTAGCAGAGGCTAACCTTGCATTCTCAATTCTGCCTGCCTCCTGAGTGCTGACTCTTAGTCTGCTTTCTGTTGCTAGTAAGATGCAATGCCTCAGGTCGAGTTAAGTTATAAAGAAGTGAAATTTATTCTGGCTTATGATTCTGGGTTCATGTGGGGTTGAGGGGCCATATTGGGTGATGCCCTCTCGCTGGCAGAAGACATACATTGTGCATTTTACCCACCTCTCAAAGGTCTAGCCTCTGCACCCCACAGTGAGGTTGAGTTTTCCCCTCTAAGAACCTCACAAGGGGGATTAAATGTCAACACTCCAAGCTTTGGAGACCCCCCCACATCATATCTAACCACAGCACCTCCCCTTCAAGGTCACAGAGCTGACAGTGACCATGGCTGCTGTTCTCTGTTATTCCTCCAGAGTTAGGTTTTCAAGGTTGTCTGTGGTTTGCTCTTTTGTATTTCGGAGACAGGGTCTCATTTTTTTTTTTTTTTTTTAACTCTCTTAACTCAAAATGTGCACTTGTCGGAAGGTGCTGGCTTCCAGCCGGAGCTTGAAAACGCAGTGTCATTTTCCAACTTGGTGACACGCTCATTCAGCTTACCTTCTAAGCTGTCCCCTGGTTAGCATTTTTGTTTTGTTTCCAGACCTGGGGATGGGGCCCTGGGCTTTGTGTATTTTAAGCTGAGCTGCTCCCCTGCCACAGTTGATCCTTTTTTGTAGGGATGCTTCTCCAAGCACTGGGAGGTTTATAAGAGATTATCGGAGTGATACAGCCCTGGCTCTTCATCTTCTGATGTCTTTGTTCAGTTGACACCTTCTCTGACAACCCCGCCACGTCTGCCCTTGCTGCCATCTCACCCATTAGTTGTTCTGCCCTAAGCCCTTGGCTGTCTGAAATAATCTCATGTCTTTGTGTCCTGACCTTCTGTAGCCAGCAGGTACTGTGAGACAAGGAACATCAAATGTTAGGTCCCAGGTGCCCGTTATAGCCTGGACTCTCTCTCTGGATGGAGGGGTTACCTGCATGCTGGTCACTATAAGGTGGATGATATACAGTAACATAATCACTGCTGGACTCACTGAGAGCAAAGAAACCAGAGCTTGTGGACTGGAGATGTAGCTCAGATGGTAGAGTGGCTGGATAACACATACAGATTCCTGGGTTCAGCTCCCAGCACTGCATAAACCAGGGATGGAAGCCAACACTAGCTAGCACCCAGAAGGAAGCAGAAGTTCAAGGTCATTCATTCTTGGCTGCATATTGAGTTGGAGGGCCAACCTAGAATACAGGAGACTCTATCTTGAAAGGAAAGAAAAGAAGAGAAAAGAAAAGAAAAGAAAAAAGAAAAGCAGGGTACAGTTCGCCATCCTGTCTTACGTTCTTTTCCCACCTCTCTTAGTTGCAGGGCAGGGGTATTTGGAAGGCCATACTGGCCAGTGAGACTTCAAGCTGTCCTGCCACAGACAGAACTTCCCCCTCTCCCTGGAAAGCATCCTGTTTTCATTGAGTCAGTTACATTCATGGACAATTAATGGCTCTTGCTTCCTCTGCGGCTGGTGGAGTGAATCCTGCCAGAGAAATCGCCCTTCTGCTCTCTGCCTAGAACAATTCTGAAGCTGTTTCAAGGAAGTGCTGAACGATGCCCGGCTTTTGTTGGTAGTGGCCACCAGGAAGCCAGCAGTGGGTCTGGACTGGATGTGTGTGGCGGTTTCCTTTCTCCTATCCTTGGTTGGTTGAAGCCTGAGGAGAAAAGTGTCAGCAAACACATTCCAGGCCTGTTTCTTGGCCCCAAAGGCAGGCGGGAGAGGGCAGGGCACAGGGTGGCACAGAGAGGGCAGCTGATTTACCTAGTGTCAACACTGACTTGTGACAACACAAAACACCCTCTGGGCACTGCCAAGCAAACCTGTTTTTCTGGAGATGGGAGAAAACTTGGTGCCCAGTTACCCAAGCTGAGAGGAAGCTTACCATGCCGGGAAGGGCAGTGAAGGAGAGCCTGCCTGACTATCTGATGGAAAGGCTGTGTGCTAGAGACACACAGGGTCGTCCACACAGGGGCATTGTCCACCCTGTCCCCGTGAGCTACTCATTCTTGCTGTTTTTGCAGAGAACTTAGCCTGGGCAGACAGACAGGTAAACATTTAACGAGGCCACACAGGGCCAAGTGCCTCTCCGAGCCAGCTGACCCAAGCCGCTGGGGCAGCTGAATGAGTGGCAGTTGAATTCTGTCCTGGAGACAGAGGACTGAAAAGCAAGCAGGTCTCCTGGCCTACTTGGGCATGGGATGCTGAAGGTGCAGTGAAAGGGTCTAGGTAAGAAGAGCCCAGCACCACCCGAAGGAAGCGGGAGGATGGAGTCTGCCTCCCAGTCAGCTCTGGTGCTTCCTCCTCAGGCTCAAACATTCCAGAGCATAGGAAGAACTTAGAAGTTGAAAGGGGAGGAGGTAGCTTGCTACTCTGGCCTTCTCTAATGGGGACAGAAAAGCACAGTTCCGTGTGGTGTGTGTGTGTGTGTGTGTGTGTGTGTGTGAGAGAGAGAGAGAGAGAGAGAGAGAGAGAGAGAGAGAGAGAGAGAGAGAGAGAGATTCTAGACTCAATCAGGCAATCAGGAGAATTGTTACAGCTATACATTTCCCCTGCAGATTGGACAAAGCCTGGCCCTGGCGTACTGGTCAGGTGCTCTACCACAGAGTTGCAGTCCCAACTGGAGTATTCTCAGAGAGGATTAACCAGGCAAACACACCTCCGAGCCTCTGTTCCCTGAAGAGGAATTAGGGGTCCAGGAGGCCTAAGGGAATCTGTCCAAAGTTACACAGAACCCAGAGGTTCAGAGGGCCTGTCTTAACAGCAGAGTTTCCCTCAGAGAAATACGTGTTAAACAAAACATTTACTGGTCTCTGATCATGTGCTGTCAAGAAGGAAACAGAACCTGGGTGGGTGCCGTCCCTATACACAGCTGAATGACCTTATGTGTCTTTGTGCAATCCTCAGGGGCACTGGAGGTGAGGGCAAATTAGGAATCTGGGGAGCAGCTAGGTGCTGGGGTCCAGGATGATATGCAATTAAATGCCCTTTGTCCAACATTTAAGCTTGGGGCTGAGGATGGTCCAGTTGGCAGTGGGCTCCATGAAATGAAATTCTCCATGAAATTCTGGGGTCTTTTCCCAGTCCTGCATAAAACATGGTAGAGTATGTCTGGAATTCTAGCACTCATGAGGTAGAGACAAGAGAATCAGAAGTTCAAGGCCAGCCTTAAACCCAGGGTACTTTGTCTAAAACAACAAAAGTTTACATTGGCTCTCCAAGCTAAGGACTGCTCCCTGTCCCCTGGCAACCACTTCTGTAAGTTCCATTGCATTCTTCAAAGGTTTGCTTCTAGATCTTTCTTCTGTGGGGTCATTTACAGATAACTATGAATGGCTCCGTGACCCATGAAACGTGAGTATTTGTATCCAGGCTAGGCCATCCACAACCACCTGTAACTGCAATTCTAGGGGACCTGATGCCTTCTTCTGGTCTGCAAGGGCATTCATGTGCAGGGTGCACACACATACATGCAGGCAAAGCACAAGAAATAAAACAGATCAATCTAACAGCACCTGTGCTCAGGGACAGATGCAGGCCACACTGAGGTGTTGACACTGTTCCAGACCACCACTTTCCAGGTTACTGGACAACATCCACAGACACAAATGTCCCTTCCTTTCTCTCTCTTCCCTGTCTTCCTTCCTTTTCTACTGCTTCTCTGTCACTGCTGGGAAGTGAGTCCCGCCCACCCCACCCCCAAGCAGACTGTTTTGGACGTCCGCAGGTTCCTGGAAATGGGGTCCTGAGTCTGGCTTGGGAAAAAGAAATGACTTTAAAGACAACCATCTCTATTTCTCACCAGTTTGAGACATTAACAAGAATTGTCATTTTTCTTTGAGTTGGTGTTTGGATTCCACAGGCATGGAATCAGACTGACAGATGCTAGATGCATCTGTGATAGGAATGCCACGCCCCTCCCGTGGCCTCCCTCCTCCTCCATCTTGATAGCCTTCCTCCTTTGAGAGAGAAGTTTGTGCGTGTAGGTGTATTTGTGTTCTCTGTGTGTGTGTGTGAACAGACAGGTATGTGGAGACCAGAAGTCAGAGATAGGTGTCTCCCTCAATCACTCCCTACATTTTGGGGGACAGAGTGTCTCACTGAACCTAGAGTTCACTGATTTGGCTAGACTGCCCAGGCAGAGAGCCCTGGGGATCCTCCTGCCTCTATCAAGAGTCAGGCCAAGCCCCATCATCCCAGGCTTTTGTGGTTTGCTTGTTTGTTTTTGTTTGATGAGACAGCCCTGGCTGTCCTGGAACTTGCTCTGTAGACTAGGCTGGTTTCAAACTCAAGGATCTATCTGACTCTGCTCCCTGAGTGCTGGAATTAAGGGTGCACGCTGCCACTGTACAGCACAGCTCATACCAGGCTTTCGTATGGATGGTGAGACTTGGAACTCACTGCCCACTCAGTTTCCCCAGGGTGGCTGCAGGAGTCACATGGCACACATACCAGCAACTCAGAATGCGCGTGTGCAACTTTGATAGCTGTCAATCCCTCAGGAGAGAGTGAACTTGCCTGTTTGGAGTGGAGTATGGGGGCTTTGGCCACTTGCTGGTTGTGTTTCTGACTACCTGGACTCTGCTGATTCAGTGGCCCAGCTTTAATGGAGGCCCTGGTTGGTGACAGAAAGGAGGCATCAGTGTGTGTGTGTGTGTGTGTGTGTGTGTGTGTGTGTGTGTGTGTGTGTCTTTTCATCTTAGCACCCCTGTAGTGGTCAGTCCTTTGCAGGAGACTCCATTGAGGCCAGAGAGGTTAGGTGACTGGTCAGTGGTCACATAGCAGAGACAGAGTAGGGTCTGACTGCCCCATAAGTTGTTCCCAAGTTGGATATGCTACTGGCATGGGACATTCCAGCTTCAAGGTCCAGGACTGGGATGGTTCCTAGGAAGGGCAGCCGGGAGTTCTGATGGTGAAGACCAGAAATAGCATCCCTACCGACCCACTCAGGTGGCCGTGTAGCCTCAGGCAGACCCCATCTGCTCCTGGTTTGACATCTGTGAAGTGGGCAGCAGGGACCTGCCTCCTTGGTGTGTCAGCGGTTGCTGTCAGGGACTGAAGTCACCAAGTGCCTGCAGGGCCAAACTGGCCAGATCTGTCTTTGCTCCTGGGAGGGAGAGCATGCCCGGTTCCCAGATGAGCCTGTGGTCACACAGCTGAGGGCGCAGTGGGTCACCAGAGGCTAGCCTATGGGGGATCACTGCATTGCTCCTCTGTGGTGTGGCACAGTCAGCTTGGATTTGCATCCTGACTGCATTGGGTAAAACAGGGCTCCGAACTGGCAGCAGGTCATCCTTCTACCATGAGCATGTATTAAGATAGGTGTGGGCTGTAGCCTGGGTGGAGACTTGGGTAGGTGTGTTCTCCTTTCATGGAAGGATCCTTGTCAGAAGAAAAGGAAGGAAGGAAGGAAGGAAGGGAGGGAGGGAGGGAGGGAGGGAAGAAGGAAGGAAGGAAGGAAGGAAGAAAGGAAGGAAGGAAGGAAGGAAGGAAGGAAGGAAGGAAGGAAGGAAGGAAAAAGGAACCTTGATAATAAAAACCAGTGCAGTTTCCTGCAGGGGTCACACTGGGTCTTCTGGGAATACCCAGCCTTCATTTATTCTCTGAACAAACACCTGTTCCGTGTCAGGTCGTATGTTGGAAGTGAGACACAGACACTAATAGCCAGTCCTATTTTTCAGCTGCTTACTCTCTACTGGGTCCGTCAACATGGATTGTATCCCTGGGCCCCTACAACAGCATCTCCAGTCTAGACTCGAGAAGACATGAGGCTCAGTCAGGTTTACTGAAAGGCCCAAGGACACCCAGCAGCCTGTGTCCATGCTCCAAATCACAAAGGAAACTGCGATATCCACTAGAGTTGGGCAGAAGTCAAGAGAGGCCGAGAACATCTGTGAACTCTGAGGGCTCTTAGCGTCTGGGAACACGATACCTGAGCTGAGCCCCTCCGGACACATAGGAAGGGCCGATTTCCCAAGCATGCGCAGATGGTGGTCACTGCATCTGCATAGGTCTAGGGTCATAGCATGGCCCAGCTCATGGCTCCTGGGTGTGGTCAGAGCAAAGGCCAAGGCTGGAAAAAAGATTAAGTGTAGTGCGTCACTCGGTAGGAGTGTGTGGGGGGTCTGGGGATCCAGAGAGTTGTGGTAGGTCAGCTCCGAGGCTTCTGCCTGGTGGAGGTCTGCTAGAGACGATATCGCCTGGGAGGGGGTGGGGCTGGTAGGATGATTAACAGCAGAGCAATGCCTCTGCAAGGACCCTCCTCTCGGGGCTCTACCCAGCCCTGGGTCACATGTGTTTGCCCTCTGCGTTTTGATTCTTGACCTTAGGTGGACACAGAGGCTCATGGGAAGGGCTTAGATGAGCTGAGCTGATTTCTGATGGTGGTGGCAGAGTTACACTGGACACAGACGGAGCAGATCTACACACAGCTGAGCCTTGCTTACACACCCTTCAGGTTCTAACAGGGGAAAGCTGTAGGACTCTTGCCTAGACAAGGAGCCCCAGCAATGCGGCTGCATTATCTTCACTCAACAGCATGTAGGGAAATGGAGTCCTGAGATGGGAAAGGTGAGTTGAGGTTAGGATGGTGATGCGGTCAGAGTGAGGACTGTCCTGGGCCCATCAAGACGGAAGAGCTGTGGAGTCCAAGAGGGTTCTAAGGAAGCCAGAGATGGGTGTCCGACTCTCCAGCAGGGCCGGTTCTCTCAGGCCCCTGGTATCAGCAGCCATCTGGTGCTGGAAATGCTTGGAGCTCAGCTTGTCAGGGCAGGGGGTCAGGGTGAATGCTAGGTGTCCAGTTTCAGGGATGAAGTTCCGACCCAACCCGCTGTGGCCCCTGCCTGGGGTGGGTTGGGAACACGGGTCTGCCCTGAGGTGGAGCAGAAGGTAGAGAGGTAAAGGCTGGGCTTTGAGGAGAAAAGGAAGAGAAGGAGGGGACAGATGCAAATTAGGGCCTGGCCTGCTTTCCCAGGGAAATGGCTTGGCAGGCTGAGTCACCCCTGGCCTGAGCCTCAGGGCAGTGAGGTTCTAGACACAATTCTGCAAGGACCACCCAAAAGGCACACACTCACAGACACAAGCAGACACACACGTTTGCACACGCTGCTTCTAGTCTGTACCATGCCAAGACATGTTGGTCATAAGCATGTTCGTGTCTCTCTTTATCTGCATCTTTGATAGTATCTATTATTATTTTATGTTTGGTGTTTTGAGATGAAGCCTCAGGTAGCTCAGGATGTCCTCTAATTTGGTATGTAGATCAGGCTGGCCTTAAACTCGTGATCATCCTCCTGCTTCTACCTCTTGAGTCAGGGGATTACAACCTGTGCCATAACGCCTTTCCCCCCCCCCCCCCCCAATCCTTTATGTAGGAGCTTTAGAGTTTCTGTATGAAGATTTTACAAGGTTATCTGACCTGAAGCCCTCTTTTTCCTCTTCCTCCCTTTCTTCCTTCCTTTTTTTTTTTTTTTGTTGTTGTTGTTGTTGTTACTGTTTAAAAAAAAAAAAAAAAAAAGCATTTGTGGGCCAGGCAGTGGTGGTGCATGCCTTTAATCCCAGCACTTGGGAGGCAGAGGCAGGCAGATTTCTGAGTTTGAGGCCAGCCTGGTCTACAAAGTGAGTTCCAGGACAGCCAGGGCTACACAGAAAAACCCTGTCTCGAAAAAAAAAAAGAAAAAGAAAAAAATGCATTTGTGTTCAACTATTTTGTTTTGTTTTTTCTTTCCAATATGGTCTCACTATGTAGCCCTGGCTGTCCTGGAACTCACTATATAGACCAAGTTGGTTGGAACAAACTCATACAGATCCCCCTGACTCTGACTCTGGAGTGCTGACATGAAAGGTGTGTGCCACCTTGACTGATCAGTGAAATCCGTTTGGCCTGGTGTATGGAGCTAGTGACTTTGGCATATTGACCTATGTCTGTTTACTCTGATATTCCTCCGTAAACATGATGCTACATAGACACACATACCTGCTGACCCACTGAAGGAGGCTTAGCAGGGGGAGGGGACCCCCTAGGTGTCCTAATGCTGAGCCTTGTCCCAGTGTAGGACGTCTGTGGCTTCCGCATCCTGCCTTCTGTGTGAACCCTACTGTCTCCTCCCTGCCTTTCAGTAAGCTGGCAGCACAGTGGCATGGTCAGTGAGGTCAGGCTGCCCCTGTGAGATAGATGGTGGCATTGCTGGCTGCTGGCCAGGGTTGGGAATGGCTCCTCTGGAGTACAAGCTCAGCCGGGAAAGCGTCTATCATGGCCCATCGGGGCTCTGAGTGGCTTCCAGCCAAGCTAGCTAAAGACAAGCTGGCATCTCTGTATTGCAGATCTTTGCTCTCTCCTTTTCTTTGTAACTCCTGCCAAGCACCCCCTGGGACAAATGTGGCAAGAGTTTTGAGGTACCTGTTTGAGCACATGGGTGATGCTGGGTGACCCTGGTCGGCCCCCTTCACAGGTCCTGGCCTAGGGGTTTAGGAGTCTAGCTCCTACTTTAGAGTCTTGCAGCTCTGTCTGCAGGTGCACAGAGCAGGTGGAGCCCCTGTCCCTCCTGCTTAGCCCACAGCTTCTGCCTCCAGGCAAAGGTGTTGCCCGGCAGGTGCTGCGGCTGTGCCAGTGTTTACGCTTCTTCTCCTCGAAGCCCGGCTCCTATGGCGCCTGTGAGATTTGAGCTTTCGTCAGGAACAGATGTCCACCTCTTCTCCACCTTCCTCTCAGGAAGGGGAGACAGCCACCTCTTTGTTGAGACAGAAACTCTGGACATGTATTCTTTTACCACTTCTGGAAGGGAGAACAATGCTACCCTTATATGGCTTCTCAAAGCCTGGAGCTTGCCACACCCTCATGCCTGCTGTGGTGGCTGATGATGTCACCTTGAGTGCACTCCTTGAGCGCTCCCACTTGAGGTGCATTGCTGACAGTCACCTGTCTCAAGTCTTGAGACACCTGGGGGTCCCAGATTATGTTCTAGTTCCCCAAGTGACTAAGCTTCCAGCCATCTCTTTCTTTACTACAGGAAGTGACGGGTGAATGGAGACCCGTGTTTAGTCTCCTGCTCGCTAGAGGATGGCTTTGTGCACTGTGCCTGCAGTCACTCCACTTTAAGATGGACATTAGTCTGCCTTGGAGAAGCGACAGGAAGTCCTAGGTCACCATCCATTCTTGGCTCAGTATGAACTTTTCTAAGTCCCAGTGTTTGTTCTCTTTGAACGGAAAGTAACTTTCAGGGTGGTTCTTGTGTGTCTCTGTGTTGCTGGGGATGAAGCCGGGGTCTTGTGCATGCTAGACAAGTGCACTGCCCCTCACTGGATTGTTGGGAGGTGAAATAAAGGAATCTTTACAAGCACTTTGAACACAGCCTTGTGCAGGGTAGGGAAGCAGGCCCAAGCCAGCAGGACTTTTGTATCATCTTAGGATTGTTTTGGATTTAAGATATCATCTGCTTATATATAATGAAATATATTAAGGGTTCTAGAAGATGGCTGTTGATTTCCTCAGCACGGGAAACAGAAAGCCAAGCCTGGCTGTGTTTGCTTGCAACCCTAGAGCAGGAGCAACAGAGACAGGAGGATCCCTGAGGTTTGATGCCCAGCAGAAAGGGCTCCAGGCCTGAGTGAAGGACCCAGCCTCAAAAAACAAGTGGAGGGTAACCAAGGAAGACACCAACATACACTGACCTCTGGCCTTTTCATGCATACTTGTACACACACACACACACACACACACACACACACGCATGCACACACACAAAGGACATAGCACAGGGATGAGGTCAGAGCCTACTCATGAAATTCAGTTACCCTTACCTCTCCTATGTACTTTCACATATGGGCTGAGTGAGGGTAATTTATATAGAATATTAAGTAATTCTGTGCATGGGATAAAGTTCTCACGCTCTGAGCCATCGGACATGTGGTATGATGCTGGGGCTCAAGATTTTGAATTTTGGATTCTTAGGACTGCTCAATGCCTTCTTTTCATTTTTCTTTTCCTTTCCTTCCCTCTTCTCTTTCTTCTCTCTCTCTCTCTCTCTCTCTCTCTCTCTCTCTCTCTCACCTTGAACTCAAAGCAGTCTGCCTGCCTTAGCCTCCTGAGGGCTATCTCAGGCTACAAGTGTTTGTGTTGGGGTGTTAAGATCCACACCATCATTGCCGATGCCTTGGTCCTAAGGTAGCTGGGTACCACGTGGGGTGAACTAAAGTCAGAGTTCCACCCAGCCTGCCTCATGGGGATGGAGTCATTACAGATGTGAAGTCACCACTGGGAGTTCAGGAAGCCTCTGACCACAGGAATTGGAAACTGAATGGGAATTTGAACCTACTGGGAAGGCGAGGAGTCAGGTACTGGCTTGCTCTAGTGCCCTGTTTACTGTCCTTGGCTGGATGCTGCAGCTCCAGGCCTCACCTCTACAGCATGACAGTCAGGAGGGGAGCTGCCCTTTCTCTCTCTCTCTCTCTCTCTCTCTCTCTCTCTCTCTCTCTCTCTCTCTCTCTCTTCCTCTCTCTCTCTCCTTTGTGTTTTAATTGTCACTTTCTTATAAGGAGGTATAGCAAATTATAATATTGTTAGTTTTAGTCAGGCAGTAAGTTCCTGCTAGTTGCTTATTCCCAAGTGATCTGCAGACGATTTCAGATACAAGGATCAGAAATACCTGCTGACTGGACAGTGGGTTTAAGCCATTAAATGGACCTTGGTCTTTTCTTAGGAAAGGTACACTGTAATTTCAATAGACGGCATGCAGGAAGAGTTTGTCACACAGACTAGTTTCCGTTTAGGTGACTCTCCCTGCCAGTCTCAGCTGAGGTGGATTCGTTCACATAACTGGCTGAGCTTACTTTTGTATGATCAGCTTTAGATCTGAAGCGCCCTCAGCGATGTTCTCCGCTTCCTGCTGTAGAGAGATGCTCTGTTCTTCATGCGTCTCCACCCGTCTATCATATGCCCTTGCTTCCTGCAGTGCACCATGTCCTATGTAGAAATATGGTGGTGCAGAGGACTCTTTAACTTCTTACGTGCTCTATATAGCTAAAGAGACCTCCAAGGCCACAGCAATATTATTCCTCTGAACATCAAAAATATAATGGTGCTTCTGAACAGCTACATGCTGGGCCTTCTCTATGTGAGCTGCCTCCTGGATTTGTTTGATGGTTGGCTGCTTGACTCCTTCTAGTTGAGAAATTCTCCACTAGAGGTACCATGTTTCTTAATCACATACTGTGACTCGTTTATAGAATACGTGATAATGACAATCATCATTGTCACAATGAACCCTCCTTCTGGTTTTATATAGGTCTCTGAGGTGATCACATATATTTCTTTGTGTAGGAAATACAAGATAAGAGCTGGAGAGATGGCTCAGTGGTTAAGAGCACTGGCTGCTCTTCCAGGGGTCCTGAGTTCAGTTCCCAGCAACCACATGGTGGCTCACAACCATCTGTAATGAGATTCAATGCCCTCTTCTGGTGTGTCTGAACACAGCCGCGGTGTACTCACATACTTACTTAAAACAATGTGTGGGAGGGTCTTGACGGACCTCCATGAGAGCTGGTGCAGAGGAGTTATCCTGGCAGGAGTTAAAGGATGGTTAGAGAGCAAAATGAAGCCTCTGACCGGAGCTTGAGGGAAAGGGGGCTGCAAAGCACTGTGTAGCCACCTTGGTTTGGAAGATGTGAATGTGGCTACAGAAGTGTTCAGAGAAAAAACCGACCAGCATGGGATCATGGAGGACTCTCATTGAATTTTGCTCATTTGCCATAATTACTCCATAGCAATAGCAGACACTAAAGGGGGAGGGGAATAGCAACACACCCCTTTAATCTCAGCACCAGGAAGCAAAAGCAAACGGATCTCAAGTTCAAGGCTAGGCTGGTCTACAGAGACAGTTCCAGGACATCCAGGGCTACATAAAAAACCTGTCTCAAAGGTGGTGGTGGTGGCGGGGAGTGTTGAGGGCCTGGGAGGAGGCTCAGTGGGGAAGGTGCTTGCTTTGCAAACCTGGTGACCTCAGTGTGATTCCTAGAACGTGTGTGAACAGGGAAGGAGAGAACAACTCCACAGACAATGGCCACTGTGCCATTGTCCCCTTCTATCATACACATACACTGAGACTAAGAAAATAATAAGTAAGTAAACAAGGTGTGAGGCTGGAGGTGTAGCCAGTGGCACACACTGTCCTGTCTTGCATGAAGTTCAGGTTCTGTCCCCAGGACAAAAACAGTGAACCCCATTAGTTGTGTTCTTAATAAAGTCAGGGCTGAGGAGTTGCTCTCCTTCAGTCTCTTTGTGGGCAGGGGCGCCCCGGCTTTTCCTCTGTCCCCAGGGACAGAGCTGGAGCCCTGAGCATCTGCTCACTTCAGAGACCCAGGACTTGGTGATTTGCTGAGGCACATAGCCTGTGTAGAGCAGGACTTTGGAGGGTCTGAGGGAGTCAAGAGTTGGTTGGCGGCCCAAGCAGCTCAGAAGAAATGGCCATAGAGGCGAGAAGGTTATTCTTAGGTGTGGGGCAGCAGAGTCTGACATTCCTCTTCCCCCCATGACTGGCCCATGTTTATGTCATAGATGGCCAAAGAGAGAAAAGTGACAGTCACTTTTAGCCTTCAGGCATGAAGACCTGGAGTCATAAAGAACTTTTATGTATACACGTTTTATGTGTGGGTATGCATGCATGTGTATGTATGTACACATGTGTGCACACATGTGGAGGGTAGAGGTCCACCTTGGGTCCCCTCCCCCCAAAGATTTATAATTGTGTGTGCGAGGGTGTTGTATGCATATGTGTGTGAGATTTCGGGTGCCCTTGGAGGACAAAAGAGGGCGTCTAATCCCCTGGACCTGGAGTTTGTAAGTGGTTGTGAGCTGCTGATGTAGATTCCAGGAATTGAACTCTGGTTCTCTGTAAGAGCAGTGCACACTCTCTCTAATTGACTAACCCCTGCCTCCAGCCCTGATTTGGGTTTCTGAGACAGCATCTGGAAGCTGGGGCTCACTGATTAAGTTGGGCTGGCTGGCCAGCAAGCCCCATGGACTCTGTTTCCAGCTCCCCAGGACTGCGGTTCCAAGCATGTAGCACTGTGCCCTGCCTTGTGTTCTGGAGGTCTTAAGTCAGGTCCTCATACTTGTATAGTAAACAGGAGCACTCGATGGTCTAAGCCTTTCCCAGCCCTTGGAAAAACTTGGTTTGATGCTCAGGTCTGGTGACTGGGTGGTGGTGTGTAGAGCTTTAGCTGGACAAAAAGCATTAGCACACTCTGTGACAGACTCGGGTGGGGCCAGTGGGGAGTCTATTCAGATTCTTTGAATGTCCTGATCTTTAAGGGACAAGGACAGAAGACCAGAAGCTTGTTGAAGCTTTGTGGCCTGCTTTGGGATAGATAGTCTAGCTTATGTGAAAGGCCTTGGTGGAAGCAACTCTGGTTTCTGTGACTCATTCTGGGACAGAGGAGGATCAGAAACACTCAGATACCAAGGCCTTGCAGTCCCCAGGGGCTTCCTGTATACCACATACCAAGAACCTACTATGGTTTGTTGTTCTGAGCTCCAGTAGTCACCATTGCATAGTTCTGGGGATCTAGTCACACTCTGCCTTATTTTATCCTACAGAAGACATGTCGGAGGTGAGATTTATGGCCAGAGACGTCATCAAGACTCTTCCACAGGACCAGGTCCCCCAACCTCCAGTGGCCTCTGAGGCTCCCAGCATGAAGGAGCCTGTTGGGGGAGAAAATGTCAGTTCTGTGAGAGACTTGGACCTCATGGAGTGCCTGGAAGGCAGGTAGGGCCTGACCAATGACCAGTGCCCTCCACTGGACATGGGTTGGAACATGACCTTCTATGTAGAGGAGTGGGGGAGGGGAAGAGGCAGGGTGGAAGAGCACCTCCAGGAGGTGCTCCCCACCCCCACAGGGCTCCCGTGTGTTTCCTGGGTGTCGGGATCAGCACAGTGCAGCCTGAAGCTGGGCCATCTGGTTTCACTAGCAGAGGGCTTCTCTGTTGTTGCCTCTCTGTCCAGAAGACAAGGTCCCTCCCCGCTCAGACTCTGAGACCCACCAGTCACTTCCCAGCAGAAAGAGAGCAGCCATACTGGCCAGGGCAAGTCCTTCTGCACACAGGCAGATCACCACAGGCTCTTCATGTGTACCCTCAGCTTCAGGGCTCTCTGCCACTCTGGCCGTGGAGTTAGGATGGAATTAGTGTCTCCTCACTCTCTGCTCCATTCCTGAGTGAACTGAAGCTGGGGACAGTATTTTCCTGGGGGCAGGGGGTGTCTCCCAGGGAATAGGCGGGACCAAAACCTCTCAACCTGGTTGCCAGGCAACCCTTCCAGGTTCCTGGAACCCTTGTGACCAGCAGAATCAGGAATAGACCCAGGACCTGGGTGTGTGGAGCAGATCCCTCAAGATCCCCTCTGCAGGGACTTTCCAGTGAGCTGCTGCGTCGCTGGTGTGGAATGTGTGGGCAAACCCCAGGAAGGGCTTAGCCAGGCTGGTTTCAGTGTGTGTGTATTCACCATACAAGTGTGGCTCCTGTTTCAATGGAGAATTTTTATTGTTTTAAAAGATTTACTTTACGTGCATGAATGCTTGCCTGCACGTCCGTCTGTGCACCATGTACATCCCTGGTGCCTGCAGTACTCAGGAGGATGCTGTGTCCCCTGGAACTGGAATTACAGGTGGTTGTAAACAATCACGTCTTCTGCCAGAGTCAACAAGTACCTTTAACTGCTAGGCTACTTCTCCAGCCCCTGAGATTTTCTTTATATTGAAGGCATGCACTTCAATTTGGTTTACTGGTCTCCATCTGGAGAAGGTACAGACACAAGTGTTTTGAGTCTGGGAACTAGAGATAGGTCTTGGAGCAGGAGGATAGACTGAGACCTTGTAGGAAGCCAACTGAACGGGGCTCCAAGCACCCCAACTTGCTTCTCTCTACCATCCAAAGCCTACCAGGTAGGCCCCTCCCCAAGACTCAAAGGAAACTTCAGGTGGTTTTCTGGGACAAGCCATCCCTGACTTCCGGGCAGGTTCACAAGACACTCCCTAGTACTTTTGTGTCTGACTTCCACAAGAGGCAGACATGGGGTACAGGCTGAGATAAGTCCCAGGTTAGCCACTCTGCCTAATATTTTAGTAGCCTGTGGCTTATCCTGCAGGGGCACATTTGAAATGGCTTTTATTCATATAAGTGTACCCATGGATGAGTGGGACACCAGGCAGGTTTGCTGCTGACCCCCCAGTATCCCACTGCCTTCCTCTTGCTGGGTCCTGAATCCCATAGAAACTGGGTTGGGTGTGTGATATGGCCTCCCCAGCATAACCACACTAAACTGCTGTATGCCTTCCTGCAGAAACCAGGTGGCCCTGAGGCTGGCCTGCATCGGTGATGAGATGGACCTGTGTCTGCGGAGCCCCCGTCTGGTCCAGCTGCCCGGGATTGCTATGCACAGGTAACTAGTTGCCCAGGTGGAACCAGACAGGGCTGGGCCCCAAGGAAGCCCTGCAAACCTTGGAAGAGAGCATGGGAGTTCTCAGGCAAGCTTGAAACCCCTTGCCTTCCAGCCCCCATGTGGGTCCCCCAATCCCCCCCTCTGGCCTTAGCAGCAGATCAGGCACTACCCAGGTCCTTTCTGTTTCCCCTCAGGCTTGAGAGTCCTGAGAGATCCCAACTCACAGGGCAGCGAGTTTGGCCCCAGAGGCTCAGGGGCCTTCAGAGTGGGAGATGCTCCTTGGGGATGGCTCTGGGCAGAGCCAGAGGAGCATAGGGGCTCTCTGTGGTCCATGCTGTAATGGGTCACACTTGTACACTTCCAGTGCCTATACGGCTATAGTAATCACCTTGCTCATCTCATGTCTTACAGACTTGCTGTCACCTACAGCCAGACAGGTGTCAGAGGTATTTTCAGAAGCTTGATTGGAAGCCTCACCAACCTCAGGGAAAATATCTGGTCCTGGAGAGTCTTGACTCCTGGCGCCTGGGTAAGAACCTTGAAGCCTCTAGTCCACATGTTATCCTTCCCATAGGGCAGCCAGCAGTTTCTTAGCCATGTTGTCTAGTTAGCCACAGTCTCCACCCACTGGTGGAAAAACTCTTAGAGTTTTTTCCCCACCTCTTTGCACTACTGCCCCATTCCAGCAGCCTTAGTGTGTGCAGCAACAGCTTGACTGGCTGGTGAACTGAGGGAGGGTTCAAGTACACACAGACCACAGACTTCCTGCAGGGAGCCTTCCTCTAAAAGAGGATGCTCTCCGTCATGGTCTCTGGATCACCTCCCCTGCCCACCCCCATGTTCATACTATGTCCCAGATCCCCCAGTTGTGCATAGGTGCTTGTTCTGAGTCCCCAAGAGCCGGCTTCTCACTCCAGGTGGTCCCTGGGCCTCACTCACCTTTTCCTCTTGGTCCCACAGGTGTCACCTGATCAGGACCCTGGGCAGCTGTTTCCCATGGTGCTGCTGGTCCTCTTGCTACTGGGTGGGGCCTGGCATTTGCAGCTTCAGTGAGGTGCAGATGGGGCAGGGCTGGCCTCTGCCCCACAACCCCTAGAGGTGCCGGCACCCTAACCATGCTGTTTTCTGATCCCCCCCCCCCCTTTTTTTATATTTAACTCAGGATAGTGCTGAGATTTCATACAGGTTTTCTGGGTTTTTGTAAGGCAAATGAATTCACTATACCTCAGGAGCGTTACTGGCTAAATGCCCCTGAGGCCTGGCTGGCCCTTCTCTCTTGACCCCCTGCTACCTTCCTCTCTGCAGGCTGGTCCTGTGGCCACCAGTGGGGGGAGTGCTGGCCACACCCCTGTCTGTGAAGCCTTGAGGCACAGAATCTACTGGACTAGATTCCTTTGGGGTGGAGAGTTCAATAAAGTGTTGCTTCCAGGAGAGTTCGATAAAATGTCTCCAGTCAGCCTCCCTTTAGGTCCTCTGCAGGGCTGTTGTGATACTGGACATAGATGGTGAGGGATTTAAAGTGGCCTCTGCCTCCAGTCCTGTGCACCACACCTGCACCCAAGGGCCATAAGAACGCCTCCTACACCCCCCCCCCCCGCACCCCCCCCCAGAGTTTCTCTGTGTAGCCCTGGCTGTCCTGGAACTCACTCCGCAGTCCAGGCTGGCCCTGAATGCAGAGATCTGCCTGTCTCTGCGCTGTCATGCCTAGCTCCACCGCACCGTCTTGTCCCCTTCTGCCTGTCATCCTGATGGGGAAGTCTGTCCACCTCCTGTGTGTGCAGGTACAGCTCTCAGGAAGAGCTGTGGTGTTAGGGTGTGCTACACAAGCAACACCAAGGGTGGAGGGCCAGCCCCCCACTACTAGGCTCCATACCTCCCCCAGGCCTGGCCTATTATCTTTCTAGACCAACCAAGGCCTCCACCTGGAACTTTCGTTTCTGTCTGCCTATTCCCATCAGATACCAAAACAGTGCCCCTCTCCGAATGACTACTGTGACCACTTTCTCTGGCCTCCCAGATGCCTTCACTGTGTCCTTGAATTATCCCAAACTATCCAGTTCTGGGTGAGGTGCTTGTTTTGAGGTACCCACCCTTGCTGTCTTGGGTTCCTTTTCACCACCCCAGTCTTACCTGGCAGCCCCAATTCCCTTCCCAGGAGGATGGGACCATGAAGGAAATGCCTTCCTGAGAAGAGCCAGTTTTGGAGATGGGGCAATCTGGCATCAAGACCAAGGGTTAAGAGACCGGCTGCTGAGATCTCAGCCTGAAGGACTGTGACCAGAGGTGACTGATCCACATTGGCCATCAGAGCTGGCTCATTTCTTAGGACAGGAGCTAACTACTGCGCCTCTGATCCTCCAGGAGGGCTGGGGAGATGGTGGCAGCAGGCATTGGAGCTTCACTGCATGCAGTGCAAACTGGGGGCACCCCCTCTCAGGTGCAGGTCAGCCCATTTCTCTGGGTTGTCTACAGCTTCTAAGCCTTGGGTATCTCTGAAGTGGCATCAGCCCAGTAGGTGCCACTTCCCACCCTCACACAGCTACCCTGGGCCCCACAGGGTCTCCATGAAGTTGTTCAGAAAACAAAGCCCACCTGCTTTGGGTCCTACTCTTCCAAGGCACAGAACTAAACTCCAGAGCCCAAGCCAGGTCACCACCCATAGCTGTCTTACCAGGCTCGCAGTCTTCGGTGAGACCAGCCCCAGTTAACAGCAGTACTAGGACAGCTCCAGTGCTCAAGAGTAGGGATGGAGACTTGTCATGTTTGTCACAGCAGTGCGTAACTGCCTGCCTGCCTGCAGCAGGCCCAGGGCCCGCTGAGATGAAGGTTCTGGGACAGTAGGGCAACTTGTCAGGTGACAAGGCTGTGGGAAAGTCTGGTCCTGTCATGTGACCACACTAGATGGGACCGACCACTTCCTATGTGGTGTCATGGGCTACTCTGGTTAAGGTCTGTAAGACAGTTGTCCTCATGCTGGGTTCAGGAGAGGTGAGCCCAAGTTTCTGAGAGGGTAGTACCTGTCCCCGAAGACAGACAGTCCAGACCCTGGACCTACTCCCCTTTGAGCAAACATTGACAGTTTTCCAGACTCCTCTCATTTACAGGCAGGCTGCACTGCCTGCTTGGTACCAAACTCAAGAGCTGACGGCATCCTCCAGCTTCAGCTTGGATAGGTGTGCTCAGGCTCAGAGCCGTATAAGCTATTTGCACTGGGCATCTGGAGGTCAAAAGGCCTGCAAGTCACACTGGCCAAGACCAATGACAGTTGTACAAGAATGGGACACTTGGCCAGTAGAACAGGTCCTGTCCAAGAGCTGACAGCTCTACTGACAAGTCTATCAGATCAGGCACAGGCCTCTCCCAACAACAAAACAAGTTCATGGGCCTTGTTCCCAAGACTCCCAACACTGAAAGAGAAAGCCAGCTGGCGGCTTAGAGCGGCTCATGTTTATTGTCCTCCCAGGACCTCCACTCCACTCCTGCCGGGGAGCCTGCTGCTCTGAGGGAAGCCGTAAACACAGTAGGAGACACACTGTCCCATGGATGACCAGCTGGTGGTAGTGTCTCTGTGTGAATGAACAGGGGCTGGCCTAGGAAGGCCAGGGTCCCCAGCCATCCTTCCTGCCTAGACACACCCACACCTTCCACCGGTCTCCTAGTTTCTTATACAAAGGACCACCCACTCTAGGGCTTACACAGGCACTTAATATGTGCTTCTTAGGAATGTATGGCACATAGGACTCAAACCTGTCAAGTGAGCAAAGAGCAAGGCCACCAGACAGATTCAAGGCCAAAGGAGCTAAGGTCTTGGCCCTGGGTGGGCAGTGTGTCACAGGTGGCTGTGAAGCTCCTCTGGCACCGTACCTGGCTTGAAGCCAAGCAGTGTGTGCATAACACCCACAGGATAAGTCTTAAGACTGCCCCAGGCTAGCCCTTCTGGATTCACTGAGGAACATGGTTGGGTGCAGAAGCGGAGCAGCTTCTGGCTGGGCAGGTAGTCTGCACGGTGCTCTTTCCCCCAGCAGCCAGATACCCTGTCAGTTGGAGGATAGGCTAAGTCACACATTGGCACTCAAAGGCTATGCTCTGAGGAAGGCTTAGCTATAGCTGAGACTGCAGTGTCCTCAAATCTGAGGAAAAGAGGCAGGCAGGTGCAGAGGCTCACCCTGGGGCCATGCCACTCAAGGCCCTAGGTGGTCAGGGTCCATGATGGTCTGCATCACGTCCACATGGCTGTAGGACTTCCATGCCTGCCTGTTGCAGCACTTCAGGATACTTCCCAGCTGCTGCCCGGGGCCCACCTCAAAGGTGCTGGGGAACTCCATGCCTTTCTTCCGCTCGTAGATGGAGTGCATGGTCTGTTCCCACTTCACTGGCGACACCACCTGCTGCCCTAGCAGCTTTCGGATGTATTGTGGCTGTGTGTATCTTTGCCCACTGACGTTGGAATGGACAGCAACCAGTGGCTTCTTGATGTTAATCGTGCCTAGAACTTTCATCAGGGGCTCCACAGCTGGCTCCATGAGGCAGGTATGGAAGCCTCCACTTACAGGCAGCATCTTGGTGCGCCTGAAGTAATACTTGGCAGAATTCTTCCGGAGAAACTGAAGGGCCTGGAGGGAAAAATAAAAGGAATCTCACAGAAGCCAAGGTTCCAGCTGTTGCTGGCATCCTCATGGATGCACAGCAGTGTGAGTGTGTATGTGTGTTTAGTATATATGTGTGTGTCTGTGTGTGTGTGTGTGCATGGTGCTGGGGTGGAACTCTGCATATAAGCAAGACTCTTCTACCACTGAGTTCCATCCACAACCCTGGGCTTTTGAGACAAAGCTATGGTACAGAGCCCAGACTAGCTTTGTCTCATAATCCTCCTGCCTCCACTGTCTGAATGTTGGGATTACAAGGTGTGCACCACATGTGGCCCATACGCTCTTCAGCTATAGCCTTAGTTCATTTTTTACTCCTAGTTAACTTGGTTGTACAGTCAATGTCCCTCCCCACAGTCTGTCTTGTCTTTATCTTTATGTGCATGAGTGTTTCACCTGCATGGATGCCACATGCATATCCAGTGCCCAAGGACAACAGACAAGGACATCGGATCCCCTGAACTGGAGTGATGGGTGGTTGAAAATTACTATCTGGGTTCTGAAAACCGACCGTGAGTCCTCTGCAAGAACAAGTGCCCCAACCACTGTACCATCATCTCTCTCCAGTCCCCAACCACTGTACTGTCATCTCTCTCCAGTCCTCCAGTCCCCAGCTGTCTTTGGAGGGAGCTGACGTTCATCTGCCCCAACTGAGAAGTGACCATAGCTGTTAAACAGAAATGCAGTATTGGCCTGACCGGTGGATCTCACTCCAGACCACTCACTGTAATTACACTGTAGCCATCTCTCCTCATTTCTGACGGTGCTGCTTTGACTATCTGTCTATCTCTGTACCCCACTCCCTGACGAATGCACACGGCTCCCTGGGCATGGCAGTGGGACTTCTGACAATGAAGCCCAAACCTCCCTCCTGTCTTTTGTCCCATGTTCCAGTCCAGCCCAGCAGTCAGGCATGGAGCTGGCAGGCCAGGTGTACGCTCTATGTCACGAGAGGTCTGGGCTGTTACTGTTTCCAGTTCTTTTCAACCCCAGTGTTCGACACCCACTGAGGACACACCTCAGGAACTGGGAGACTCTCTGACCCCATAACACCATCTGTCCCACTCTGCTTGGATTTGATCTCATGGAGGCATCAATGCATACAGCTGCTCAGTGACACTTCCTGAGGCACAGAGTCCCCACGTGCTTCTCAGGCAGAGTTCTGGACTAATCAACTGCAGAGCCATTAAAGACAGGCCACACTCTCTAGATACAGAAGGCTCCTCTATAAAGGCCCCAGTTCCAAATATTGCCAAAAAGCCAAGGAGCCTTTCCCATATCAATTGATGGAAATGCACTCCACACTCAGTGGAACCCCAGTCTTCACCTGAGCTTTTTGGGGTAGCACTGCCAAGGCTACCAGGCCTTGGCACACCTGGGATACCACACCTGGGATGTTAGCCAGGGTCTCCCAGGTGCAGTAAGCAGACTGGATGTGGTAGAGCAGAGTTCTGCCTACCTGGGGCCTCCTGTGCTACTCCGACTGCTCATGGGGGTGAGCACCGTGACCCTCTACCATGTCATGTTAGTCACCAAGGGGCTGCAGTGCTCACAGGTTCAGAGGTGGTATTTGAAGTCATCCAGCAAAAGTGACCCAGACAGTGGGGACAAAAAGACTGGCCAAGCGAGGGACCCACCAGTGTGAGAACATGCATTTAGTGGCAAAGAACTGTGTGAGTGTGTGTGTGTGTGTGTGTGTGTGTGTGTGTGTGTGTGGTGTGTGTTTTGTTTCGTTTTTGAGACAGGCTCCCACCATGTAGTCCTGGCCAGCTTGGAACTCACTATGTAGACTAGACTAGCCTTGAACTCAGAGTGATCCTCCTGCCTCTGCCTCCCAGGTACTGGGTTAAAGAAGTGCATTATATGTTTCTGGTTTTGAGACAAGGTCGTAGGTAAGTAAGGCTGGCCTTGAACTTACTATTTAGCCAAAGCTGGCCTTGAACTCACTATGTAGCCAAAGCTGGCTCTGAATGCCACATCCTTTTGCCTTCATCTCCCATGTGCTGGGTTAACATGGCTTCAGTGGCAAATGCTGAAGCATTTGATTGTGAGTTCAGGATCAGCACAGCTGCACAGAAAGATTCTCAGATTTCTGGCTCTTGTTTTTCCACCTCAGCTTCCACTTGTGTGATAGGATAAAGACGCCTTCTAGATGGTAACTGGCCCATACATGGCTTCTGGCCACTTTCTTGACATCTCAGGTAACACAAAGTCCCCAGCTCCCACTTCCACAGGGCTCCTACTCCTCCACTCAGGCCCTTTGCTTGTCCTGCCCGTTACTGTGTTCCTAGATTGGAGTGGCCTTGTTCCTCTGCTGTTCGTCTCATGACATGAACACTAATGGGTCTGTGTCTCTAGTGCTGGTACATAGAATGTCATGAACACTAATGGGTCTGTGTCCCTAGTGCTGATATACAGAATGTCTTGGTAAGTGACACCCAAAGAAGAGTAGCAAGCACTTGAATGCAAAATCAGACACTTAAGAAGCCAAGCAAAACCACAGAAGACAGCTCTTCTTCAAGTGCAGCCAGACCTCAAGCTCTTAAAAAGCCAGAACACAGACATGGTGTGACCTGGCCCTCTGACCTGACCCACAACCCAGGCGGCTGGGTCACAAATGTCCTGTCTGCAGGGGACCAGACAATCTCCTGGCTTCCACTTCCCTCTACAGACCTCACTCTGCCACACGTGCCCTCTGCCCTCCGACATGTTCTACAGATTGCGGCACAATAGACTGGAATCTGTGAGGGCGGCTCCCATGAGCACTAACCTCTAGGTGTCCTGAGATGACCCTGCAGTCAGGAAAGAGGTAGTTGGACACCTGGCACACCGGGTTCTCTATGCCCAAAGACTTGCAGTGCTCCTGGGCTTCCAAGCAGGCAAAGGAGAAGTTCGACTGACGCTGGCCGAGGACAGACAGCATCCCACTGGGAACAGCTTCCGATGCTTCTTGCATAGCTTCAGCTCGGACCTTCACTGCATACAGACCTAGCCAGAAGGAAGTGCATTTGGAAGTCTAACTGTGAAGTGGAGGCTGAGCCGTCATTCGGGGAAACAGGGACAGTGGTACTGACTACCAGTCCCAGGGCCACAGTTTTAATTATCTTTATGTGTGTGCTGAGTGGCTACATCCAGCATAGAAGAGAACTTGCATAGGATTGACCTGAGTTCAAATCCTTAGCACTCACATAAAAAGTCAAGTATGGCTGTAAACCTATAACCAAGCAAAGTGGGAGGTGGGCCAGCCTAGCTCCAGGTTCAAGGACAGACCCTGTCTCAGCCGAGTGAGTGGTTAAGACACACACTGGTCTTCTCTAGCATCTGTTGGTGCACATACATAGTACACACACGTGAATACAACCACAGAGAGAAGGGGAGGGGCAGGGCAGAAGGGAGAGGAGGAACAAAGGTGAAAAGCAAGCCAGGCAGTGGTGGCGCACACCTTCAGTCCCAGCACTCAGGAGGCAGAGGCAGCAAAGAGACTGGCTCAGCATCTAAGAGCGTTTCTGTTCTGTAGAAGACTAGGGTTCTGTTCCCATCACCCATATTGAGATAGCTCACAAGTTCCTGAAACTCCAGTTTAAGGGAATCTAGTGCCCTAGGCACTGCACACACAGTACACATAAACTCACAAGCAGACACATGGAAAGATCAATCTAACTCAAGGAGCTTCCAGCCAAGGCACGACTGAAGACTCTTTGGTTGTCAAAACTGTGAGAGATTCTGTTGACAGTGATGGACAAAGACCAGGAGTCCTGCTACAAGGAGCACCCTACAGTGATCAAGAAAACCCCAAAAACAAGAATCCTCTGGTCCCAAACATCAGTGTGAGTGCTTCAGAGCTCAGTGAGGGGCAGAGAGGAATAGACTTGGTGTGGGGTAAGCCCCAACTTCAGGTCCAACTTTCAGCTGTGTAATTCAGACCTACAACATTCACTCTGCCTGGGCTGTTACTTAAGAAAAGCTGAAAAGGAACATTCAAGAGCCCCAGACACTCAGGCAGCTGTAAAACTAGAAACAAGCACATGAAGCACATAAAACACGGCTGTCATTAACCAGGCAGGAATAATCCAGGCAGAGCATGAGAGCCCAGCACTGCCAAGGCAGGAGTAGAAATGGGCTCAGGTACAGCTCCAGGGCTAAGACACTGACGAAGGACTGTGACAGCACTCCTGTCCTCTCCCAGTGTCTGCTCCTTGGGCAGATCAGGCTGACTGGAACAAGGAGAGACAAAGGCACTGCCTTGGGCTTGACAGAAGAGCGAAGACCTGGAGGGGAAGCGGCCTCACACCCTTCTCTATGCGCGCCATTCACTCAGCACTTGGATATGTTTGTAAGGAATTTACAGCTCTGTGCCCCAGGCAACTGTGGGGCACACACGTGCAGAACTGTGACAGGAAGCAGAGCACACTGCAAGGTAGAGGGTATGTGTGACCCTCTCCCATGGGAGTGGAAAAGCAATGACGACGACACACTCACCTATGAACCCACTGTCATTCTGCAAACCATACACAGTACTGCAACCTAGTGGTTTCCGCAGGACATGGACACACTGCTAGCCCTTCCATGATAGTAATGCTTTTAAAAACAGCATTGGAGTGGAGATGTAGCTCTGTGGCAGAGTGCTTGCCTAGCATGCTTGGGGCCATTGGTTCAATGCCCAGCACCACTCCCTCAAGAACACCTCTCCCATTTCTTCCAACCCCAGCAGGCTCTAATCTGCCCTTTCTACCAACTGGACTGTGCACACTCATATTACAGTTTAACTGTATAGTTAACTCCTGTATAGCTCTCCTGTTTACATTCCCAGAAGCAGGAACCTGGGCTGACTTCTGCACACTCTCAACCTTCATCTCCCATAGGTATCAGTGCTGTTCGTGTGGGCTGTCTTTCACTTCCCTGTTGACCAGTGTCGGCAAACATGGGCTTATCATCCATCTGGGTCTCATCTCCCTAGAAATGTGCGTTCAAGTCCTTTCCCTGAACAGAACCATAAAGCAGATTGTAAAACAGTGAATCATTCTGTCAGGCTCTCGCTCTCGCGCGCTCTCTCTCTCTCTCTCTCTCTCTCTCTCTCTCTCTCTCTCTCTCTCTCTGGTCTGTCTATCTCTGCCTCTCCCTCCCTCCCTCTCCCACACCCCCAGACTGAGTGTTACCTATGGTAGACTTGAACTCAAATGCCCTCCCTCTGTCCTTTTTGAGACAGGGTCTCACTATATAGCCCTGGTGGATCTGGGACTTGCTATGTAGACCAGGCTGGCCTTGAGCTCACATAGGTCCACCTGCCTTTCCTCATTCTCCAAGGGCAGGAGCCCCAAGCTCAGCACAAGTGATCTTTTTGCCACAGCCTCCTGAGTAGCCAAGGCTACAAGCATGATACTTTGCCCAGTTTCAGCTTAAAAAAAAAAAAAGATCTTAGGAAATGGGCCTGGAGAGCTAGCTCATCAGTTCAGAGTACTAACTCCTCTTGATCCAAGCTCAGTTTCCTGCACTCAAGCTGGGTGCTGAAAATAGGCTTTGCAAACACTAGGCAATAAAGTATTCATCTACTCTTTTTTTCATAACATGTACTGAACATCTTCCAGGTGTGACAGACATAGAATGTGACAGTCTTAAGAATGCAAAAGGAGGGCCAGCAAGAGGGCTCAAGGGGTAGAGATGCCCGTGGCTAAAACTAACAGCCTGAGTTCAATTCTAGAAATCCATGTTAGAAGGAATAGACCAACCTTAAACATTATCCTCTAATATCCTCACATACACGAGGCATGTGTATGCATACACACATACATATATACACACACCGAGGCATGTGCATGCACACACACATACATATACACACACTGAGGCATGTGCATGCACACACACATACATATACACACACTGAGGCATGCACACACACACACACATACATATACACACACTGAGGCATGTGCATGCACACACACATACATATATACACACCGAGGCATGCACACACACACACATACATATACACACACTGAGGCATGCACACACACACATACATATACACACACTGAGGCATGTGCACGCACACACACATACATATACACACACCGAGGCATGTGCATGCACACACACACTTTTATGTAATTAATTACACACAGAAAGCAAACACACCTCAAATCCCTGAGACCTCAAAGGGGATAGATAGAACCCAGTCCTTGAGCTCCAGTGTCATCTGCAGCCCTGTGTTCCCTTCCCGACAACCCTGGCGTGGATCCAGCACCACTGTCCACAGAGTCCCCTGTCCCCACTGAGCCCAGCAAGAACACAACCTAAACAAGCCACACTTCTTGTGTACCTTCAGAAAACTCCATGGCTCCAGCAAACACAAGGGCTGCAAACTCTCCCACGCTGAAGCCAGCCGCAGCAACACAGTTCTCAATGACCTGCGGTGACAGAGCAGATTATGAGGCTGAATCTTCCAAAGAACTCAGTCCTGGAATATGTCCCCCGCCTCCCCATAACTGTCAGGGCAGTTAAGTGTCACCATGAGCCAATTCTATTGGCCTGGTACTTCCCTCTATTGATGAGGACTTTAGCAAGGCAGCTAAGGTCAATCCTAGTCACACCATGAGCCAGAGCTCTGGCTCCTCTTGCCTCTGCCCGGAGTGGCTTCTGGAGCACATGGGGTATAGAAATTACAAGCACACTGCCGGTGGTCACTCACGGTTGTAATCAGCACCAGAGGAGGCTAAAGCTAAGGAGTTTTGAATCCAGTGCCAACACAGCTACAGTACAGTTCACCCTTCCCATGCTCCCAAACAAAACAAAAGTACAGGCATTAAAAATATGATTTTCTGGGGGCTGGAGAGATGGCTCAGCCAGCAGTTAAAAGCACTGGCTGCTCTTCCAGAGAACCCTAGTTCAATTCCCAGCATCCTTGTGGCAGCTCACAACTGTTTCTATTCCAGAGGATCCAACACCCTCAGAGACACAAATGCAGACAAAACACCAATGCACATAAATTTTAAAAACATGATTTTTCAGGCCACAGAGAAGTGGATAGGTCCCCCAGACCTATTTCACATTACTGCTAACATAAAGTAGATAATGCTAGTATGTATAAAATCTCAGCACAGGCTTGGCCCAGAGAAGCACTGGGTGAATGTGTCACAGGACCATGCTCATCCCTGTTACCTGAGCCTCCTGTCACTCCTAACAATTACCTCAGAAGGTGAGTGTGAAGGTAGAACAGAAGATCTCGGCACCAGTTAATGTGTATTATCCTGGGATTACTCTATCTCAGCAGCAAGTGAAGTCACATGCTCTAATATCTGCTGTGCCATTTTCTGTCTTTTTAGATGGGGTCTCACTATGTAGCCCCGACTGGCCTGGAACTCACGAGATCTGCCTGTTTTTTCTTCTTTAGAGATTGTGTGTGCAAGTGTGCGCGCACACCAGTGGTGGCCAGAAGAGGGCAAAGGATGCCTTGGATCTCAGGTTACAGGCATTTTACCAGCCAGGGTCCTGGGGACTGAAATTGACTTCTACATGAGCGGCAAATACTCTTAATGGCCGAGCCATCCCGAGCCTCCAACATCAGTTTCTTAGTTCCTTTCACTTAAGGAAGTCATCCTATAGAAACATCTTAAAAGGGTTGCAGAGACAGAAGGCTCAGCAGTTAAGAGCTGCTCGTCCAGAGAACCCACATTCGAGTCCCAGCACCCACAAGGCAGTAACAAATTGTCTCTAACTCAAAATCCAAAGGATCCAGTATCCCCTTCTGGCCCCTGGGAGCACCAGACATGAATGTCACTCACAGACATACCTGCAAACTAGCCATACCTAAATCTTTAGCATTTAATAATTATTCCAGCCGGGCGTGGTGGCGCACGCCTTTAATCCCAGCACTTGGGAGACAGAGGCAGGCGGATTTCTGAGTTCGAGGCCAGCCTGGTCTACAGAGTGAACTCCAGGACAGCCAGGGCTACACAGAGAAACCCTGTCTCGAAAAACCAAAAAAAAAAAATTATTCCAACAACTCAACCTCATCTAAAATCATGGCCCTTACCCTTCTGTGTATTTCTTTTTCTGACACACATCTTCAAAAACTTGTTTTTAAATTTATTTATGTGCATTGTACTTTACTTACATGTACTTCTTCTACATGAGGGTGCCAGATCCCCTGTAACTGGAGTTATAGACAGTTGTGAACTGCCATGTGGTTGCTGGGAATTGAACCAGGGTCCTCTGGAAGAGCAGCCAATGCTCTTAACCACTGAGCAAGCTCTCCAGCCCCTCAAAAAAATTTTTTTATGTGTGTGGCTAGGTGTGGTGGCACGCACCTTTCATCTCAGCTCTTAGGAAGCAAGAGGATCTCCTCGAGTATGAGGCCAGCCTGGTCTACAAAGCAAGTTCCAAGATATTCAGGACTGCTACACAGAGAAACCCTCTCTCAAAACACACACACACACATTTGTGTATGGATGTTTTGCCTGTTTATGTTATGTGCACATGGTGCACATACCTGATACCCCCAGAGGCCATAAAATGGCATCGGGTCCCATGGAACTGGAGTTACGGATGGTTGTGAACCACTACATGGGTGCTGGGAACCGAACCCAGGTCCTCTTAATTTCTAAGCCATATCTCCTGCCCAACACATTCATCTTTAATGTGCTATGTAAACTCGGTGCATTAAGTGTGAACTGTCTGCTCGTCTAAGATGCAAACTCCCCTGGAGCAGGGATCTTTATTTTGTGCAGTACGTCTAGAATACTATCAAGGAGGACCAGAATGGGGGCCAATAAAAACCAGACTGAGGAGCCCTGAGACCCAGCAGGCGGGGTTCGGCCCTCGTTCCTCAGCTCACCGCCGGCTGCAGGTGATGTAGCTTCTCTACGGCGGCCAGCGAAGCCACAAAGACGGCGGGCTGGCAATGCACTGTGCGGTCCAGGTCCTCCTGAGGCCCCCGCAGGCACAACTCCAGCAGGTCGTAGCCTAGCACCCGGTGCGCGGCCTCGTAGAGCTGCCGCACACGCGGGAAACGGAGCAGGCCGCCACCCATGCCGACCGCCTGGCTGCCCTGGCCCGGGAAGAGCAGCACAGAGCAGCGCGAGGGCGGCCGCCGCGCCACCGCCTCCTGGGCTCCCTCCTCGGCCACGCTGGAGTCCCGCAGCAGCTCCGCTACGTCCACGGCGCCCTGCGGCGGCTCCCGCAGGCTCGAGGCGGCGCGACGGCCCCAGGAGCCCCAGGCCCACCGGGCCCGAGCTACCCGGGCGCTCATCCCGAGACGCAGAGCGAGTGTGCGTTACTGCGGCAGCTGAGATGCACTGCGGCTGCGCAACAGGGCGGTCCTTCGCGTATTTCCTGTCGGGTCACCTGAGCAGCCAGAAAAAATACGTTCCTATGTTACTGATGTTACCAGCTCTCAGACTATTTGCAGTTGCATGTTGATCTTGGAGTGGCCCGTGAGTTTCCTTAAACTTCTCCAGCCAGGAACCGGAGATAGCATTTCATAGTGAGCCTTCAATAGGTATCTACGTACTAAATTGTACGTCACCGTCCAGTAGAACGTGAAAGTACCGCAATTGTTCTTTTGGTTTTTTGTTGTTGTTTTGTTTGGTTTGTTTGGGTTTTTTTGTTTTGTTTTGTTTTGTTTGCCCATGATTCTGCCAACTCTACTAAGCAAACAGTTCTCTTGCTATCTACAAAGCACAACCAAGGTGTCCGGCTCATAATAAGAAGCCAGTAAATTTCTGTGTCGTGGAACCAGGTCCACAATCTGAACCAAGTCAGATTTGCTTTTTAAATTCCTCAATTTACGGCCGAGTTATAGGGGCACACACCGCTAATCCCAGCATTTCGAAGGCAAAGGCAGGTAGATCTGAGTTCGAGGCCAGAATAGTCTACAGAGTAGTTCCAGGACAGCCAGGGCTACACAGAGAGACCCTGTCTCAATAAACAAAACAAACAAATGTCTACAGAGAGAAACTGTCTCAATAAATAAGTAAGTAAGTAAATCCTCAGTCTACAAAAAAAGGAGCCAAATATCATAAAGACTGAGCACCACATGGTTAGTCACAGAACGAGGACTGGAAGTTATACTTATGCTGTCTCTGAAAGCTATTTTGAGTCTGGGTCAAACTGATCTTTACCTGTGCCCTGCACCCCATTTCCAGAACTTTGATCTGTTCTCATTACCTGCCAGTGTCTGTTAAGGTGCCCAGGAAATCCGCCCCCACCCCAATACTCACCACAGTCTTTATAATGAGAAGAACTATGTGGCGTTAGGTCTCAGTTAGCTCTGGCTGGCATACCAATGCCATAGACTTAAGGGCCTAAATAATGAAAATTATATGTCAGAGTTCTTGAGGCTGAAAAGTCCAAGGTCAAGCTTGGCACTTGCAGATTCAGTGTCTGGGAAGAGTCTGTTTCCTGGTTTGCAGATGACGAGCTTTCTATATCTGTTAGGCTCCAAACCCAGGTACCCTAGTCACCTAACTCTTGTTAGTATACAGGCAATTCCACTGGCTTGCTCCCAGGGACCTAGCAACTGCTTACCACATCACCTGCCTTAGCCAGCTATGCCAGATGTGTTACAGCCATCCCAGATCTCTCTTTGTTCAGACACTCTCTTTCTTTTTCTCTTTCTGCTCCCCCCTCTCTGCCTCCCTCTCTACGTGCCAATTTCCCTGGCCTCCTTTTCTGAGACCAGTGAACCTGCCCGAAAGCTGCCCCCAATAAACTAGCTTTTATACTTTTACTTGGGCTTGAATTGGCTTATTTTGTCAGTAGGGAAGTCCTATTAATCTCCACATGAAAGATGGGGGTGTTTTCTAATAAGGGTATTAATCTAATTCATGAAGGCTTTGCCTCTACTTAATCACCCTGACCCTCTGGGTGTCCTCTAAATATCTCTAAATGCCTTCACCCTGGGGATTAAAGGCTCAATATATGAATTTGATGTGTTGGAGGGGATGTACCACTCAGTACTCCACGTCACCAAACATATCTCACCGAGTTGGAAGAAAATCAAATAAGCATTTCAGGTTGTTCAGTCTTATTTTGTCATTTAATGTTTTCATATATGTGTGAGAGCATGCACACACGTGTGTGTATGAGATTGATAGATAGATGGATGGATAGATAGATAGATAGATAGATAGAACCTTACTATGTAGCCAGCCTGGAACTCACTATGTAGACTAATGGAGATCTGCCTGCCTCTGTCTCCTGAGTGCTATGATCAGAGGAGTGGACCATCACACATGGCTATTTTTTATTTTTAATTATCTGTATATGTGTGGGGGCTTGGAGAGTTCAGAAGAGGGTGTTGGATCCTCTGGCTCTGGAGTTATAGGTGGTTTTGAACCACCTGATGGGGGTGCTGGGAATGGAACTCAGGTTCTCTGCAAGCTCAACAGTGCTGAGCCACCATTTTCTAGCCTTGAGATCTGGCTTTTGATAAGGAAAAGGTCATATCCCACTAGAGGAAATTTACCGGTGGTGGGGTGAAAGCGGTGCAGAGTTCTACAGCCTAGGGTCCAGAAATACACAGCCAAGGACTGTTCTGTTGTCACATGTGTTCATGTGTGTGTGCGTGTGGAATCTGTGCACCATGGCGGTATGTGCACACATGCATGTGTACGTGTATGCAGAGGCGGGGAGTCGATATTGATTGACCTCCTCTATTGCTTTCCACCTTGTTTTGGACAGGGTATTCCACTGAACCTGGACTTCACTGATTCACCTAGCAGGGTGGGCCAGCAGGTTCCAGAGATGCTCCTGACTCTTCCTCCTGAATGCTAGCATTGCAGGTGCACTCTCCCATACCTGGCTTACTTACATGGACTCTGGCTATCTGAACTGAGGTCCTCAAACTTGTGCAGCAAATACGTTACTGACTGAGCCATCTCCCTGGCCCAAAGGAATCTTTTTGAGAGCATAAATTCCTGCCTGACAGTGGTGGTGCATGCCTTTAATCCCAGTACTCAGGGGCAGAGGCAGGCAGAACTCTGTGAGTTCAAGGCCACCTCTGTCTACAGAGTGATGTGGGCTGTAAAGCCACGCCAGGAAGTTTGATAAGTAGAGCTGGTTGAGACCCAGAGACTCAGTGGGCACACACCTGAGGATCAGCGACTTCCTGCTCCCTGCCAGATTCCCAGCCTGGAACAGGTGCCACACTCCTCACATAAGAAAATGTGACCTGTGGCCATGTGGCCCCAAAACAGAGGTCTCCATGCTAACGAGGTGCCTAGAGGCCCTGGAGGGCTTAGCCAATAAGCTTCCCTTCCCAGACATTCCTCTCTACAAAAGGTCTTTAATCTCAGGCCTACTCTGAGAAAATGGGTATAGGCCATTTCCCACCATGAACAACTAATAAACTGTTTAGAACCATGGATTGTCTTGGATGAAGAACGTGGATCTTCATCAAGATCCACTGTGGGGAGCCATGAAGAAGACATTCGCCTACAGAGCTGCAGCCTAACCTCCCACAGAAGGCCTCTCTGCACTCCCAGCTCCAACTGCCACCAAGCATGTCTCCACCAAGCTAAGGACAATCACCCATGGGACAAGCTGGGGCTTCCCCCTCCCCCAACCTCTGGCTCCGGGCTAGATACTGTCCCCAGTCCAAGCTATGTCCCCACTCTGTTCTCTGCTCTTCAGAGACTTCCATCTGGACGTCCAAGAGTCTGAGAACCCTAAGGCCCTGGCCTTGCCACAGGCATTGGACCCCCAAACCAGCTCTGGCTTTCCCACATCTCAGACTGAGCTTTCACACCCACCCCACAGCAGTGTCTTGGTGCTTCCCAACAGAGATGGTGCGAGGTAAGTGCAGTCAAACTCCCTGCATTCTGCCTCCCCAGTGGTGGGGCAGACACAGACAGAGTGAGTTCCAGGATAGCTACATAGAGAAACCCTGTTTCAAAAAAACAAAACAAAACAAAAACAAAAAAGACATATAAATTCCACAGACAGAAGGAAGATAGAAATCCTAGTGACTGATTGTATTGAAAACAGAAAGACGATAAGCAGTGTCACCTGTCCTGGCTGACCCTAGACTCTCTCCAGACATGGAGAAAGCTGAAGAACAGGTCTCACTGGTGGTGGTGGCTCACACCTTTGATTCCAGAAGCAGGTGGATCTCTAGTTTGAGGCCAGCCTGGTCAACAAATTCCAGGAGAGCCAGGGCTACACAGAGAAACCCTGTCTCAAAAACAACAACAACAACAAAACAAAAGCCAGGTCTCATTCCATTAGCAGCATCCGTTACAGCTCAGCTGTGTGCAATAGCAGCTCCTTCTAGCCACAGGGGGAGAAAGAAGGTGCAGATCTATGTGAAACTATGCTTGAAAATGATTAGATCCTAGAGCCTTTCTGTTCCCAGCCACTGGTCCCTATTCCTGGGATCATCTGAGCTTCCGTTTGGAAAAGATCAAGGGAAAGGCGAGACATGAATTCAGGGGTTCCTTTGAAACAGGCTCACGGTGAATGCTGACTCTAGAGATCCACTCCAGTGCTCTGCTTCAGAAAGCTCCTGGAATCCTAAAGTAACCCTTATCCTCAGACCCTTATCCTCCAAGTAAAGGACTGGAGAGCCCTGGTAAATCCTAAGCATTTCGGGAAGAAAACCCCGAGGTCACTGATATTGCAGAAGAGAAACCTAAACTACTGAACTCTCACCCACAGGCTTATTGTTTTTCAGTTCTTTGATGATGATGATGATGATGATGATGATGATGATGATGATGATTACCACCATGATGTTGATTGGGCTTATTCGGGAGAGGGTTTCTCTGTGTAACTGCCCTGGCTGTTCTAGAACTTGCTTTGTAGACTGGGCTGGCCTTGAACTCAGAGATCCACCTGCTTGTCTCCCGACACCCAGCTTTTGTACATTTTTTTAATTGTGAGAAGACATCTAAGGATTCCCATGCATCTAAGAAAAGCCTCTGATGGGCAGAAAAGAAAGCCAGCATAAAGAATTTGGAAGCCGAGGAAAGAAGTAAACAATTGTTTTTAAATGTTAACTTTAGGGCCAGTAAGATGGCTCTGTAAGGTAAGGGTGCTTACTGGTAAGCCAGAAACCCTGAATTTGGTTCCCGGAACCTACGTGACGGAAGGAGAGAACCAAGTTTGGCAAGTTCTCCACTGAGCTCATATACAGAATAAATACATGTTAAAAAAGTAATTAAAGCCGGGCGGTGGTGGCGCACGCCTTTAATCCCAGCACTTGGGAGGCAGAGGCAGGCAGATTTCTGAGTTCGAGGCCAGCCTGGTCTACAGAGTGAGTTCCAGGACAGCCAGGACTACACAGAGAAACCCTGTCTCGAAAAAAACCAAAAAATAAATAAATAAATAATTAAAAAAAATTAAATTAAAAAAAATTTCAAAAGTAATTAAAAAATATCACTGATCTCTTCAGAAAGTAAGACAGTGTGGTTATAAGAGAGAAATGGGCAACAATTGAAAGCAAAGGGCAAAGCTGAGTTGAAACCTTCAGTGAAGTCCAGAAGAAACCACTGGGGGAGGGAGGGGACTAAAGAAGTGAAACAGAAGCACTAAGCAAGAACAGAGAATGAGAAGAGCAACACCGGAAGTCCAGGGCTGTGAGTGACAGGCATTCCAGAAAGAGAAGTGAGGAAACAGAAGATGGGAAACTGGAAGAAAAAAAAAGCAAGGCCTTCCCATACTGTCAAGGACTGCAGAAACCAGACATGATGGTGTGTGCCTGTATCCCCAGCATTTGAGAGGTCAGGATGCAGGATCATGAGTTCAAGGTCAGCCTGGATTACACAGAAGACTTCAAAAATAAAGATTAAACAAAAACGGGAGCTGGAGTGATGGCTCAGAGGTTAAGAGCACTGGCCAGCCGGCAGTGGTGGTGCACGCCTTTAATCCCGGCACTTGAGAAGCAGAGGCAGGCGGATTTCTGAGTTTGAGGCCAGCCTGGTCTACAGAGTGAGTTCCAGGACAGCCAGGGCTACACAGAGAAACCCTGTCTCAAAAAACCAAAAAACCACAAAAAAAAAAAAAAAAAAAAGAAGAAGAAGAAGAAGCACTGGCTGCTCTTCCAGAGGGCCTTGGTTCAATTCTCACAACCATTTCTTAACTTCAGTGCTAGGATGTCCAATGCCCTCTCCTGGCCTCTGTGGGCACCAGGCACAGACATGGTACGCATACATATATGTAGCAAGATATCCATACACATAGAACAAAACTAAGAAAGGTCAGGTCCTTCGAGTGCTGGCTCAGTGGACTAAGCTTAAACTCCCATTGAAGGTTGTGCATGTAAAATATCAAATCTTCACAGCTCAAACTTACATCCACAGGCCGTAGCAAGAAGGTGGCATCAACAGACACGTGCACCTGTGACCTATACAGTTGCATTCTGACACCACAGCACAGTGTGAGGCCGCTAGCCCACAACACACCTTCAAGGTTCTGAAGGACAGTGGGACTTCTTAGAGAGGTGTCAGTCATTTATAAAGTCATCTTCCAGGCACTCTGGCAAGAGCTCTAGGAGAACTAGCCAACCCAGACAAAGTGGAGCAGCCACTAAGAGAGAAGAGGCTTTGGTCCATTTTCTGTTTCTATTATTTCTATTTTTCTGTTTCTGTTATTTCTATTACTAAATAACACAGACATCATTCAGTTATATATATACATATGCGCCATTTATATAGAGTACAAGTTTATTTCACTTACAGTTCTCAGGGTTATAAAGTTCAAGGTTAGACGACATCTGCATCTGACAAGAGCCTCCTTGCTGGTGGAGACGCTGCAGAATCCAAAGGATGCAGGGCTTCATCTGGCAAGAGGGGCCACCTCCAAGAACCAGCACTGGCTGGCTTTGATAACAGATCTACACTCGGGATAACCGATGGATGTATTCCTGAATCGTAAATGCATTGGGGCCACACAGTGAGTCCTTGAGACATAGTCATCTCTTCAAGGTCCACCTGGTCCCACCTCTTGATTCTTCATCATGGGGACTAACTTTTCACCTGAGATTTTCCTCCCAGGGGACATTCAAGACTCGGCAAATACACAATAGGACATGAACCCCATCCAGGAGGCAGATAAAGATATACCAGAGGGGTGCAGAGACACTGAAAGGCTACGGGCATGAACAAGGTGTGTAGAGCCATTGCCCCAGGGATTGGCAAGGCTCCAAAGGTGTGCTGAGAGATGTCACAACCAGACCCCCTGTGTTGCTGTGCTAACCAGTTAAGAACAAGAAGCCTGGGACTGGGAAGATGCTTTAGTGGGTCACTTGCTAACCTTTACCGTGCTGCCACCAGGATCTGAGCTTCATTTCCGGAACCTGTGTTAAAACCCTGGGTGTGGTGGTGCACACCCTTAATCCCAGGGCCCAGAAGGTTGAAACAGGCAGATCCTTGGGGCTCCTTAGCCGCCAGCCTCCTCTAATTGACTCACAGGAAGAGGTCGAGGGCTGCCAGCAAGTGGGTGTGGCCAGGCATAGTGCCAAGGTCTTACACAAGAGGCAGAGAGCAGTTAGTTTTGTTTTCTTTTATTTTGGTAATTCTGGGGATTGAAACTCAGGGACCTTTGTGTGCAAAGAAAGCACTCCACAATGGAACTATATCCCAAGTCCCTCATTAAAACAAAATACGGAATAAGATGATAGGTAGAATTTAGCCGGGCACAGTCGGAAAAAACAATATAATACGCAGCTCAGATTGGCTGTCATACCCCTGTCTCAGCCTCTCCCATGTGAAATACAAGCACGTGCCAACACTGTGGCATTCGTTGTCTGCAGAACAGTGGCCTGTCTGCGATGCCCAGAGCAGGGATCTTTCCCCTCTGCGTCCAGGCCTACCATGGAGAGAGAAAGAAAAAAAGAGGGGTGCCTGGCTGAGGGCAGGCCTGGGAAGCCAGGGTGCCTCCGGGTGTGGCGCAGGGAGGGGCGGGGCGAGGCGGGGTCAGCGGCTACCAACCTCTGTGCGCAGTGTCCTTCACAGAGCAGCCAACGACTGCGGGAGTGAGGCTGTGGATAGGTGAGACCCTGACAGCGGGGAGCTAAAAGGGAAACTGAGACCAAGATCAAGTGGGCGGGACTCCTCCCGAGATTGCGCTGCTGAGAGTGGTTGGCCTCTGGGGTCAGCGGCCAAGGTTCTGTGCCTCGGTGGGGCAGGGGCCGATTACTGCTGCCGGAGGCAGCTGGGCGGAGAGAGGAGGGACCCTCTGGCTGCTGGGAATTCTGCTTCCCTTGCAGGAAAGTGCTGGGATTCGTGGGAAACTGAGACTGTGCAAAGGCAAAGCATAGAAGCCAGGACTTGAGCCCCAGCTCAAGAGACCAAAGCCTGCTCCTCCTGCGTGGGTGGTGTGGACGCCTCGTGTCTGTGCCTGGCTGTGGCGGGCGGGGCTGAGAGCCGCTAGCTTCCAGAAACTCCTGATAGTGGGTACCTAGGGGGTGAGACGGACAGACAGCAGGCTTGCTTTTTAAGCTTTTCTCTGATCAGCGTTTTCCGGCTTCTTCTGTTTGTGCTCCCCTTGTTAGGGGTTGTGCAAATGGCGCCTGAAAGCCAGTTTTGTTTGAAAAAGTTGCCACTCCGCAACGCCATTTCCCCACACCCCAGACCTCACGATGACCAGTTCCTGCCGGTCCTAACCGACCTATTGCTGGCACTGTGATTACTTTCAGAATGAGAAAAGCTGGCAATAGATATAAGGAGGATTTGCAAGTTCGTTAAGAACCAAAAGTCCTAAAATTCCTCGGGACAGAAACGGCTCGCTGGAAGGAAAGCTCAAGGATGGGGAGGAGCTTCGCGCAGTGGAAGGAAGAGGGCGTGGCTGGCTCCCTCCTGTTTCTGGGTCGTAGTCTCTAGGGAAGTCCCAGAGCAACAAGTACCCCAGGCCCATTGGCTCCGTCCTAGCTTCACAGACTCAGACGCTGAGTAGCTGGTCTAAGGTTGCCTAGCCAGGTGTGAAGGATTATGGAGGCTGTAGACTCCAGCCTAGGAGAGGGAGGGCTCAGGAATCCTTTCTGGCTATCCTACTAAGAGGTGGGACTCGAGGCTCGATGGAGTGACTGTGCTAACTATGGAGAAGGTAACACTGTTGGCCTGAGACCCATCAGACACTGAGAAGAGTAATGACAAGCCTGTGGACCTGATCCTTGCCCAGGGCACTGTATCCCAAGATGAGGTGACAGAGCTATCGGAGAATGGCCATGTGTCATTATGGATGTTAGAGATATCAACCTGGGATGTTTTACAGTCTTCCCATCAGTTTCTTCACTTGGAAAGTGACACTAGCAATAAACTCCCTTCAGGGACTGTGGATCAAAGAGAGGTGTCTGACTCCTGCCCTGTGGCCACTGTGAGGAATACATGAAGATTGAGCAAAAGAGCCCTGAGAGTGTCTTTGAGTCAGGCTTGGCTCCTCCCCTGAGGTCCTGGGGTGGTGAAAGTGGAGGAGGCTACCACCAGCCTGCTCTGCCTCGTCCTAGTCCATCTGTCTAAGATGCTCTCTAGAAGTGGAGAAGTAGCCGTCTCCTCCCCTAGAGAAAGCAGCTGAGTGATCCTCCCACTGATAGTCACAACCCTGTGTGGAGTTTTCCAGGGAGGTCTTGCTGTCCTGTCCTTCCTTCCTGGAACACCCCAAGGACCCTGAGCAAGCTGGTAACAGGGGGAAGCTTGGGATGCTACGTGCTTTCTAGAAGAGACAGAAATAAAGGGTGAGTGGGCAGCTTTGCCCCCTCTGAGTATCCCTGTCCTGCCCTCTATACCATTCTGGGACTCCACCCTGAGCTGATCTCCTGCCCAGCTCAGCCTAGCCGAGGGGTGACTCAGCTTCGTGGGCCCCACCCCTGTTTGTCTACCACCCCTCCATGTGGGTGACTCAGGAACTGGGCAATCTTCAAGAGGCCCCTGGAAGGTCCCTGGCCCAACTTTCTCCTTCAGTTTCAAGGAGACTGTCCTATTTTGTAACTTTGGATGAAAATAGGGGGTCCTCCCTTTGATCCCCTTAGTGCAGCAGAGCATAAAGATAGAATAGCCATCGCAGGGCAGGGAGGGTGGGAGTAGGAGCCTGGGGTTCAGTGTCTTGTCCCTAGATCCTGTCCTTATGGTATGTCCTTGGGACAGCCATCACCCTATCAATAGAGACTTTGGTTGGTCCTGACTGGGGACTTCCCAGACACAGAGAATGCCCCCTTCCCATTGCTATGATGAAAGCACTTTCTTCCTCAGGGCCATGGTGAGAGGGAAGAGGTACTACCAGTGGGGGTATAAGACTGGCAACCCTCTAAGGTAGGGTTCTCAGGAAGGAAGCCAGTCACACAGGCTCTGACCTGCTAGGGACTGTTCAGAGAAGGCAGCTGCTGAGGGGCCTAAGGGACTTGCTGGTTGTGGGGAAGGGCAGGGCTGGGTTGGAGCAAGAATCGAGTACCCAGAAGGCACTGGTTTCTTTGTGGGAAATGTACATGTTGTCAATGGCTGGGGAGACAGCAATATCATTGACTTGTGTGATTTCAGGCTGTTAGTTTACATTTGGGGAATTTCACCTCAGTTAATAAAACCCATTGTCAGGAGTGATGGTGCTTGCCGGGTAGTCCAAGGGCTTGGGAGGTTGAGGTAGGAAGACTATCAGTTTGAGGCTAGTCTGGGCTATGTGATGATTATCTTTGTGCCCCTATTAAAAGAGGAGAGGCTGGCTGAAGAGATGGCTCAGTAGTTAAGAGCATTGACTGCTCTTCCAGGGGTCCTGAGTTCAATTCCCAGCAAACAGATGATGGCTCACTACCATCTGTAATGGGAACTGATGCCCTCTTCTAGTGTGTCTGAAGACAGCTACAGTGTACTTGTATACATAAAATAAATAAATAAATCTTAGAGAGAGGGAGAGGGAGAGGAGAGGCGGCAACAGTATAAACCAGGCTATAGCAGTACAGGCCTATAGGCCTGTAATCTGAGCCCTTAGGAGCTGGGAGGAGGAAGTAGGGTGATCTTGCATTCAAGGGTAACCTGGGCTATAGAGTGAGTTCCAGGCTAGCTTGGGTTCCACAAAACAAACAAACATCAACAAAACCAATTGAAAACCCTGACAGGTGTCCCCACGCCATAGATCAGGAGTGGTGCTGTGAAGGGGACCTGGCAACAGGACCTTAAGTAGGGACACTGATTCCTTTCCTTCTCCCTCCCTCACCTCCTCTTAAGTCCCTCTGTGTATACCATGCTGATACAGACTTCTCTTGCCTTGGGCCCCGGTGCTGAGGGATTACAAGATGTACTTCAGTGCTGGGAGGGACAGTGCAGTTTCTTGTTTAAACTTTGACAAATGCACAAATGCAGAACAAATGACCCACAGGCTCCATCTACCTCCCCCTGTTCTCAGAAACCAGAGATACCTTCCCCAGTCTGTTTCTCATACCCCGAAGTATACCCTCCATTCAGCTTCTCATTTCCCCAGGTACTCCCCCCTATTCAGCTTCTCATTCTCTAAGGTACTCCCCACCATTCAGCTTCTCATTCCCCCAGGTACTACCCCCATTCAGCTTCTCATTCCCCAAGGTACTACCCCCATTCAGCTTCTCATACCCCCTGGTACTACACCCCATTCAGCTTCTCATACCCCCAGGTACTACCCCCATTCAGCTTCTCATTCCCCCAGGTACTCCCCCCATTCAGCTTCTCATACCTCCAGATACTCCTCCCATTCAGCTGCTCAGACACTCAGGTACCTCCCCCCACCCCATTCAGGTTTAGGTTTGACCTCTAGAACTTGCCACCTTCCCACACAGGCCCCAGTGAGCCCACCCTGCTTCCCATCATTCACCTTCTGCAGTTCCGGGCTTCCTCCCCCATCTTCTTCACCTTGTGAGCTGATGCTTTCCAGGGGCCCTGAGCACTGTCAGTCTTTGTACAGAAATCTCCTCTTGAGGTTCCTCCTGGTGTCTCTAGGCTAAGGCCCAGGCTCGAGGTTTGGCAAGAAGATCACCAAATGTGTCCAAGGGGACTGTGATGTCCATGTCCACTGTAGAGATGGCAAGCTCCCGGTCATCTGTGGAAGGGACTCTTCTGAGAGTGAGAGAGAAAACCGGACATAATCAGGGCACTCAGTGCCTCATGTTGCAGCTAGCTCTCCACTCTGCCTCTGGGCCTCAGTTTCTCACAGGGGTCTCCTGTTTGCTCTACCCAGCTGACACCCAGGGAAAGCCTAATTAATGCACTGGTCATGGCCTCCTCTGGCTCCCTGGATACCACACTGCTGTGGCATTTATTAGAAAGGCGGGATATGTCCCCATTGCAGAGATAAGCAGCTTCTGAGGTAGCCCAGGCTTGCTTGAGGTGACACTGGGCTGAGCTAAGTGAGCAGGCAGTCTTGGGCAGATATTTCCAGTACCCCAGCTTTCTCAAAGGGGGATGAGTCCTGTGACTCAGTAAAGATGCAGAAAAATGCTGGTTACTGCCTTGTCTGTACTGGGAAGGGCTGCCAACCCCCTCCCTGAGAAGTAAATGTTTTGGTCTGCTTTAGGTTATGTTGAAAACAGCTGTGTGGTGGTGGCACATTGCTTTAATCCCAGCACTCAGGAGACAGAGGCAGGTGGATCTGGGTTCAAGGCCATTCTGGTCTACAGAGTGAGTTCCAGGATAGCCAGGGCCACACAGAGAAACCCTATCTCCACTCCTGCTCTCCCCAAAAGTTCATTCTGAAAACAGTTTTCAACTCATTAAAAATGTCCTCTAAGCTATGACTGGATGCCTTACGCAGGATGTTCTAAAGTTCAAGGTCTGTCTGGCCTAGAGAGTGAGTTTAAGGCCAGCCTAGTTACTTACTATTCTAGTTCACTGTCCACGGCTGTGAGAAAGTCCTGTGACCAAAGCCACTCGTGGAGGAAAGGGCTTATGTAGTTTACAGATTATAGTCCCTCGCTGAAGGAAGTCAGGGGAGGAACCTGGAGGCAGAGCTGATGCAGAGGCCATGGAGGAGTGTTGCTTACTGGTTTGTTCCCTTGCTCAGCCTGTTTTCTTGTACAACCCAGGACCTCCACCTCCTCAGGACTGGTACCACTCACAGTGGACTAGGCTCTCCCTCTTCAATCATGGATCAGACAAAGGCCCCACAGACTTGCCTACAGCCAGTCTTCTGATAGAGGCATCAAGTTAAAAAACAAAAACAAACAAAATCTAATTAGGACACTTATCAAGATCTTGTCTCAAAACAAAAAAGTAAAAAGAGATCTGGGCATGCAACACAGTGGTAAAATGTTTGTCTGGTATATATGAGCATTTTTCTAAGCCGTGGTATATGCGATGCATAGGTTTAGCGTTCTCAGAACCAACAAGAAAAAAAAAAAGAATAAGAAAAAAGTTCTCTTCCAGGTTAGTGGTACAGCTCAGAATGCTTGCCCGGCATGCCAAACACTTTATAAACAAAGAAATAAGTCTTCTGAAGCTCGGAGGGAGTGTGTGAGACTCCTCTGTTCTTGAGCACAGGATTAGCTACTTTTCTGTTATTTTGATAAAACACCAGAACCAAGGCAAGTTATAGAAGGGAGAGGTTAGAGGGATAAGAGTCCATCATGGTGGGCAGGCACGGCAGCGGGCAGGCATACTGCAAGGAGCAGTGTAAGACTCTGACGAGCCTTAGTTTACTGGAGACCCCCTGAGGGAACAGCGCAGAGCTGGGGGATCATTGCAAAATCAAGAGGAATTTTATTGTTCTAGCATGCTGGGGTCATCCTGCATCCAAAAGGAGAGGCGACCCCAGGCAGCTCGGTCAGCCGGACCTTTATACAGTCTCCAGGGGTAGCATAGAGAAACAGCAGCTAGGCACAAAATGATTGGTAGAACAGTGTGACTTTTAAACTGATTGGTCTTTAGAGAATGAGGTGGCAGGGACTTCCCTTGTCTGTGGATGGTCTGTCCTGTGGGATGTGTCCTTGTGCTCTGGGCCTCCCCCATCTGCAGGTCGGTCCCCACCCCCTGTGGTCTGAGGAATGTTAATTAGCCTCTCTCTTCCGGAGGAGCAAGTGTTCTAAAGTTCCTGAGCTGACCTCTTCAGCAGGAAGCTCATGTCTTCAATCGCAAGTATGAAACAAAGAAATCAAATTGAAGGAGGCAGGGCTTTTGGCTTTCAAAGCCTGCCCCCCAGTGATGGAGGCCACACCTCCTAAGCCTCCCCAAACAGCACCACCAACCAGGAACCAAATATTCAAATCACTGAGCCTATGGGGGACAGTCTCATTCAAACCACTACAGGCAGTGAGGTTGTTTTTGTCATACTGTAGATTGAACTCAGGGTCTTGTTAATGGAGCCCTCTGTACCTACCACTGGGCTGTTGTGTATAAGATTGTTTCCATCCTTCCCTTTGTGTGTGTGTGTGTGTGTGTGTGTGTGATGCGATGCACGTTTGTGTACAGGCATGGACCTCTGGCCTCCATCAGGTGGCTTCCTCGGTAGATATCCCCTTTATTGAGTGATGTAGAATGTCTTGTTGAACCCAGAGTTTGCCAGTTCCCGTTAGTTTAGCTGACTTGCTCTGAGGATCCTGTCTCTGCCTCCACAGTGCTGGAATGACAGGTGGATTACCAGACCCACACAGCATTCATATGGATTTTTGGGGATCCAAATTCCACTTTTCACACTCTGCATAGCAAATGCTTTACCATACTGAGCCACTTCCCCAGGGTGGCTTCTTATCCAACAAGCAGACACCTGGTTCTCCAGTTACTAACAGTGTGTGTGTTAGTGGGAACTATTTTTCGATGGAGAAACTGAGTCCCAGTCCCAGTACTGACTGGCTTAGCACTCCTATAGCAAGCAGAGGAACAGCTGCTATAACTTCCACACCAGGGTTTCCCATTCTCAAGCTCACAGGGCCTTAACTTCAGCTCAGAGATTGGCTGCAAAGGGCCTGAGACCAGCTCTAAGACATGAAAGAGGGCTGGGACCCAGTCTTGATTGTTTTCCTGCACATTCATGTGTGTAACTTTGTGATCAGAGCAGAGCCTGGCCTAGGCTGTCCTCCTCCTCTGGTGTATGGGGTTGGCGTCTGAAGATCATGATACTCTATGCTGCCCCCTGGGGACACTAAAGTAGATAGCATCTATATTGTGCATAGATGGAAACAGGATTGAAGCGACTGCTCTGAGGTTATGGTAGGTGAGCGTGGAAAGAGGATTTGAGAGAGCCAAGCTTTGCCAGTTGCCAGTCACCAAGGGAATGAATGAATGGTGGGCTGAAGCCCTGCAGCACAAGGCACCGACCTCCCAGCATCCCCAAGTGACACTTAGCCTGAGGTGAAGCAGAACTGACAGAGGGACAGAGAGTAGAGGTCACATCAAGAGACCCCAGATAGAGGGTGAGGTGAAAGAACAGATGCTTGCAGCTGAAGTAGGAAGAAGGTGGGTGGAGCCCTAGTGGCACCCCTGGGCAGGGGCATGAGTGTGGGTGGAGTGGGGACTTCACTTTCCTTCCTCACCCACCAGGAATAGGTGGGCTGGCTAATCCTGGGGAACAGGACCCCAGAGGTGCTGAAGGCGATGATGGATTGGGTTCCCAAGGTTTTGTAGAAGTGCCCTCACCCCCACCCTGTGTTCTCTTTCAGATCTTTCCAGAACAGCAGTTGCAATCGCTATGTCTCAATCCTGGGTGCCCGCCGTGGGCCTCACTCTGGTGCCCAGCCTCGGGGGGTTCATGGGCTCCTACTTTGTGCGTGGAGAGGGCCTCCGCTGGTATGCTAGCTTGCAGAAACCCTCCTGGCATCCTCCTCGCTGGACCCTGGCTCCCATCTGGGGCACGCTGTATTCAGCCATGGGGTAGGTGGTTGGAGGCACTACCATGCAGTGCCCTGGTCCCTCTGGAATCAGGCTGGGCATTGAGTGCCTTTGCAGAGGGAGGCCCATGGACGGAGTGGCGTCATTTCCCATTGAGAAAGAAAGGGTGGTGAGGCTGCCAACCTATGCACTGCAAGACTGAACTTTTTCCTGCTTGCCTCTGGGAACCCTTCCTGGGCTCAAACTACTGAGGCTGTCCCATGTATAAAGGTCAGCGTGAACAACAGCAACATGCGCCAAGGCAAACACGAGGCAGCCACAATCTTCTGGTTGTACTGTACAGCACCAGGCCCTGGTGTGGTCCATTCCCATAAGCCCTCTGCAGCTGTTGCCTCATGGCCTCAACAGCCTGCAATGACCAAACTGCCACTTGCGTGTCCCCTCACACCCCTAGCCTACATTCTGTAGCCACATACTGACTTGGGCTCTCAACTCAAATCTCTGTAGCCATCTTGTAAGAAATGAAGGCCCAGAGAGGGCAAGCAGCTTCTTTGAGATCATACAGAAGTCAGTAGCAGGGCATACTTGAGCCATCGCCGGGTGGTCTCAGAAGAGGGTACTCTTCTTGGCCTTGCCCTGTGATGTCCTGACTGCTTGTCTGTTTCAGGTATGGCTCCTACATAGTCTGGAAAGAGCTGGGAGGTTTCACAGAGGAAGCAATGGTTCCCTTGGGTCTCTACACTGGTCAGCTGGCTCTGAATTGGGCGTGGCCCCCCATCTTCTTTGGTGCCCGACAGATGGGCTGGGTAAGTTTGGCTGTAACTTGACTGTTGGGTCATTGGAGATGGCCCTGGGAGAGCAAGTGACATCACACCCCAGATGGGGTCAGTATCTATAGGTCATGGGGGAGGCCTGCAGTCCCTTTAGGAGTTCTGTGAGTCTGGTGCAATGGAGCCTCTGTAGTCCCAGCTCTCAGGAGGCTGAAGTGGGACAATTGGTTGAGCCCAAGAGAGGGCTAGGCTAGCCTAGGTGACAGGGACCTGTGTACTAATGCCATCTCAGTCCATCTTCTCTCCATGAAGAAAGTCTGGAGGGTCAGGCTGAAGTGGTTGGGGATGCCATCTTGGGTATAGAAGCAATGGTGTGAGACACTAGCATTATATCTGGTGCTCTGTGTTCTGACACATGAGGACAAAATCTCTCCTTAAAAATGTTCTTGTTCAGATCTGGTGATACATGCCAGGCCTTTAGTGCCAGCAGAGGCAGGAGAATTGCTGCAAGTCTGACATCCTGGTCTATAAAGCTAGTTCAATGTCAGCTAGTCAACACAGTGAGATCCGCTTTTAAAAAAAACAAAAAAGGCTGAGCCACTGTGTGTGTGCCATAGCTAGAGCTGTCTGGCCCCTACACTGGCCTCCCGGGTCAGCACTTTACAATGTTGTATCTTCAGGTCAGGGGCCTTTCAGCTGCTGCTCCCCTCTTGGATATGCTGTGTCCCCTTGGGGCTGTCATCCATACTTCACACATGGCACAGTCAGGCAGGGATTTGCAGACAAGGAAACTGAAGCTGAGAACAGAGGCAAGCATCATACCCTAAGGTTCACTAGGGCTAAATGAGGCTTCTAGACTTGGCAAGGCCTTAGTCTTTACACCTTCTGTCTTTGCAGGCCTTGGTTGACCTCCTGCTTGTCAGTGGGGTGGCAACCGCCACGACTGTGGCTTGGCACCGAGTGAGCCCTCCGGCTGCCCGCTTGCTGTACCCTTACCTGGCCTGGCTGGCCTTTGCCACCACGCTCAACTACTATGTATGGCGTGATAACTCCGGCCGGAGAGGGGGCTCCCGGCTCGCAGAGTGAAGGCACCCGGCCATCAGGAACGTGCCCCTTCCAGTCAGGCACCACGGGTAATGGCCAACATGCTTTTATGACCATTGGGCCTGCTGGTCTACCTGGTCTTAGCCCAGGAAGCCACCAGGTAGGTCAAGGTGGTCAGTGCCAAGTCCCATGCAGGGACATTTGTCCCCATCTTTCTGCACTGCCCCAGGCATGCCCTAGGAGCATAGGGCTTTTAAAGTTAAATAAAGTCTCTAACTGTATGTGTAACAGACTCTGTACTTAGTGGGACATCTGGCCTGTTGGACAGGCCGACAGTGGCTATGCAGGATGGCTCTGCTGCTGAGGCTGGGTCTGTCAGGGCTGTACCACCCATGTTCTCCACCTAGGGTGACCCAACCGGCATGAAGAAAGTGTCCAGTCCCAGCGCCCTTTCATATGGGTACTGCCTCAACCTGCTTCCATATGCCTCATGGGTATAATATATGGTCTCTACAGGGCACAAATGACCCATCAGGTACCACAGGCAGTCATGCTGGACACGGATGGGTAGTGCACCCAAGACTTGGGAAGGGCTTCTTGGCAGTGCTCTCCCATTGCCAGGCATGCATATCATAGAGCTCCAGCAATTCCCCAGTGTTCTGCTGAAATGGGGGGTCATTTGCCACCTACAGATGTGCCTCCCTTGCCCACCACTGGAGGCATCCTCTCTTCTATGCTGTCACCAGCTCTTAGGACAATAGCTTTCTGCAACCTTTAATGAGAAGGGCACTTGGCCTGCTGGTTTAGACCAGTCTCTGGTTTGTGCTCATTCCCATAGCACAGGTCTCAACTGTTTACACACTGATGTCCCCAGGCAACTGGCTAGAGGACCTGGGTGGCCAACTATCAGCATGGGAGCCATGTTAATTTAAGATTAGAGGGAGCTGTCAAACACTTCCGTTTGTGGTCAGCCACTGGCATCTCCTTGGAGGGCAAGGAAGGGCCTGCAGGGCTCAGCCTCCTCCTTCCTTCTTCGGCAGCACTGCTGTGGCTGCCTGGGCTCTCCAGCCAACTGCACGTGCCCACCTTGGTCATGTGCTGGCCTTTGGTGACCCCTTAAACAGAGAAAGCGATCAGGGTGTGGATGAATACCAGGAAGATTTGTCAGTGATATAATCACTGTCTACAACTGGCTGATGGCCAGGCCTGATGCTGGGCCCGCTGGCACATGTGAAGTACCTGACTTCTTTGGAAAACCTTTAAATTGTATTTTTGTGTGTACATGCATTTCCACTCACATGTCCCATGGTATACACATGGAGGTCAGAGTATGACTTGTTGGTTCTCTCCCCTGTAGTTCCCGGGAGGTCTTCAGGCTTGACAGCAGTCATTTTTTTACTTGATGACCCTGTTAGCCCCCAGAGCCTCTTAACCACCTCATGAGTTGTGACCTCTCACTCCAACTCCAGAATAAGTAGGTAACACAGAGAATGCTATTTCTCAAGAATACCAGGTGGGGCCAAGCCTCAAACCCTGTGACCTCAAAAGCCCCCTTGGGTTGGTGGTTTAGACAGGTCGGCTCAGAGCTCTTCTCCAGCTTGGAACTGGGACTCTCATTAGGAAGCCAAACTGCCTGAGGGAGCCTGGAGAGGTTTTCTTCTCATTTCTCAAAGCACACATGGTGACATGTTGGGTCTGTCTGCGACCTTGGGGGAACACAGCTGCCCCGCCAGCCCAGGCCTGTGCCTCTAGGGCCCCAAAGAGAAACGACCAGGTGAAAAGAAGGTGTATTTTATTGCAGTATAAAAGGGCAGAGGCCAGTAGCTTTCCAGGGACAGGACCACCAGAAGTGTCTACCCTGCCCCTGATGGTGGCTGGACCCAACATGGATGGGCAGACTCCCTAATAGGTGGCCTACATGCCCAGAGATGAGCAGGAAGAACCATGTCCAGTTATGCTATAAGAGAGGGTCACTTTTACCTTCACAAGTTTGACAGCCACCACAGTGCCCCACCCACAGGAGAGTCTGAAAGCACCTCCCGCCCACTTAACCACACCCACTTCCTAGGGGGCTGGATGTAGGTGCCCAGCAGTTACAGAAACAACTGTGTGGCTGACTTCAAATTCCAGCAACAAAATTAGGAACTTGATGTTACATTGACTTTCTGTAGGTTAAAAGAAAACCAAACAACCCCAAACCTCAGTACTCTGGCTCTGAACCTTGGCAAGAGGCAGCCTGATTCCCACATGAAGTTCTCCCCAGAGCCATCTTAGCAGCTGTGGCATTTCCAGTCACCCCTGCCTGGACTCTGCCATGAAATGTCACAACCCTAGAGCACCCTGGCACCCTGTCTACCACAAGAGCACAGTGGGACTTGGTGAGGTGGCAGCACACAGAGACCATGGGACTCTGAACAGCCTAGCTTCCCAGATGGGAAATACCAAGGGCAGGAGGCATGGCTGGGAAGTCTGCTGGTGAAGGCTCTGGTGGAGGATGCTGAGGCATAAGGCCAGGTTGGCAAATGTTTCCCCTTGGCTGTTCTGGGGCCTGTGAGTACAACACAGGGTCCTCGTACCCCATTTACAGCAGCCATGGGACAGGAGGGCAGAAACTGAGAGAATACTCTCTGGCCCTAGTGGATATGGGGTTTCCAAACACTTCCACGTGGAACCCTGGTTCTGCAGAACACTTCTTTGTCTGAAAACTCTCTAGATGCCAGGAGAAAAGCCCTTGGCTGAGCTGCAGACACGTCAGAGAAGAGAGGGTGTTAAGAGGTACAGAGAGTGCTGGGGCAGAGCCCAGCCCTTGGGACACCACTCACTGTCCCGCTCTGCCACACATGGACCTGATATCCCACATATGAAGCAGGAACACAGCTTAGGAGGGCTGGGCCTTACTTAGGCCGAGGCTCTGGCTGGGGAGGGAAGGAGAGAAGAGAGAGGGGAGAAGGCTGGGACTGCAGACGCAGTTCTGTGAGCACAGGCAGAGCTCTGGGCACCTAGATGATGCGGGTGACATGGCAGTCGTCAGTCTCGTCCAGAAACAAGGTACTGAAGACATCGTTGAAGAATGAGGGGTGGTACCTGCAGGCTCGCTCACAGTCAGGGTTGAAGTTCACCTCCAGGATCTGAGGCTGCATCACCCGCTTTCCTGACGGTGAAACAGAAGTGAGAAGGCTATATGGTAGCAAGGTTGGGGCACAAACCTGGGAGGACACGTAGGGACTGTGATGGGTACAGACTTAGGCCCCAATCCCCAGTGTGTGTGCAGAGGTGTGATCTAGAATGTACATTTCCTGGCTTGAGACCTGCTCCTCAAAGGCAGGTTGAAGCTACTCCTACCCCTAGGGCTACGAGGGCACATTGCTTCAGGCTTCGATGGCCAGTCTGGTCAGAGGGAGTGGCATGCTGGGCTGGCATCCAGCCTCCTGCCCCGTGAGTTCTCATGGCCCCAGTGGGCCGCCTCTCCCCTGAACTGATGCAGGTTTCCCTCATGGATCAGGCCAGGATACCCAACCTGGACAACCTGGCTGATTATTCAGTGAAATGGTAGCCACTGGCTAGAGATGGTTCAGTAGTTGAGAGTACTTGCTGTCTTTGCAGAGCACCTGGATTGAGTTCCTAGAATCCACATGGTGGCTTATAACCATTCTTAACTCCTGCATTACACACATACAGAACTCTCAAATACAGAAAACCACCAAACCAAACCATGCCATATCAAAAGCCTGAGTGCAGCCAGGGCTGTCCCAGGTGCTGCTGGTCTAGGCCTGGGAGGACGGGATGGACGGTTCTGGTCTTGAAAGTCCCCTTACCATCTGGGTGGCTGTCCCCTTACCATCTGGGTGGCTGTCCCCTTACCATCTGGGTGGCTGTCCCCTTACCATCTGGGTGGCTGTCCCCTTACCATCTGGGTGGCTGTCCCACTTGAGCATGAGGTCAATGGCATATATGGCCCGAGATGAGGGGTAGTCGCAGAGGCCCATGGGTGGTGGCTTGGCACATGCCACTTCAAACAGCTCCGTGAAGGCCTTGAAGATCTCAGCCTAGGGACAAGGCATGCTCTGTCACATGGTGTTCTCTGACTTTGGGACTAACAAGGCCCACTGTCCTTGCCTGAACCCTGTCCCGAAGATGGACCAGGTTATCCCTCCTACATCCTTTGTCTCTAGGCCTGGCCAGATGCCCATGTCAGCCTGTCCTCCCACTGCTGGAGTCCATTTTTGTTTTGTATTAAGGAAGGAGCCCAGTGCTTCAAGCATTCTAGGTAAGCACTGAGCTCTGCCCCAGTGCAGGACTCTACCTCCAGCAAATCTGCACATTTCCTGTCCTAAGACCAATCCTCCGACTCCCGGCCCCAATGGGCTTGGATTCCAGGAGTTGTTGGAGCCTATTGCTCTTAGGCTACCTCAGGATGCTATGAATTTCTTCCCTTCTTCTTAGGAATATTCTAAAGAACCTCCAGAACTGACACACACAGGCCCAGAGTGCATGGGAGAGGATGGTCTTAGCCCAGCCATCTCTACCTGTCTCAGAGGGAAGATGACCCCTCTGCTTGTAACGGAAGGGTGTGGCTTCCACAGCCCCAAACTGGCAGAGCCCAAGACTTACCTGGACACTACTCCAGGGAAACTCTGGGTACTGCTTCTCAAACTGGGGGATGAACTCATTATAGTGTACCTACAATAGATGAGAGTCAGTTACCATGACAACAACTGCCCCTAGGATGAAGTAGGACATTAATTTCACAGCACAGGATTCGGTCCAGCTCTGGCCCTCAGGGTAGTCAGGAGGACAGGAGGCCAAGGTGAGGCTAGGCAGGCAGACTCACCACTCTGAGCCTCAGTTTCCCCTTCTATGAAGAGTAGTGCCTCCTGCTCAGCCCACTGACTGCTGGGCTGCTGCAAGGCTCAAGCTGGGAACTAAAGGTCCAGAGCTCAGGAGGCTGTCAGGCACAGCCACCATGCTCAGCTCAGCAGAGTCTACTGGCAGCAGAGCCCAGACCCACTCTGCAGGGCCCCCTACAGGCACCCCAGGACAAGATCCCTGGACCAAGATTTTACCAAAACATCTGAATAATGAAGCTGAAATTTCTCCCAGATAACGATAAGCCAGCACGGGCCCCTGTAGAGGTACTGTGTGCATGTCTCATGGGACACAAGTTCCTGCACAACGGGGCTTCTCAGGTAACACAACTATCAGGCAGAGGAAGAGAGCTTAGCGTCCCTGGGCTGGCTTTCAACAATGGCAGGGGCCTCGATGGGTAATCTGGGTCCTGGCTTTCAATCCAATCAAAGGAGCAGCAGGGCCACCACTCAGCTCCACGGGGAATCGGAGTCAGCGCAGCCACTCAGCTGTGGCAGCTCCTTTCTCACAACCCACTGAGAAGATGCTTGGGCAGGGCACAGAAAGGCACCTCAGAGAGTCGTTAGCCATGGGAAACAGGTTACTGTGAGGTCCACCAGCCTTTGCACTCAGTATCCACAATGAGAGGCTGAGGCAGAAGAGCTGAGAGTTCAAGGCCAGTCTGGGTCACATGAGCCGGTGTCTCAAAAATGTCAAAAACAAAACAAAACCTAACTGAAAATAAATGAAAAAAAGAACTCAGGTGTGCCCGCAGAGGAAAAAAAAAAATTTTAGGAAGGGAGGAGTGGGAGCCAGCATGGGGCTTTCCTGGTCTCCTGTCAGACAGGGTCAGGTGTTATGTGCTTATACTCCTTGGCAGGACAGAGACTTTGATGTAACAAATCTAACAGTCTAGCTCCCCTTTCCAACCCATACCCAGAATTAGGACCTGGTTCTGCCCCCTACTGTCCCAGATGCACTGCTGGCCTGATGTCTGCCTTGTTGCCTTTAGCTCTGACATACAGATCTCATTGTACCCGCTGTGTGGCAGTGCCCCCTAAAGAGACCTCACTCCACTTACTCGTCTTGGGACCAGGGAACCCTGCCTCTCTACTCCCAGTCAATACTGGGAGCTCTTTAGTACCTTGGGAAGGACTTCCTGAGAGAACACAAAACCTGACTGTGACAGCCAGAACCTAGACTTGCTCTTGGGCCCCACCAGGCCCTACCTGCTTCAGCACCACATCCGGATCATAATTCATGACGGTGAAATGCTTCTCATAGTCGTCTAGGTCATTGAGGGCGAAGGGCCTGAGAGATGAGAGGACAGACAAGCGTGGGCTCCTAAGCACTATGGAGAGCAGCCACACACTGCTGCGGCTGGGCTACACTGCTCCCCTCTTCTGTGGGCTGGGATAGCCTCTCAGCCTGAGTTGAGAGTCGAGACAAGTGACGTGCTGTGGAGATGCTCTGTAAACCACAGTATGTCATTACGATTCTGTGCTGATATCCAGGAGTGTCACATTTACTATAGCAATTATGCCACCGAACACTTGAGAAGCTGAGGGCTCTGGGATGTGGTGGGTGATGCCCAGTGCAGGCGCTCTGGCCCCACAGTGAAGGAGGGGTTCCCCTGCCCAGCCCTCAGCCCCCACCTGACCCACTCACCGATTGGAGAAGCGTAACCAGAACACATCGTACACGAACAACCTCAGCGGCCTCACTGAGCGGAGCAGCACAATGTAGCGGATGTCAAACTTGACGTTCCCCACATCTTCTCGGAGGAACAAGACGGGACTTTCAATATACTTGGACACAACCTGGAGGACAGACAGGGACTTGCCAGTAGCTCCCAGCTCACCCAGCAGGATAGAGCACCTGGGAGCTCCTGCACCAGACCGCTCCGTGACGGCTTCACCTGTGTCCACAAAAGGACTCCATATGCGATGACACCTCAGCCAGCTACGGCTGCTCCCTCCTCCTCCTGCACTTTCAAACTCTAGCGAGGGCAGGGCAGACTCTTTATGTTCACCCCGACTTTGTACTTTAAAAGATCTACTTGTGTGTAAGAGTGCTTGTCCACAAGAGTGTTAGTTGCCCTGAACTGGTGTTACAGACAGCTGTGAGCCGCTATGTGGATGCTGAGAACAGAGCCTAGGTCCTCTGCAGGAACGCCAAGTGTTCTTAGCACGGATCCACCTCTCCAATCGCTACCCTTTCTATTTAAAGAAGAAACATCCCACCGAGTTTCGGCATTTGTGTAAGCACACATGTGTAAGCTAGAGTCAACCTCCACTGCCATTCCTTAGGTGTTAGCCATGGTTTTGTTTTTGTTTTTTTTTTAAAGCCAGGGTCTCTCACTGGCCCAGGGTGTGACAGGCAGGCAAGACTGGCCATGCTTGGCTCCCCTCCTTCCCCCCTTCCCATGGGCTCAGGGAATGAACTCCAGTTCTCATGTTTGCAAAGCGAGCACTTTCTTTACCCACTTAGATATCCTCTGAGCTCTGGTTTGTAGGTTCTTAGCAATAGTCCATCCACTCCCACCTGCTACCTCAAGTCCCCAACAATGACTGACAGCACTCAAGGTCCATTTCCTTCCAGCTTGTGCCTAGAATGTGTCCCAGCACTGTCGCCACGGCTGAGGAGCACCTGGTGTCCTCACACAGCTCCTCAGACAGCCACAGGAAGTCCTGTCTCTAAAGGATCATTCCACAGACCCGGGGGGCTCCATGGGAGGTGAGCCATGTGCTGCAGTGGTATGATTTGATCCCCACAAGCTGAGTGACCCCCGAGTCACACTTCCCTCTCCTTGGTGTCTCTGCCTGTATCTGGAGCACCTGGGTTGGGGGAGCTGTGTGCCTACCTTGGGGGTACTCTCTCGGTGTCGAATGATGCTGTGGAGGTTGTTGGTGACGTGAGTGTCCAGGCTGCGGGCCAGGTTCCAGGGCTTGCAGATCCAGTGGTTGTCTTCACCCCTGAGGGAAGACAGTTGAGCTAGACCTGCCGTTCAGACAGTGTGTCCTGAGGAGTTAGAGGCAGACTGGCCAGCCCAGTCTTTTAGGAAACCCAATGTCATATCGGGTTAGGAGTGTAATGGAACCTAAGGAATGTTAGAGGTGAAACCCCACCCCCTACACCCCAAAGCAACAAGAGAAGCTAGTGGGTGCGCTCAGCTACGGGGCAGGCTGGGTGGGCATGGGATAAGGACGGGGATAGAGCTGAGCTTTACAATGAACTCAGCAGCAGTATGTGTTTGCCTGTCTGGGGTCTAGGCTACTCACCGCCTCTCCCGCTGCTGGAAATAGCTGACAAACTGGGGCAGCTCAGTGCGCAGGTTGAAGGTTCGGGGTAGCCAGGGGGGACCCTCCGGGCCCCCAGCCCGGCGAGCGATGGAGGCCAGACAGTCCTTGACAGTCAGCAGGTTCTCACAGGGGAACTGGTTGAGTAGCACCTGTGGGCTCTCTTGGCTGAGCTTCCTATGGGTGGAGACAGGTATGGCCAACAGAGAGGTCAGTTTAGCATCGTGGGCAGTGCGGCAGCCATCAGAGGCCCTGGGTATGTGGTGCAGGGCTGTGAGGTACCTACATGTAGTCCTTCATGTGTGAGAAATGGAAGAAGATGTCGGCGTCAGTCTCACTCTCAGTGAAGGTGAAGCGAGGGTGTGTGAGGTGGCCGAGCACCTGCTGCACGTCGCAGTGGACTCTGTGGAGAGACCTGAGTGAGCAGTGGCCCAATTGCAGGCAGGAGCTTCTGCCCACCCCTCTCCTGTGTCTGCAAGCCCCAAGGAATTCTCATCTCCTCTGCCCAGCTGTAGGAAGACACTCGTATGCCCTGGCTCCCTACAGGAGACTGGACCATACAGCTCGCCTCACGTCTGCCATCAGGAGGACGGGATGGCTTAGATGTTCCAGAGAAGCTGTTTTCTCATTTTCATATGAAAATGAATGGCTAGGACTCAGGCAAGCATAGGGAGAGCTTAGCATCTGGGACTCCGCTTGGCTTGGGCTACGCACACTCCACTCTGAACAACAATGAAGCAAATTTCTCCTCCTTGTAATGACATTTTTAGGGAGACTCCTTCCTTTATTTACCATCTTATGCCCACGCACAATTGGCAACAGATCTGATTGAGGTCAGGTGCATTATGGGAATGGACATGCACAGTAACAGGCTAAGGAATCTAAGCTCAGTTAAAATGGAGAAGCCAGGTAGAGTGGTGCTCACCTTAACCCCAGCACTAGGGAGGCAGAGGGAAGTGTGTCTCTAACACAAGGCCAGCCTGGTTTACAGAGCAAGTTTTGAGACAGCCAGGGCTACAGAGAGAAACCCTGTCTCAACATCATCATCAACGAGAAACACCCAAGTTACATCCCCAGGAACTAACTTTCTCTTGAACTCCATACAAGGAAACCCCAAACAGTAACTGAGACTCGTGGATCTGCAGGCTGTGGCCCACTCCACCAGTCTTGACAGCCTACTCCTTTCTAACCTCTTCTACCTCTGTTTTCAATGTCAGTTTCCTTGCTACTCTATGATCCCTGTGAACTTTCTTACATTCGTTTGTGTGTGTGTGCACACGCGTATGCATAGAGGTCAGAAGACAGCTTGCAGTGGGCAGCTGGTTCTCTCCCTCCACCATGTGGGTCCTAGGGATTGAGTTTAGGTTGTCAGGCATGGCGGCAGGTGCCTTTACTGGCTGAGCCATCTTGCTGGCCTTTTATTTCATTCTCCAATAGGAGGCCAAAAACCTGGAAACACCTCAAACGCTGCCATTAGGCCGACAGCAGCAACCTCCCAATCCTACTTGATCTCAGCCAGTGAGGAGTGCTAGTGCTCCCCCAGAGGGCTCTCCTGAATCTGCAGGGCTCCTGTAACCTGGGACAGGTCTTAGGTCATACTTCAAAGCCAGCACAGAAGTGAGGACAGGACCTCGAGGTGGCTGTATTTCTGAGGTTACTAAGTGTGAAGCAAAGAGGACGCAGGGCACAAGGGTAAGTGAGGCAGCTTGGGAGGATGTTGCTGTGGGAGGGCTCAGAGTGAGCCTAGCCTGCTGGGATGGATGGGGCTGGCACCGGGCAGTTAACCTGCCTGAGTCTAGAGTTGAGTGTGAACCATGGCTGCAACCAGGACTTACTGGGTCCCCATCTAGTCCGTTCCAGAGGGAATAGAGGTGCGTGTGGGAGTGGGGTTTGCAGCCAGATCTGTGTCTTAGGAGACATATCCTTTGCTTGGCTAGGGCTCCGGCTTCGGGCAAAAGGACCCTGTAGAGAGAGGCTGACCCTAGGACCTGGTGGACCTGGACAGAGTGGAGCCCACGGCCCAATTCTAGCTGTACCAAGTGTGAGCAGCCATGGGTATGACATCTGGGGGCCTGTAGGTAGGGGCTCCTAGAAAGGGAGAGGCCCTGCTCAGCTCTAGGTAGGTGTGGCTCCTCTAGGTCCTGTCCTCACTTCTGTGCTGGCTTTGAAGTATGACCTAAGACCTGTCCCAGGCCTGCGGCATGGAGGTATAGTTTCCCCATCACTGCCTACACCCTTAGACTCCTTGGATTGGCTCTCCTGGCAATCTAGGTGCCTTTTCCCCTTGAGATAGGGTCTCACCCTATAGCCCAGGATGCCTGAGAACTTGTGTTAACCTTCCTGCCTCTATCTCTCATGTTGAGATTATAGGAATGTCACCGAGCCTGGCTGTTTCTAATTTTCCAGGGCAAGTGTAACAGCTGCCTCCTCCAGGCAGCCTTGCCTGCTTTCTCACACTCCTCTGTGATTCTAAGTACTCTGGTAGCACTGCCACTATGTCTAGATTCCAAGCCTCCAGGCAGGACACAGGAACTGACCTGGAGCCCAGAAAAGTCTTGTTATAGAAGACAAGTCTCAGTGACAGCAGAGAACAGGGCTACGTACCTGAAGATGTGGCCCTCGGGACGTGCCACTGGGCTAATGGTGAGCGGCAATTTCTCCTTGTTCTCCTCCAAAATGGCCTAGAATGGAAGAGAGGCAGAAACAGACCTCAACGACTGAAGCAAATGACCATGAGCTTCTCCACCCTGCCTGTCAGGCCCCACCCTTCACATCCCTGCCTCTCTCAGTGGCAGCCCAGGGCTACCTGACCTGACGCTCTGGACTCAGGCCTCTCAAATCCCCAAGAATCCAGGCTGGGCAAGGAACAAGACACACATTGTTCTCCTTCTCCATGCTGCCTTCCAGACACAGGTGGTGAGGGGTGCCTCCCAGGGCTGTTCCTGGGCTAAGCTGGTTAACAGTTTAAAACATGCCC